>NC_012871.2:41516958-41816958 GCF_000003195.3 Sorghum bicolor
GTTCGAATCTCGTAGGTGTGTGTAAGGATTTTCATCTCCTTCTCCCGAAAAGGGATTCTCCTGAACCATCGCTATGAGACTCGGGCGAAGCTCATAGTGACAGGCCAAAATGGCTTTTGATGAACTCGCTGGCTCCAACTCAGCGCCCGTTGGAGCAGCGTAATCGAAGAGGGTTGTTTGATCCATTTGGATATGTGTATAAAGTTTTAAATCAAACAAAGATAACTTAACGATTTTTTTTCCTAGTTAAAACAGCTACCGTTCCCCGGCAACGGCGCCAGAAAGCTTGTTGACACCAGAAGTGGCAAACGGTTATACCGCAAGCGTACGGTAGTCAATGTAGCCTTCACCGGGAGTATTCCAGGTATCGTGATTTCCACGGGGAACGCGAAGTGAATTAACTAGGCTTTAGATCGTTAGGTGATGATCAAAGGGTGTAGGATAATGGGGTAGAGAGGTCTAACTAGTATTAATGCCTGGTCTTGGTAATTAAGTATAGTCAAGGTTTTTCACCTAACTCTTTACTGAGGGCGATACCCGAAAAGGAGGATTGAGTTAACGAAGTTTTTCACCTCCTCGTCTCCTAAGCGACTACCCTGCTCAGCCCAACTATTATTTGCAACATGCCTACAACAGATGCGAGGAACTTTCCGCCTAGCGAGGACTGTCACTCTCACACTAGGTGT
Organism: Sorghum bicolor; assembly: GCF_000003195.3. Taxonomy (NCBI): domain Eukaryota; kingdom Viridiplantae; phylum Streptophyta; class Magnoliopsida; order Poales; family Poaceae; genus Sorghum; species Sorghum bicolor. Next base: position 41,517,645 of record NC_012871.2, read on the forward strand.
CTACACAACTGCGACAAGGAGTCCACACTGGCAAGAAGTAGTCTAGACACCACGTCTAAACTAGCTCTTGCTACCCTAAGCTTAGCTAAAGCTAAGAGCACTCAAGATCAAGCAATGTGCCAGTAAAGGATTCTTATACTTAAAGTACCAGACCAAATATTAAATACTAGAAAAGACTCAGAAGTAAGACTTACAAGAAGACCTGCTTCCGCTGAGGTGCTCCGCGAAGAAGACTCCCGACAGGCCGGGACTCCTCCTTGGAACTCCTCACTCTCTACTCACTATGATAGCACTAAGCTACTAAAGTAGTTTACTCCTAAGATACATGACTCTTAAGTGAAGGAATAGGGGGGTATTTATAGTGGGAGATGGAGTAGGGGCTACTCCGATGCCACGTCAGCGATCCGCGTCATCTTCATCATGCACCATTGGATCAAACCGACTTCACAACCGCCATCTGATCAACGGTAGAGGCAAACTAACATGTGCAACATGTGGGCAAGGTCGGTGGGAGGCCAACCGACCCTGGAACCGCCATGAAGTGGGGTCGGCCGACCCCCTATCTGGCTGGTTGGGCCCACCTGCAGTGTCCTGGAGGCTCTCTGATGTCGGTGGAGTTGAGCTGACCTGTGGGACCCACCAAAGTGGGGTCGCCCGACCCCAATTCTATGGGGTTAGGGTGTCAGCCCTGTCCTACATGTCTTCCTCTTCATGACTATAATGTTGTCTTGGTTACTGGTGTCACTGATCTTTAGTTATTCACCCCTTCTTAGTGTTTGGACCCTTGAAAAGTACCTGTTCTTACTCCTGCAACCAAATAGTAGCATGTACATGTGGAACTAGGTTATATGTACCTATATTACTACTTTGTTTGGTTGTTTTCTCCCAAAATGAGTCTTATGTTGACGGTTATGATAGTAGAAAACATGGTATAAATACCGTCAACACCCCTGACTAGCTGGACCGTGGTAGTAGCGAGGAACGTGACATTTCCGAGTTACCTTTGTAGATCACATCTCGTTAGCAGGACGGGTAGGTTTATAGGTGCGGGTCGAACATCCTTTGTCTTGTCTAGATTCCGTGAGCCTCCCCAATAGAACAGTAGATCATCCTTACCAAGGTTAGAACGAGACTACAGTTGCAGTCTTCTCTATACATCACTCACATCGAGAAACATTCTTTGTAGCCTAAAGGGATAGTAGCAATAGATTTGGTTAGTAAGATGCACCCTTTCTCCCAGTGGTAAAAATATAAATACGATAACTCTGGAAAACCTCCCGGGTGAAATGCTCACCGATATCCGTGCGCTTGCGGATCATTTTCTAATTGCGTTACCAAATATCAATAGTTGTCTGCCCTTTGGGATTAGAAATCTAGAAGATACATGCATGTCCTAGTGACTGCATCCTCTACCGTGGGGAGGAATACGAGAATTTGGAGGCATGTCCAGTATGTAAGGCATCACGGTATAAGATCCGGCGAGATGATCCTAGCGATGTTGAGGGTGAAGAATGTCATAGCTAGGAAGAAAATTTCTGTCAAGGTTATGTGGTATGCTCCTATAATACCATGATTAAAATGTCTGTTCAGAAACAAGGACAATGCAAAGTTGCTGCGGTGGCATAAAGAAGACTGTAAGATAGACAATATGCTGAGACACCCTGCTGATGGATCCCAGTGGAGAGCGATAGATAGAGAATTCCTAGATTTTGCAGATGATGCTAGAAACTTGCGTTTCACCTTAAGTACAGATGGTATGAATCCTTTCGGTGAGCTGAGCTATAGTCACAGCACTTGGCCAGTTACTCTATGTATCTACAACCTTCCTCCATGGCTATGCATGAAGCGGAAGTTTATTATGATGCCGGTGCTTATCCAAGGACCAAAGCAACCTTGCAATGACATCGATGTCTACCTGAGGCCATTAGTTGAGGAACTTCAACTTTTATGGAGCAAACCAAGAGTTCGCGTGTGGGATGAGTACAAACTAGAGCACTTTGACCTGCGAGCATTGCTGTTTGTAATAATCAATGATTGGCTAGCTCTTAGTAATCTTTCAGGCCAGTCAAACAAGGGATATAATGCATGCACACATTGTTATGAAGACCTTGACTGTGTATTTTTGAAAAAATGTTGAAAGGTCGTGTATCTTGGCCACCGTCGGTTTCTTCCTGTGAACCACCAAGTACGAAAGAAAGGCAAGCATTTCAAAGGTAAGGCAGACCACCGGACCAAGCCTCTCAATCGAACCGGGGATGATGTACTCGAAATGGTCAAGGATATAAAAGTGGTATTTGGAAAGGGGCGAGGCAGCGGACCTATTCCCAAGGACGCTAAGGGACACGTACCCATGTGGAAGAAGAAATCCATATTTTGGGAGCTACCTTACTAGAATGTCCTAGATGTCCGCAACACGATTGACGTGATGCATCTGACAAAGAATCTTTGTGTGAACTTGCTCGAATTCATGGGTGTCTACGGGAAGTCTAAGGATTCACTAGAAGCACGACAAGTCTTGTAGCGCATGAAAGAATGAGACAACCTACATCTAGAAAAGATAGAAGATAGACGCCATTACTTAAGCCCTGCTAGCTACACTCTGAGCAAAGAAGAGAAGGAAAGCATGTTTGAATGTCTTAGCAGCATCAAGGTTCCATCTAGATTCTTCTCCAATATCAAGGGAATAATTAATGTGCCAGAGAATAAATTCCTGAACTTAAAGTCCCATGACTGTCACGTTCTAATGATGCAATTGCTGCCGGTGATTTTAAGAGGAATTTTACCTCCACGCGTACGTCTAGCCAACATAAAGCTATGTGCATTCCTCAATGCAATTTCTCAGAAGGCAATCAATCCAGAGCAACTAGCTACTCTGCAGAATGATGTCATTCAATGTCTCGTCCGCTTTGAGTTAGTGTTCCCTCCATCCTTCTTCGATACCATGACACACCTCCTAGTTCATCTGATCAAAGAGATTCGTATTCTCGGTCCTGTGTTCCTACACAACATGTTTCCCATCGAGAGATTCATGGGTGTCCTAAAGAAATATGTCCATAGTCATTCCCGGCCAGAAGGAAGCATTGCCAAGGGCTATGGAACAGAGGAGGTCATAGAGTTCTGTGTTGACTTTATTCCAAACCTTGACCCAAATGGCATTCCTAAATCTCGACACGAGGGCAGACTTAGCGGAAAGGGAACACTTGGGAAGAAAACGTATATTGGTATGGGAGACGATTACTTAAATAAAGCACACTACACAGTTCTCCAGAACTCCTCATTGATGGAACCATATGTTGAGGTACACAAAGATTTCCTACGGTCTCAGTGGCCTGGTAAGATGAAGCTTGGATAATGCGTCAACACACGGAAACTTTTGGCGATTGGTTGCGCAAAAAATGTCAGGGTGATGAAAACATTGACGAGCAGCTTTATTTGTTGGCCAGGCAACAATCGTGGCATGTCCTCACGTACAAAGGGTATGAGATAAATGGTAACACATTTTACACAGTTGGCCAAGATAAAAGGAGCACCAACCAAAATAGTGGAGTACGTGTGGATGCCACGGATCCAAACGGGACCAGACAAACATATTATGGACGCACAGAATACATATGGGAACTAGACTATTGAAAGGTCCAAATGGCTTGAGGGCGGGGTGAATAGCCTATTTAAAAATTCTACAAACTTCACTAAGCAAGTAAGTTAGTAAAACAAATGGCAAAGCAATTCTAGCACTAGCTCAACTAAGCTATGCGAGCCACCTATACAAACTAGTACAAGGCTAAACACTAAGGCACAACAACAAGAGAACTAAGCTAAACAAGCTACACAACTAGCAAGGTATGCACATAAGTAAAGGAAAGGTGTGTGATTGTTATACCAACGTTGTAGAGTAGCAAAATAGCCAAACAATCAATCACAATTATAAGAGAATCCTTGGCAAGAGATGACACAAGATTTTTTACCGAGGTTCACTTGCTTTCTGGCAAGCTAGTCCTCGTTGTTGCGATACCCACTTGATGGATCACGAGCTAATTGGCAATCCAAAGCCAAACCCTCAGTGGGTGCCGCACATCCACTCACAAGATGGGGATCCTCCAAGCCACGAGCAATCCACTAGAGTAGCCAATTGCGATCTCCGGTGGGGAAGGCTCAAGAACCCATCACAAGTCACTTGGTGAGGCTCGAAACAATCTCCAATCACGAGCTCAACACCACCGCTGCTCCAATCCATCTAGGGCGTCGGGAAACACCCAAGAGTAACAAGAAATCCTTAGCAAACTCAAGAATCAAGTGCCACTAAATGCAACTCTCAAAGCAATGCACTTGAATCTCACTCAATCTCAATAGGATTAGCAATCAAGCAAGGAGATGAGTGGAGGGAATGTTCTCTAGCTCAATGTATGCCTCAAGTAATCAAATGTGCAAGAGAGCGCCCCCTAAAGCCTGCCACCAACTATTTATAAGCTCCCTCAAAGAACTAGCCGTTGGCCACTTTCACTAGGCTGAAATCGGGGGCACCGGACGCTACTAAGTGAGCACCCCCTATGTCCGGTGCACAGGGTTAGGCCATGTGTCCTACTTGAATCTCGTGTGTCAGACTCTAACTGTCACCTGCGGACCACCAGACGCGTCCGGTGCACACTGGAATCATGCGCAGAGAGTTCCGCGAACCAGCAGGGTCACCGGACGTGAGCCACCGGACGCACCCTGAGCGTCTGGTGCTCACCGGACTTAAACACAGGGAGGGTTGCAAAACGCCCTCACACCGGACTCTCTAAGAGCGCGTCTGGTGCTCAACCCTAGCAGGGTTAAGCACACCAGACTCTGAGGCAAGCGTCCGGTGCCTCTGCACTCAGCGTCCGGTGAGTGTTTCTCAGTGAGAAAACACTCCCGTGACTTCTCCAAAAATTCCCTCCGGCCCAATAGAAATATACGCTTATTTTTCTCAAAAGCGGCGAATCCCGCCTCGCAAGATCGGTGGGAGGGAGAGAGGAACCCACACCCCTCTCAACCCTAGGAACTCCACCTCCTTTATAAATGTGCTAACACCAACAAGTGTCCACCACCAAAGTGCATGTGTGTTAGCTTTTCACAAACATTTTCACTAAAGAAGTTAAGTTAGCACTTTGCTAGATCGTAATGCATATGCTCAAGATATGGACCTAGTAGCACTTGATTTGAGAGATGACCATGATTTCCCCTTTTGATAGTCGGCTATCTATCCTAAACCCGGTCAATCACTTCTCTACTCATCTTAGACCGGCAAAAGTAAAACCCTATGTTTATACCTTTGCCTTGATAACTTTGCTCCTCGTCTATCATCATGATCTCCACATCGAGCATCATCTCTTTGTAGTCATGTTTGTTGACACTAGCTAACACCACTTAGATACTAGGTTGTCATCCCCAGCATGGTGCCAGAGTCTACGAAGGTATTTATAAATGTAAAGGCTCTCTAGAAAATAATATATTCTATCCGCAAGCGCACAGATAAAACACCTCATTGTAGCATTTCACCAGGATAAGTATTTCAGGTATCGTTATTTATAATTTTGCTTAAGAGAACAAAAGGGATGAAATTAAAATAAGGACAAAATCCATCAAGGCATAGACTAGAGATAAACTTGCAAGAACATGATTACTAATGAGAAACTCGTCACACAGTCACTTACTTTAGCAGGGGCTAAACCATAAAGATAATGATAATGAATTATAAGTTCAAGGGGTAAATAACACAGCGTTTAGAAAATAGACTACTCCTCATATATGTAGGTGATGTCAGATTAGCTAGAGAATGGATTCTAAGTTATCTACTATCTACTAAGTCATAATCTACTCTAGTTATCTACAAGATCATATATAGCATAAAAGACTCTTCATTCATGTATAAGGAACATTGCTAAAGTAAATTAGATCATCGCAAGACTTACTCCACAATACCGGTTCTGCCTGTCCTATCAACAGAGGGTGGACTATATAAGAATCAACGAAGCTGTCACTATCGCGAACTACCACACAACCCGGCCAATAGGATACATTTGCAGATAAATAACATCTAAGCACCACGCTCACATGTGATCTATCACCTAACTCCCTCGCGTCAAGAGCTAAGCGCTTTGCAAACTTATACATAAACTCATTATCAATCATAACTATATCAAATATAGAACTAGAGCAAACTAAAAACATAATATTTAGAGACATAATGCAATTAGAACAAAGAATTAGAGAAAGATATGAATAATACCAATCTTTATTACCGAAGATCCGAATCCAAAGCGTAGTGCTCTACTTCTCTAATTGCTATCTAATCAAACCTCTAAACTTGAAGGATTAGGGAGTAGCAAATTCTAATTCTCTGTGGGAGAGAAGCTCTAAACCCTAACTTTGATGGCTACCTCTGAATAATGATTTCTTCTCTTCTCTTCTCTCCTCCAGTGGTGGAGAGGCCTTGGTTTTATAGTCCTTTCAAGTGAATTTGGGCCGTCTGATCAAACCGACATTGATTGTATGGTTTAGATTTATCCTTTAGGTCAGTGGAGTTTAGTCCCAAAACAGAGTCCCGATCCAACTCCTGGCCAGGGCGGGTGCCCAAGGGCGGTGGGCGGGCGCCCTGCCCCCGAGCCCGATCGTGTTCTCGTTCGTTCCCGTGGCTTCTAGACTCTTCTAGATTGAGGAAAATTGCGCGGCATGTAATTATCTCGTTGTAAACATGACATGTGGGCCTTCTCTCCATATTCTCTGATAATCCCCTGCAGAAATAGATAAACACCAAAGCTCTTGGAATTCTGTCAGATAAAACCTTAATTCTAGATGTTTGTTTCATATTGATCGTTTTTCATGTTTATTTGATTATTAATTTTAGTACTTAAGGACCGTCAACAAACTCCCCCAAGCTTACCCTTTTCTCATCTCTTAGCAAACAGCTAAACTCAGACGGATCAGGAGTTGCTTCGATGTTTTCTTTCCTGACAGGCACACATGCTTTTACATAAAAATTCTTCCAGATTAGAGTGAAGTGTTATGGAGCTTAGTACCTGCACTTAAGTCTTAAGTAATTAAAAGAAAAAATCATTAAGTCAAGCACTATTCCTCCTGTCTATACTTCACCCTTGTTCTAGAGTTTTTCATAAGTTTTCAAAATAAAACTCAGAGATCCCAGCAATGATTCTCTCAAGTCTCTCTATATGTGGTATTTGTGGATCCTTACCAAAATGTCACTTACCTATAGCTAATGGAATATTTAAGTGAAGCTCATAGGAGTGAAAAACAGCTCATATATATGTTGTCTAATCGAGCCATGGATCCAAAGGAACTCAGCATATAATTAAATCAAGATGTGCATGTGTGTGGAGTAAATGATAGTGATGGTAAAAATGCATAAGTGATAAACTTACTTCTCATTGCTCCTTATATTGCTATCTCTCCTCCTCTTTGATCTTTGCTTTCGGAGAACATGGGCTATCTTTTTCTTTTCTTTTCTCAGGTGGGTAGTAGATACCCCTAATTCTACTGTCGGACACTTGTCCATTTTTTCCGCTCAAGTGGTTGTTGGGTATTTTAAATGCAAACAGAAAAAATCCGCAAGCGCACAGATACCGATGTAGCTTTCACCCGGGAGTATTCCAGAGTATCGATTTTCCACAAGGAACGTGAGTGTACTAATTAAGATCCAAGATCCCCCAAGGATAACTATATAATTATTTTTGGTGGGAAGAGAGGAAGTTTCCTGAGAGTTCTCTAGTTGATCTAAGAATCAAGAATTACTTCAAGATTATCTATATCGGGACATCAGAGCACTAACCACAGAAAGAGATGAGAAGGGGGCTAGGAAGGTCTGACTACGGTCCTACAAACACCAATCCGAACGTGGTGGAATACGTCGACCGTTAGGGCTGTCACTACCCTAAGGCTACCACAACAATCCGCAGAATTGGGTGCAATTCCAGGTAATTGCAAGACTAAACACCACGTCTAATCTATTAATTACTACTCTAGCGTTATAAAGACTAGAGCACTTGATGCAAGCGGGAATCCAATAAATAACTTGAATGTAAATAAAAGTAATTAAAGAACTCAGGAATTATGAATTAAAGAACCTGGAGAACGATGAAGAACGAACCAGATGCTGCAAAAGTATAATGTTGAGGAAGATCCGACAGATCCGGCTCCTCCTCTGCTCTCCTCTTCTCTCTCCCTATTTTCTAGATTACAACTAGAACTAACTAGAACTAGATCTAGATGAACTAGAGGTAGAACTAGAAGAACTAGAGGGATCCTCTCTACTTGGATGAAGAATTGAAACCCTAGCTTTGATTCTGTAGAAGAGGTATGATCTCCAGGGGCCAGGGGGTCTGGTTTTATAGTCGCTTCAAGTGAATCTGGGCCGTCGGATCAAACCGACATTGATCGTGTGGTTTTCCTTGAAGTATTAGGTTGGTGGAGCATGATCCCCGAGCTTCACCCTGATTGGTCCAGGGGGAGGGCGGGCGCCCTCAGGACTAGGGCGGGCGCCCTGTCCCTGAGGCCTCTCGGCTTCCGCTTTGGTCCCGTGGCTTCTGGAGTCTTCTAGATGATAGAAAATTGCGCGGCACGTTAATATCTCTATGTAAACCCAACGTGTGGGCCTTTCCTCCATATTTCCTGATAACCCCCTGCAGAAATAGACAAACACCAAAACTCGTGGAATTCTGTCAGATAAAACCCTAAGTCTAGGTGTTGGTTGCATTTGGATCCTTTTCTATGATTAATTGATGGTTAATTATGTGCATTAAGGACCGTCAACAAGCTCCCCCAAGCTTAACCTTTGCTCGTCCCTGAGCAAAGATGAACTCAAGAGTTTCTGCAGTGGTTTCATAACTTAAAGATACACATGCGTTTAAACAAGATCTCATCTCTGGTTAGAGTAAACTGTTAAGACTTAAAACTTACTCATTTACCTTTCACCATGGGACTTGTAACCGTCACTTCTGTCTTGAGTAGTTAAAAGATAGAACGGTCTAGTCAAGCACCATGTCTCTTATTCTTGATCAGCTATAGTTCTGGAGTTTTTGCAGATTTTCAAATAAAACTCAGAGATTCCTTGTATGACTCTCTCTAGTCTCTCTTTTGTGGTATTTCTGGATCCTTACCAAGGCAGTAATGGTATATGCCTTCTCTCAAAGTATGTGGTATTTGTAGTATGAAGCATGGTGGTATTGCCTTCTCTCTCACCCTACTCTAATCAGGTTTTGATATCTGGAGCTCATAGGTGGGAGACAGCTAATACATACTTACAAGACATTTATTGCATAGTCAAACCATGGATCCAGAAGAACAAGTCAATAAGTCAAATCAAGATGTGCATGTGTGGCGAATGAATGGTGCTTGGTGATGATGGTCATAACAATGGTGAAAGTCTAATTCTACTTGTGCTCTTTTGAGGGGATACATACCTTTCTTGCTCTTTTGAAACTTTTTGAGGAGAATGAGATGCTCTATATTTTCTTTTTCTTTTCTCTCAGGTGGGTATTTTGTACCCCTAATTCTACTGTCGGACACTTGTCCATTTTTACCTCTCGTCTCACTTTTCTTTTCTTTCGAGGTTCCGGGCACTTGCCCCTTTTTATTTCCTCGTATTTTTTTTTCTCTCTTTTTTTTTCTTCTTTTTTTTTTCTTCTTTTTTTTTCTTCTTTTTTTTAGAGCACTCATCTCCTGAAATAATATAGCAAGTGGTAGTAACCAAGATAACTTGAGCATTTATTTCACAGGGGAAAAACAGAAATATTTTTGGCTATTCTCTCCCGGATTAGGAGTAGAATATTTTTGGGTGGTTCTGGAGATGGAAATGGATATATGTGGATGCGTACTTCCGGAGTAGAAGCAGCATGTATGAGTGAACGTGCAAGTGAATCTTGATTTAACCACATGACAAGCTCCTAAGGGTCTACAAAGCTTGACCACACTCAATGCTCATAAGCAGTAAAAAGTAAATGTGTGGCTCAAAGTCTAGCAAGCATGTATATATGGCTGTGGTAGGAATTTAAACTCTCATCATACAGGAACTCATCATGTGATATTTTAAAGATTTTCAAAGATAAAATTCTCCAGAATTCTAGCATCTCTAGGAACAGATAAACAACAGCTCAACCTTCCCATATCGTATCCGTTAACGACTTAGACTTTAGATCAAGTACTCTCCCCACAAGTTCAGGTTTAGAGCAAATGTTAATTAATAACAGTCATGCCTAAACTTAAGAGAGATTTCAATTTTGAGAATTTAGTCATGGCAGAGCAACTAATCATCATTTCCATGTGAGAGCTTATCATGAGGGTTCATAGCAAACTTTATTTATTTATTTATTTAGCAAACTAAGCAAAGATATAAGCACAAAATCTTTGTTTTATGATTATGCGTATTTTTATTATTTGAGTAAAGTATAACCATGAGTAGAACACTTAGCTGGATAAATGGGGGTTGCTCTCCCCCAAGCTGGGTTTTGACGTAATTCCTTCTGATGTAGCTAGCAGCTGGCGGAGGTGTATTTGAATGTCGGCAGCACTCTGTCAGCGATTAGGATGTCCTCCGTCTGCTAGTCTTCTTTGATCCTTGAATTCTGTGGAGCTCAAATAGACAACAAAGCTTTGTGGAACTGGTTAAGTGTTAGCATAAATATCTAGCCTTTATCATATTGAGCCTCCTCAATAAATATTACTCTCTTTAGCAGGATCATAAATTTATTTTTATAATTTTATTTTTATAGGACAGAAATATATTTATTTTATTTTTATGCCACCACAGTGAATGTACTTATGGGTTTTATGCCATTAGCATACTCACATGGGGCTTACTATTTTTAACATTTTTATTTTCTTTTTAAGATGATATGAACCTGATTAACTAAGCAAAATGTTTTAAATAATTGAAAGGAAAAATATAACTACCAAGTTTACCTCATGGCAAGGCGTTCGGTGTTTTTAAGTCCTCCGAACAGGACTCTCTATTTTCTCATTCGTCCAGGGATTCGCTGGATGGCGTAGTCGGTGGTTCCGGCGGTGCCTTCTCTTCGTGTATAACTATCTTCTCTCTCCACACCTGACTCGGTGCTACGGTCTCCTCAGGACAGTTCTGTTCAAGCTGTATGTCTTCAGATCTTACTACTTCTCCTTCGTAGTCTACCCATCCGTCCTTGATGATTTGTCTTCTCTGGTTGCGGTTGCGTCGTCTTCTTCTTGTCCTGACCTGCTTAGTGTCAACTATATAGTTAGGGTCAGTAAAATAGCAGCGTACCTTCTCAGAGGGGAAGTGCATGTGGACTTCTCCGGTTCCAATGTAGATGATTGCTTTAACAGTGCTGAGGAACGGTCTTCCAAGGATGATGGGTGGATCGTACTTGTCTTCTCCCATGTCAATAACCTTAAAATCATTTGGAGCTGAATGTATGTCGGTTTTAGGGGCATGGTTCCGAATAGGAGCTGATAGGTGACTGGCATCCATTATGTTGACACCTAACCCGGTGTCGCAAAGCATCTTCTGGAAGTTGTATCCATCAATGGAGCACTGGATGCTTGGCATACTTGGGTCATCCTTTTTGGTTAGGAACGATGACTTAAGTCGACGATCTTGACCTCCTTGAACTGCAGTGACCATCTTTGCTGACTTGGTCCACATTTGCTTGTTCCTGTTCCTCCTGTTGGTCCTCTTCCTTGGTTCATGTCGCGATTGCTCTGAGATTTGTGTAATCTTGTTCTTGAAGGAAAACGTCTCCGTCCTTCCCTTGATGTAGAAACTGATCTTGGCAGCACTAGCGTACATGACAGCTCAGTCTCTATCACCACGAAGTGTGCTGGAGCGTATAAGGTACCAACTCGGACGTAGAGGTTCTTCAATATTTACTTTGGGAAACTTAGTTTCTGATCTGCAAGCTGCAAACACATGGTTGTTCCTAGGAAAGGATGTGTAAAGAATTTTTTATAGAGTACCCTGAGCATAATGTTGACGCTGGAGCCAAAGTTGCAGAGTGCTTCTAGGAAGTCCACCATGCCGATGGAGATCGGGATGACGGGACATCCTGGATTGTATCTCTTGACCGGCAGAAGGTCCGTAATTACTTCCACAACAGGGTTACTCCAGTAGTTACGTCCTCAAGCATCTCAGGGCAGTGATTGCCTAAGTGTCCAGTATTTCCAGTGTGTTTGTGCTCGTAGATCTAGGTACTTCACTTGGTGGAGTCTGGGAGTTATAAAAGTCCTTCATATTTTGCTCGAAGTGTACCTGTTCATAGAGACAAGGCAGAGATCAAGCGCATGGGCTCTGTTGGTGGAAAACACCAACAGAACCAAAAGTGTATTTGTTCTTCTCTATCCTTAAGCATAGTGAGCAAGACAAAGTTGATGAATAATAAGATCATGAGTATAACATTTAAAACATTTGTCAGATTAGATTGCTCAACCTTATGGAAAGATAATCTATCTATATATATGTTTTGTTTATATCTTCCAAAGATTGAGTGTGCAACATTTTAGCTAATATGATTAGGAGTGTGGAATCACAATGGTGGAAGGACTAAACATGTTGAATCGATTGGGTTGGTTAATCTAGAGTTGTAGATCATACATGTTTGTCTCTTTTATTCATGTGAACGCCAGAACCAAGGAGAAGCTTATAGAAGTGATAGTCAAGTACCTTAAGATGTTACCTTACTTGAAGAGTGATGGTACAGTATCACCTTGTGGAAGCTTTCCTCTCTTAGTGGTTGTGCAACGTGTTTGTGGCACCCTCTAGGGATCATCTCTTGTGAGCTATGCCTTCCTTGTGTAAATTGTTAAACTTCATGTGCCTCTCTCTTTGTCTCCAATGTGAGTTTGTCTCAGGACTTCCCAGGTCGATATTGAAAGTTTTCCTGCAGGGGTTAGTCCAACAAAATATCCAATATCTACTATAGCATACTATCGGCTCAAAGATCAACCTAGACACCGTGTCTAATTTGATTTAGGAGGGAATTTTAACCTAAGCATCAAGCTTAATTTAAAAATCCTTTGGAAGTAAGAGCATCATTCCTAAACTAAGCACCATGCTTAATTAAGAGATAAATGAAACTACTCCAAACCTAGACATATACTAAAGCAAATAAAGGTAGCATGAGAGCATTTGTAAAGATCTACTCAAGTGGAGATGAAGTAGTGTGATTAGTATTTAACAAATTGAGCATGTCTCAAAGGTAGGGACAACCAACATAGCAACATGGCAAATTATGTTTTTATATAAAGTACTCCCCCAAGCTTGAATTTTGCAAAATTCAAGTTTGGATGAATTTAATTCAATGTTGTATGATAGTTGGTTGGACATACCTTGTGCTTGTCATTCATCTGATCTTCTTGCTCCAATCCTGGAAAGGTTAGTGACAAGAATACCCAGAGAAATATTTTTACAATTATCCTTATATGCTCAACACACAAGGTAATGTTGTAAATAATTAAAAGCTCATGTTGCAATCTGATCAGTGCTTGTTTTAGGACACTAAGCTTGTCCTTGGGAAACCCTCAATTTATGTCGGCGAAGTGGTTTCCCCTCCAACGCTGACCTATATCAAGATCAATTCAACGAGATCTGCAAAATTTATTATAGACATATGCATCGACAACCGCCCTTTTAAAGTTTTTATAAATAGAAAGAAAGTGGGGGTTGGAGATCTCGAATGTGGTGATGTTGGAGAGACCAATGGATTTTGAAGATGTTGCATATGAGCATGGAGTAAATGAAATTGCTATGAAATAAATTCCATGCTCATTAATGCTTAGAGTAAAATCCATGTGGTATGGTGAAAATGGTAAGGTGAGTGTGGTAAAAAAGGAAAAGAAAAAGGATACACGGACGACTTGGTTCGAAACTAGCACAGCTACCGTTCCCCGGCAACGGCGCCAGAAAGCTTGTTGGGTATTTTAAACGCAAACAGAAAAAATCCGCAAGCGCACGGATACCGATGTAGCTTTCACCCGCGAGTATTCCAGAGTATCGATTTTCCACAAGGAACGTGAGTGTACTAATTAAGATCCAAGATCGCCCAAGGATAACTATATAATTATTTTTGGTGGGAAGAGAGGAAGTTTCCTAAGAGTTCTCTAGTTGATCTAAGAATCAAGAATTACTTCAAGATTATCTATATCGGGACATCAGAGCACTAACCACAGAAAGAGATGAGAAGGGGGCTAGGAAGGTCTGACTACGGTCCTACAAACACCAATCCGAACGTGGTGGAATACGTTGACCGTTAGGGCTGTCACTACCCTAAGGCTACCACAACAATCCGTAGAATTGGGTGCAATTCCAGGTAATTGCAAGACTAAACACCACGTCTAATCTATTAATTACTACTCTAGCGTTATAAAGACTAGAGCACTTGATGCAAGCGGGAATCCAATAAATAACTTGAATGTAAATAAAAGTAATTAAAGAACTCAGGAATTATGAATTAAAGAACCTGGAGAACGATGAAGAACGAACCAGATGCTGCAAAAGTATAATGTTGAGGAAGATCCGACAGATCCGGCTCTTCCTCCGCTCTCCTCTTCTCTCTCCCTATTTTCTAGATTACAACTAGAACTAACTAGAACTAGATCTAGATGAACTAGAGGTAGAACTAGAAGAACTAGAGGGATCCTCTCTACTTGGATGAAGAATTGAAACCCTAGCTTTGATTCTGTAGAAGAGGTATGATCTCCAGGGGCCAGGGGGTCTGGTTTTATAGTCGCTTCAAGTGAATCTGGGCCGTCGGATCAAACCGACATTGATCGTGTGGTTTTCCTTGAAGTATTAGGTCGGTGGAGCATGATCCCCGAGCTTCACCCTGATGGGTCCAGGGGGGAGGGCGGGCGCCCTCAGGACTAGGGCGGGCGCCTTGTCCCTGAGGCCTCTCGGCTTCCGCTTCGGTCCCGTGGCTTCTGGAGTCTTCTAGATGATAGAAAATTGCGCGGCACATTAATATCTCTATGTAAACCCGACGTGTGGGCCTTTCCTCCATATTTCCTGATAACCCCCTGCAGAAATAGACAAACACCAAAACTCGTGGAATTCTGTCAGATACAACCCTAAGTCTAGGTGTTGGTTGCATTTGGATCCTTTTCTATGATTAATTGATGGTTAAATATGTGCATTAAGGACCGTCAACAGTGGTCATCTTTGTACCACTAATTCTACTTCGGACACTTGTCCATTTTTACCTCTCGTCCCACTCTTTTTCTTTCTTTTTCGAGGTTCCGGGCACTTTCCCCTTTTTATTTCATCGCATATTTTTGCATAACCCATGCCTCTTCTGCATTGAATCTTTTTAGAGAGAATACCAATACTTGGGACAGTGAGTGATAATATTTTTAGCAATTTTAATGTATGGTGGTGGATGGTGTAGTAGATGTGTGCAAGTGAATATCTTAATTTAACCACATGAAAAAGCTCCTATGGGTCTACACAGCTCGACCAAACTCAATGTAAGTGTAGTAAAAGATATTATAGCAAGTATGACTGTGGTAGGAATTTTGTAATGCTAGGAACTCATCATGTGATTTGTAAGTTTCCAAAATAAATCTCTAGAACTCAGTGTAGTAGGAACAAGATAAACAGCAGCTCAAACTTTATATCATGCCTTTCTCTTACCTAGACTTTAGTTTTATGCTTCCCATAGATGGTAATTTCAGTTTTAGTAATTCCTGGAAGAACTCTAATATAAAAGCTAGGTACTTGTAAGTAAGCAAATAGAGCAACTATTCATCATTCCCATCATGCATCTTTTTGGTCTTTTTATTTTCTAGAGATTAAACTTACCGGATAAAATAAAGCACACTTATCTACACACTCTCTTTATTTTATTTTCATGTTTATAGAATGCAGTAAATTAAAGCAAGAAAATATTTATTGGGTTTTCTTAAATTTTTTTCTCTTTAAGCAAAATACTAAAATAGAAAAGAATAAATAAGGAGAGCAATTAAAAACTTACTTGATAAATTGGGGAGGAACTCCCCCAAGCTCGATGTTGATGTCGATCTTACCCGATGTTCCAGAGCCGCATCATGGTTGTGATGTTGTCGTTCATTGTTGTTGTATCTTGTCTCAGCTCTTGTACTGCAGCGGCATGGTCCTGATTCCATTTTTGTTGCTCTTCTAGGAGTCGTCCATGTTCTGCTTGCGAGTTCTGGATGTCGAGGAGAGTGTTGTCGGTACGGGTGAAGAAAGCACCGGCCTCTTGATAGTAGTCATTCGTGAAAGCGTAGGAGGCGTCGGAGTATCGTCCTGCATCAAATTGGGGTGGAGGTCTGGATCCTGAAGCTCCATATGGATCAGTGGAGTACCTACCCATATGAAAAGGCGAGTTTGTCCACTGGTGATCTTGGCTCTTCGGCCATGTCTCCTCTGTTGGCTCTTCGAAGAACTCGGGGGTTGTAGTCGCTATAATGCAGGTGCGCTGCTTCTTCTGGTCCGGGATCAGCTCCATACCAGGTGCGTTCTCGATGGGTGGTCATCCTTTCAGATGCCACTCGCTGTGGAGCTCTCTGGTTCACTGGTGTTGCTGCAATCTCAATCAAAAAATTTTGAACAACGTAGAGGCCAAGGTTCGGGTTAGGTAACCGAATCTTGCCTTTATCATCATATAGCATATACATTATGTTCCCCTCTTTCTTTAACATCCGAGCTTGTCTAAATGTGTCATAGCCATGATAAATTCTTAACTCTTCTATGAAGTCGAACGATGAGTTTTCTAGCAAGTGAAGATTAGAGGCTAGACGAGTGATAAGTGAAGTACACCCTACTGGTCCCTGAAGACTAGGTACACTAAGTCAATGAGAAACTAAAAGTGTAACAGGTGAAGTGGGTACTTTATTAATAGCAGCATATAAAAGTTGTAAATCTCCTACTCTTACTTTCCTAATATCATCACGATAGAAAAGATTGTACCCAAGCCATTTGTGGAACATCCTAAGAGTAGGGTGTTCCATGTCACTGGTTCGGGCTTGACTATAAAAATTATCTCTAGATATTTCTCTCCAAAACTGGTGTCTCTCAAAGTTAGGTAAATCGGAGTCAATGTTCAGGATGCATCTTGAAGAGAGACCAAGATGGTCGCTCAGCTCTCTCCAAGACAACATAATTTCCTGTTTGAATATCCGAAAAACAATTCCTCCCTCATAATATTGTAAAGTGCACAGAAATTCGAGGGTGAGAAGACGAGAACCCAACTCAGTTATATTCCAAAAATTTGTCCAACCTATCATCTAGAAAATTAAGTCGAATTCAGTGTCCATGCCTGTTTCTTGTAGTAAGATTGGATCGAGAGTAGGGGTGTGAATGAAATCTTTGTTCTTCAATTGCTTATAGACTTCCTTCTCCCTTTGGGTCTTCAGTCCTAGGTCCCCTATCTTGAGAAGGACCTTAACTTGCTGACCAGATGAAGATGACGGAGCCTGTGTGGGTGTCGGGTCGATGCTCATCTCTGATGGGTGTGAGGAGTGTCGGGATGAACTCCTTGTACCTATGTTCTTGAGAGCCTTCCCTGCGTTCTTCACCTTCTTAAACATCCTGCAAACAAAAGTTGGCAAAAACACAACTAGTGGAAAATGTGAGAGAAAATGTTAGTGGTTAGCTGTCCGGAATGTCAGTAGTCCAGGGGTTAGTCGTTCAAGATAAGTTTCTGTTGTGGCAGAACCTCGCCCTAAACAACTTTTACTTCCGCTTAGACAACGAGATCACTACTTACTAAGTGAAACTCACTCTCTCACTCAAAAACTACCAACTTCTTTCCCACTCTTCTCTTTCTCTCTACTCTCTCTTTACTTCACTACAAGAGCTCCTTCTGGAAACTGAAACTTGTGTGGTTTGCTGGAGTGCTTGTGTGGAGAGGATGGAGGTAGAAGGTGGCTATTTATAGGAGGAAGAGGGGGCAGGGCGGGCGCCTAGGGTAGGTGGGCGGGCGCCCACCTTTGGTGCCCATTCTGGCTGCCCTTTCTCCACTCCCTTCTCTGCTTAATTCTCACGCAAGATAATGTATCATGGGTGGTGGTTGGCCAGTGCAAAAGTGTTGTTAGTGGAGATATGTTGGTGGATGAAATAGTGTGATGGGATGTATGTGAGGTGTGGTGTATGACATGTGGGACCCAAGGAGTGTGGGTCATGCTTCTAGAAGCTTGCTATAATTAAATATAATGCAGGAAAATCTATGAGAATTGAAACTTAATTGAAATGATAATGGAAAATATTTTTGTGCCTCCACAATAACTAATAAATATGGGTTGTTACACACCATGAATATTATTTATATGGAGCTTTTTATTATTATTATAATGCTATGAATAAATATGACTAATGCAATAATTAATTATGCAAGAATTCAAACAATGTGGATAAATATGGAATTACCTCCCGGCGAGGGTTTGGGATTTTTAGGTCCCCCAAGCTGGACCTCCAAATCTTTTAATCTTCTGAATTACCTTCCTCTGGAGATGGTGTCTCCAGTGGTTCTTCATGAACTTCCTTCATTGTAGAGTCTCTCTCTGGTCTGGGTTTGAATGTGAAGTGTTCTTCTTGTCCGTTTATGTTGAACTTGATTTCTCCCTTCCCGACATCAATGTGGGCATTGGCAGTGCTCAGAAATGGCCTTCCAAGGATGATGGACACTTTTGAGTCAGGACTCATGTCCAGTACCACGAAGTCTACTGGCAGCAGGAAATCTCTGATCTTGACTGGAATGTTCTCGGCGATACCCAACGGATGTCGAACCGATTGATCCGCTAGTTGTAGGCACATTGATGTTGGTTCTAGGGTTGCATGCTCAAGCTTTTTGTAGACTGATGCTGGCATCACACTGACACTTGCTCCGAGATCACAAAGTGCATTGTTGAAGTGTTGGTTTCCGATCGAGCAGTCAATAGTGGGGCATCCTGGATCCTTCTTCTTCCTTGGTGGTTTGTTGAGGATGGCCGCACTACATTCTTCTGTCAGCTTGATAACCTCAGTGGTGGGCAGTGGTCTCTTCTTGTTAAGAATATCTCTGATGTACTTTGCATATGTAGGTACTTGTATGGCATCCAGCAGAGGTATGTTGACATATAATTTCTAAATGACCTCTACAAACTTACCAAACTGCTCATCCGACTGCAGTCCTCTGTTTCTTCTGGAAAATGGCAAATAGTTGGTGTCGTAAAAATCTTTCCTCATTTCTCTAGTTCTTGGTGGTTGTAGCAGATCTTCTGCTTCAACTGGCCTTTCTTCTTCTATCACTGCTGGTTGCACTGGTGCTGATGTTCTTTGTTTCTCTTTTGGGTATGGGGGATCTCTGGTGGCTTTGCCTCCTCTAGTAGTTATATTCTTTACCTGCTCAATGTTAGTAGCAACAGGCAGTGCAGCAACTAACTTTATTAATTTAAGCTCTACCCTTTTATTAAGAGTGTTTTGCTCATCAAAGGCAGTTAGTAGAAAATCCATTTTATTGTGTATATCTTTTAGAGATGATTCATTTGTATTTAGCCTTTGTTTAACTTCATTATTAATTTTGGTCTGTTGAGCAATTATCTCTTTTACTGAAAGCTGCTTGAAAGTATTACTTGAATTCATACCTTTGCTATTGGGTTGACTCGAAGTTGGTTGATATTTGTATGCTGTCTCGATGGCCCTTTGATCTTCTTTCAACTTGGCCCTCTGGTCAATCCAATGGAGCAAATTTTCCATCTTAGTTGATAATGCATTTACTTCTTCCGGTATTTCTTCAGTTTGATGACATTGTTGAGCTTTATCTTGGAACCAGCTTTGGTTGTCTGCTATCTTATCCAAAAGTATTTCTGCTTTTATAGTTGTAAGTTCCAAGAATGATCCTGTAGCAGATGCATCTAGGCACTCACCGGCCTTCTGAGTTAATCCATGGTAGAAGGTCTGCATAAGTAACCATGTGGCCATTCCATGGTGAGGACAATCTGATATGTATCCTTGAAAACACTCCCTTGCTTCTGAAATGGCTTCTGTCTTCTGTTGTTGGAAACTAACAATATTTCCTGTTAAGGCAGTTGTTTTGCCTATAGGGAAAAACTTTGATAGAAAGGCATCTGACAAGTTTGTCCAGTTGTTGATGTTATCTTGATGAGTGTAGAACCACTTCCTCACTTTCCCTTCTAGTGAGAATGGAAAAAGGCGAAGTAGTATGACGTCTTTGTCAACTCCATTGATGTGGATCGTGCTTCCAATCTCTAAGAAATTCTGCAAGTGTGTACTAGCATCTTCATGTGCCTTTCCACTGAATTGTGTAGCTTGTACCAAATTGATGAGGCTTGACTTGAGCTCAAACTCGGATATTCCTTCTTCTACTGCAAATCTTGGACCAGTTGGAATGTTCTCAAGACTTGGAGCAGAGAATTCTTGTAGGGTCTTCTGTGCCATAGCTTCAGCAGTCGGTAGCTAGCTTCTTCTTTCTTTCTTGATTGCTTTGGTTCTGATGATGAAGAGTTGAATGTACCCAAAGTCAATCCTAATATACCCTGTATAAAAATATAAACATAGAAAAACAACAGGGTGAACCTGCCAAAGCAGAGGTGCCTTGTTATGATTTCTCACTTAGTAGCTGTTTTATGCAATTATTTCTCTATAGTCTAGTATAATATTTTATATGAATAACCTTGACTGATTTCCTGACTTTTCTTACCGTTCCTATATATTACCCTTTTGTTCCCCGGCAACGGCGCCACAAATGCTTGTTGACACTAGCTAACACCACTTAGATACTAGGTTGTCATCCCCAGCATGGTGCCAGAGTGTACAAAGGTATTTATAAATGTAAAGGCTCTCTAGAAAATAATCTATTCTATCCGCAAGCGCACAGATAAAACACCTCATTGTAGCATTTCACCAGGATAAGTATTCCAGGTATCGTTATTTATAATTTTGCTTAAGAGAACAAAAGGGATGAAATTAAAATAAGGACAAAATCTATCAAGGCATAGACTAGAGATAAACTTGCAAGAACATGATTACTAATGAGAAACTCGTCACACAGTCACTTACTTTAGCAGGGGGTAAACCATAAAGATAATGATAATGAATTATAAGTTCAAGGGGTAAATAACACAGCGATTAGAAAATAGACTACTCCTCATATATGTAGGTGACGTCGGATTAGCTAGAGAATGGATTCCAAGTTATCTACTATCTACTAAGTCATAATCTACTCTAGTTATCTACAAGATCATATATAGCATAAAAGACTCTTCATTCATGTATAAGGAACATTGCTAAAGTAAATCAGAGCATCGCAAGACTCACTCCATAATACCGGTTCTGCCTGTCCTATCAACGGAGGGTGGACTATATAAGAATCAACGAAGCTGCCACTATCATGAACTACCACACAACCCGGCCAATAGGATACATTTGCAGATAAATAACATCTAAGCACCACGCTCACATGTGATCTATCACCTATCTCCCTCACGTCAAGAGCTAAGCGCTTTGCAAACTTATACATAAACTCATTATCAATCATAACTATATCAAATATAGAACAAGAGCATACTAAGAACATAATAATTAGAGACATAATGCAATTAGAACAAAGAATTAGAGAAAGATATGAATAATACCAATCTTATTACGGAATATCCGAATCTAGAGCATAGTGCTCTACTTCTCTAATTGCTATCTAATCAAACCTCTAAACTTGAAGGATTAGGGAGTAGCTAATTCTAATTCTATATGGGAGAGAAGCTCTAAACCCTAACTTTGATGGCTACCACTGAATAATGATTTCTTCTCTTCTCTTCTCTCCTCTAGGGCTCTAAACCTCTAAACTTTGATGGCTACCTGTTGACGGTGGATATACCATAGAAATCCACATACAAAACACCGTCAACATGCCTCGGTTGCAAGGGGAAATGACATGACATGAACATATTTTATCCATAACTAGTTCCACTTGTACTCTTAGCTTGTTTATGCAGGAACAACAAATTCAAGACATTATTTGACAAAGCCAACATCAGAATCATCAAGAGGAGATCGAGGGGACAACAGGTGACACCCTGGGCCCACAGGGAGGGGGTCGCCCGACCCCTCTTTGGTGGGACCCAGGTGTGCCACCTAGTCCACCGACATAAGGGACCCCTGTGGACACTGCTGGTGGGCCCAGAGGCCCAGAAGTGGGGTCGCCCGACCCCACATCAAAGGCGGTTCCAGGGTCGGTGGCCTCCCACCGACCTTCCCCACATGTCCCACATGTTGATTTGCCCCTGCCGTTGATCAAATGGCGGTTGTGAGGTCGGTTTGATCCAAGGGTGGAGAGAAGATGTCATGCGGATCGATGACGTGGCGATGGAGTAACCCCTACTCCATCTCCCTCTATAAAAGGCAGCCTCCACCCTTCATTTCAAGTGTGCAATTCCAAGGCCAAGTGCATTACAAGTTCCAAGCATACAAGTAGAGTAGTAGTTAGTCTAGAGTGGGAGTTAGAGTCGAGTCGAGCGAAGCTCGGGGTCTCCGGAGTCGTCTTCTGGAGAGTCTGGTATAGCTCTTGTACCTTTCTACTTTTGTAAGACTTTCCTTTTATCAATATATTATTCTTACTTTACTTTACTGAGTTCTTACTTAGTGCAAGTCTTTTAGTCTTGTTGTGCATTTACTTTAGTAATATAGTTGTCTTAGTGAAGTTAGTGACCTGTAACCACTCCTGTGTGTGCATCATCGTCCTATCTTGTATAGGAGCTCTAGCTAGCTGCAACTAGTTAGAGTTGTAGGATTAAGTGTGAGCGTGGTGCTCATACTTAAGATTACCTTTGATTACCGCTGGCTTGAACGGAAAGTAGGAGCGCACTCCCTAGTAGGTGACAGATCGTGGGCGGCATTAGGTTCTCCTCACGTACAGGCTAGTTCTTAAAAGGTAAGGCGTCCATAAGCCCAATAGTCGCTTTCGGTAAGGGGTTAGGTGAAAAACCTTCTAAGCGTCTTACCAGCTCGGCTATCCCTCGCACACAGTTAGTAAGGCTCTAGCGTAGTTAAGGCAATTATCTATTAAAGTAAGTCACAGAAGTCAAGTTAGATACATAGGAGTCCTTTACTCACTCGTTGTCCTCCCACCTAGCTAACTCTACCATTTACCTTTAGCATAGGACCTTGGATTCACCACTACCCTTCCTATTCGTTATTTACCACCCTTATTCACTAGTTGATACTAGATAACTCAAGGAATCTCATTCCCCTTTTTGTTAAACACACTTAGCCGCTTTCCCTTGGGAAAATATAAATTACGATACCTTGGAATACTCCTTGGTGAAGTGCTACAGCGGTACATTCTGTGCGCTTGCGGAATTATCCAATAGTAAATAGAGTTACCCTACCAGGGCACTTCTGGCGCCGTCGCCGATATCCGATGGTTGCGTTAAGAAGTGTCAACAAGCATTTCTGGCGCCGTTGCCGGGGAGAGCGTCTGTCTAAGAGTTTTAACAAAAAGAGAATCCAGAGTTTGCTAGTTATCAAGTAGTGATAGGGATAACCCATCACTTGTCTTGTCTTCCTTTATTGTGAAGCCTGACAGTGTATGAGCGGTTTCCAATTGCCGTCAAACTTCGTTGAAGATCCTGAGCAACTGTTGAGGAGAACTAGACGTCGTCAAGTTCCACCTCAAAGGTTCATGTCGAACCTGAATCCGTTAGAGGAAGGAGTATCTGCACCAGTTATCAAAGAAGCTATGGCCCAGAAGACCATCTCTGAGTACTCTGCGCCGTCGGCTGACAATGTCGCCACGGGTCCGCAGCTTAACTTGGGGGATGCGACTTTTGAGTTGAAGCCTGCGCTTATCAATATGGTGCAAGCCAATCCCTTCTGTGGAAAGCCACACGAGGATGCCAATGCCCATCTCCAACACTTCTTGGAGGTGTGCGGCACCTTCACCATCAAGAATGTCGCCGCAGACGCCATCCGTCTTCGCCTCTTCCCATTCTCGTTATTGGGGAAGGCGAAGCAATGGTTCTACGCCAACAAGGGTGAAGTGACCACGTGGGAGAGGTTTGCCAATGCATTTCTCAAGAAGTTCTTTCCGATGGGCAAGACCAGCGCCCTTCGTGGAAAGATTTCCAGCTTCCAACAGCAAGCGGATGAGACGATTCCCGAAGCATGGGAACGTCTGCAGGAGTAATTTCGCGCCTGTCCTCATCATGGGATAGAGGAGTGGCTCCTAATCCAAGGTTTGTACCATGGCCTGACCGGTTTGGCCCGTAGTCACCTTGATGCTGCCGCTGGAGGAGCATTCTTGCAACACAATGTCAAGGATGCCAGGGACCTCATTGAAAAGATGGTTATAAACCAAGGATGGAATGAGGAACGCCTCCAACCCAAGAGAAGAGGTGTCCATGCCTTGAATGAGGTGGACATGCTCTCTGCTAAGATGGACCTCTTAATGAAGAAGATGGAAGAAAGTTCCAAGCAAGAGACCATTCAACCTTACGCCACTGCACGGGCCATTGAATCTGATTCATGGTGCGAAGTGTGCGGAGGAGATGATCATTCGGGAAACAATTGTCCCGAAACAAAGGAGGAAGTGAGCTTCATCAACAACAACAACAATGGGTACCGGCCCCAACAACAGCAATGGAACTCGCGCCCCTTCTACCAAGGTAATCAAGGTAATGGTTACAATCAAAATTTCAATAATTCTTTTGGTAGCCAACCTTCTCTTAGAGATCTTGTCTTAGGCCAATCTAAAATCAATGATAGCATTAACAAGAAAATGATGGCTAATGATAAGATCCTTGAAAACTTAAGTGAAAAGTTGGATAGCTTTAACTCTGCTATGAAAAATCAGTTGAGCTTTAACAAAATGCTACAAACACAATTAGCTCAATTAGCAGCAGCTGTCCCATCCTTCGAGCAAGGTAAGATCCCAGGGAAACCTGAGGACCCAATTGAAGGAGTTAAACTAGTTACTACGAGGTTCGGTAAGCCTCCGGTACAATCCAACTGGAGCTATCTTCTGGATTCGCCCTTCATCACCAAGAAAGACGACCCAGGCCTGCCGACCATCACCTGTGAGATCGGACCGCAAATCTTCCACAACGCCTTCTGCGACCTTGGATCGGGTGTCAACATCATGGCCAAGGTAACTTATGATAATTTGCTAGGGGGGCCTTTGCACCCCACATTTGTTCGTTTGCAGATGGCAGATCAGACGATCAGGTTCCCTGAGGGGTTGGCAAGGGACATACTGGTAAAGGTCCAAGACGACTACGTCCCTGCCGACTTCATCATTTTGGATATGGGATCCAATAATGATGTCTCGATCATCTTGGGAAGGCCATTCCTCAACACGGTCAATGCAGTCATCTATGTGGGGTCCGGCCAGATTCACCTCCAATTCCCAGGATGGAAGGTAAAATGTCCATTCAATGGTTATAAAGCTAACATGCAGGTGAAGGACAAAGAACCTCCGACTAAGCCTTGCCACATCCGACGCCGAAGGGACAAGAGAGGTAAGTCGGCCAAAAGGGCCGAAAAGAAAGAAGAGGAACCCGCTGAACCAAAAATCAATACCAAGCAAGTATGGCGGGAGAAAGAGGTGCAATCAAGGTCCACGTCTCCGGGACCATCTGATGCACCCGAAGGATGAACAAGATGGAGAGGTCCTGCTCTACGGACCTAAAACATGGAGCCCTTGCTGATAAGGTAAATCAGTAGTTATCCCATATTTATTTTCTGCATTTCAATTTCTACTATTCACTTTTCAATTGCATTCTTACTTTGAATTTTGCATATCTTATTTCGACAAAATGTTTAGCCATAATAAATAAAATCTTGAGAATAACTTGTCATAAAAATTTGAGCTGCTGGAGCTCCCAAAGGGGGGTCGCCCGACCCCACCTTGGGGCCCACTTCACCACATTTCAACCTTGCTAGTCATAGAGGTTCCAACCCAGCACTTGGATGTTGTGGGAGCTCCAATGTGGGGGTCGGCCAACCCCCATATTGGCCCCACTTGCTTCCTGCTGGCCACCATTTGAATCACAATGGAGTCCTATGCTTGTAACACTAGCTAAAGTTTGAAAAAGAGTGGTCCCTTGATCCTTTACTTTAGTCATAAGATGCTCCTTTCATCTTTGATTCTTTTGGGACCACTCCACTAGCTTAAATTCTGCAAAGTGGTCACCTAGGCATGCTTGAGTGCTCCCATGGTCCATAGGAATCACTTTAGACATGTCTCCACTTTTGCCATTCATCTTTTACCTTTCACAAAGCACTAAAACAGGGAATCTCAGAAACAATTTGAAAACTTTTGGTCCACACCTAGCCTTTACTTTTCTGGACAATCAATGACACAATGTTTAAAGTGGAGGAGGGGCTAGGATGGGGGTCGGCCGACCCCCATTTTGGACCATCTCTGCAAAATCTTGAAAGCATGCAGAATGGTTCCCTGTATAAAGCTAAGTTCAAATTCAAAGTGCTTCTAGGGGGGGTCGGCCGACCCCTATATTGTGGGTCCACTACTTGCCCTTCTCCCCCTATAAATACCACAGCATTGTGAGCTCAACTCCACACCCAAAACCACCAGAACCATTTCGAGCTCACAATCCTTTCTCTTCTCTCTTTGTTACAAGCCATTTCTCAAGTTTAGTTTAGAAATAGTCATCAAAACAAAAACCCAAAAAGATTCCCCTTGCATAGTAGTAGTAGTAGGAGCTTGGTTTGCCTCACTTGTGTAGGAGGATGAAGAAGCATATCTTCGGCAAGTTCAAGAAAGCAAAGGGTGAGAGCTCTTCTCAAGGCTCTCACCATGCTCATGGAAGGGAGGAAGAAGAAGGTTACCATGGGATGGTACCCTACGAGCCTCCATCAAGGATGAGAGAGCCCGAGAGCGGCCTCATGTTAAGCCAAGAAGAGTTGCAAAGGTACCACATCATCCGAGAGGGTCTCTTCCTACACACTAGCATCATCGATCCGGACCTTTTGGCCCGCACAGGTATGGATGTTGAATTCGATAAGGTGTTTAGAGCAATTGGTTGGAGTAGTTTTTGGCAAGTGCCTGAATTTGGAAAAGAATTGCTTGCTAAGGAATTTCTATGCACCCTAAAACTCACAAATAATGGAATATCTTTTCGCATGTGTGAGCAAGAACATCAATTAAATTGGAGTTTGCTAAACACTGCTTTAGGGTGTGAACATGAATGTGAACTTGATCTAGATCATGCCACTAGAATGTTCGATAAATTTAGATTCTGGAAAGCAATTTATGGCTCTAATGATTGTTCAAATCCTACTCCCATTGAAATCCATAATCCAACCTTGCGCTTTCTTCACTTCTGGATCATGTGCACTCTATATCCTGGCATGGGAACTGATACTTTAATTGATGATGAACTTAAAATTCTCTATGCCATGGTTAGTAAAATCAAGGTCTCCCCTGTGAAACTGCTAGTGAACTATTGGCTTAACTCTATTGAGTATGGGAAGCCCATCTATTTCACATCCTATATTACTCGAATAGCCGATACTTTTGGATTACTTGAATCACATTATTTTGAAGACATTGGCTATGTTAGAGGAGTGGTAGATGAGAACTTCTTTATCAATGCTAACATGCTCATAAGAGATCCAAATGGTGAACTTAAAATGATTTATCCGGGCTATACAACCGAAATTCCTCTCCCATGTGCGAGGCGCCGGTTGTATGGGGTCCACACACTTACCATTAGACTAGCCCGAGTGGCAAGTCCAGATGTTGCAGGGACACGCAGGGTGACAAGAAGGATGATGCAAGCCGCCCAGATGGAGCAAGGAGGATCCTCG
Source organism: Sorghum bicolor (assembly GCF_000003195.3). Lineage (NCBI taxonomy): Eukaryota > Viridiplantae > Streptophyta > Magnoliopsida > Poales > Poaceae > Sorghum > Sorghum bicolor. The sequence continues at coordinate 41,545,423 of NC_012871.2, forward strand.
CACCATGACGTTGAAGAGGGCGATGAAGCGATGTCAGTGGATGCTTCAGACTCCATGGGTCTACCTCCACAACGCACTCCACGCCCAAGGGACAGGGCTAGGCGTCACCAGCCCACAGGTATGGACAGTCTCATTAATGACATGGGCGAATTGCAGATTGGGCAAGAAGCAACATTGCAACTGGCGTTACAAAACGGCCAACATATCCGACGTGTGCGAGAGGAAGACGCACAACGCTGGGCTGGATGGTACCAAAATTTCCCGCCACCACAGTGAGCGAAGATCTAGCTTGGGGGAGATCCTCTCCCCCACTAAGGTAAGTATTCTATCCTATTTATTTTCATGCATTTTATCATTCTTACTTAAAAAAAATAATAAATAAATATTTATTAGCATTTCCCTTTAGCATATATGCTTCATGTATGTTTATATCCCTCATGGAAATTATGACTAGTTGCTTGTTAATGTTTCTCTAGTGCCTAGTATACAACTTAGTATTTCTCTAAGTATGGATCACTTAGCTCACTTAAACTGCCATGAACCTAAAAACTTTGTGGGTTGCAAGTGCTAGAACTAAGTCTAAGTTGTTGTGGGACATGAGATAGTAAGACAAGAGCTACTATAATATTTTTCTAAGCATGCATGATTATCAGAGATTTATTCTTAAAATGATCAAAACCTTAATTGTTCCTCAATGGTGATGAATTCCTACCACAGCCATATCTACTTTACATAATTGCAACCTTTCCACATAAGCTATTTGCTTTGGGTTGAGTGTCGTCAAGTCTTGTTGACCCTTGTTAAGAGACTTTTCATGCTCCTAAGATCAAGATCACGTACACACCACATATATATATGCTGCTTCTACACTGGAAGTACGCAACCACATGTATTTCGCATCCACTAAATAGGTTGCTCCATACTCTAAATGTTAGAACATCTCTCTAAGCATTATTTGGTAAATGAGACATCAAAAGGCTAGGCAAAATGAAATAAAAAGATGGACATGTGCAAGTCCACAGAAAAAGAAAATTGAGCACATGAAAGCTCATATATATAAAAAAAAAGAAGAAAAAAATGCTAGCCATGTCTCAATACATAGAGAGTCTATCAAATAAAGGAGCAACCTAGTCCACCATATATCACACTTGCACATCTTGATCTGGGAGTATGACACTTCTCTTCAAGGATCCGAGCTTTGACTTCGCAATATATGCAAAGTAAGTATGCTATCTCCTTTCATCCCTACCTTGAACTCCACATAAGCCTTTTAGAAATAGGATGAAATAGAGAAGGCAACTCTTACCATATGCCTTGGTGAGGAATCATACACCATTTGAGTGACATGAGAGAACCATAAGAGGAACATTTAAGCTTTCTTTTGAAAATATCACAAAACCTCTGATATGAAACTTGCTAAGAATGAGAAAGTTAGTGCTCAAGTCAAACTGTTCTGTCTCTCAACCACCTAAGACAAAGGAAAAGCCATAAGCCCCATAAGGGACTAAGGTAATAGGGGTAAGTTTACATAGCTAAATTTTTCATGCAAAGAGAAGAACTTTGTTGTACACATGGTACTCTTGAAATGTGAACATAGTAACAATACCTGATCCACCGAGGCTAAGTTTGATTGTTTGCTCGGGACGAGCAAAGGTTAAGCTTGGGGGATCTTGTTGACGGTGGATATACCATAGAAATCCACATACAAAACACCGTCAACATGCCTCGGTTGCAAGGGGAAATGACATGACATGAACATATTTTATCCATAACTAGTTCCACTTGTACTCTTAGCTTGTTTATGCAGGAACAACAAATTCAAGACATTATTTGACAAAGCCAACATCAGAATCATCAAGAGGAGATCGAGGGGACAACAGGTGACACCCTGGGCCCACAGGGAGGAGGTCGCCCGACCCCTCTTTGGTGGGACCCAGGTGTGCCACCTAGTCCACCGACATAAGGGACCCCTGTGGACACTGCTGGTGGGCCCAGAGGCCCAGAAGTGGGGTCGCCCGACCCCACATCAAAGGCGGTTCCAGGGTCGGTGGCCTCCCACCGCCCTTCCCCAAATGTCCCACATGTTGATTTGCCCCTGCCGTTGATCAAATGGCGGTTGTGAGGTCGGTTTGATCCAAGGGTGGAGAGAAGATGTCACGCGGATCGATGACGTGGTGATGGAGTAACCCCTACTCCATCTCCCTCTATAAAAGGCAGCCTCCACCCTTCATTTCAAGTGTGCAATTCCAAGGCCAAGTGCATTACAAGTTCCAAACATACAAGTAGAGTAGTAGTTAGTCTAGAGTGGGAGTTAGAGTCGAGTCGAGCGAAGCTCGGGGTCTCCGGAGTCGTCTTCTGGAGAGTCTGGTATAGCTCTTGTACCTTACTACTTTTGTAAGACTTTCCTTTTATTAATATATTATTCTTACTTTACTTTACTGAGTTCTTACTTAGTGCAAGTCTTTTAGTCTTGTTGTGCATTTACTTTAGTAATATAGTTGTCTTAGTGAAGTTAGTGACCTGTAACCACTCCTGTGTGTGCATCATCGTCCTATCTTGTATAGGAGCTCTAGCTAGCTGCAACTAGTTAGCGTTGTAGGATTAAGTGTGAGCGTGGTGCTCATACTTAAGATTACCTTTGATTACCGCTGGCTTGAACGGAAAGTAGGAGCGCACTCCCTAGTAGGTGACAGATCGTGGGCGGCATTAGGTTCTCCTCACGTACAGGCTAGTTCTTAAAAGGTAAGGCGTCCATAAGCCCAATAGTCGCTTTCGGTAAGGGGTTAGGTGAAAAACCTTCTAAGCGTCTTACCAGCTCGGCTATCCCTCGCACACAGTTAGTAAGGCTCTAGCATAGTTAAGACAATTATCTATTAAAGTAAGTCACAGAAGTCATGTTAGATACATAGGAGTCCTTTACTCACTCGTTGTCCTCCCACCTAGCTAACTCTACCATTTACCTTTAGCATAGGACCTTGGATTCACCACTACCCTTCCTATTCGTTATTTACCACCCTTATTCACTAGTTGATACTAGATAACTCAAGGAATCTCATTCCCCTTTTTGTTAAACACACTTAGCCGCTTTCCCTTGGGAAAATATAAATTACGATACCTTGGAATACTCCTTGGTGAAGTGCTACAGCGGTACATTCTGTGCGCTTGCGGAATTATCCAATAGTAAATAGAGTTACCCTACCAGGGCACTTCTGGCGCCGTCGCCGATATCCGGTGGTTGCGTTAAGAAGTGTCAACACTACCTCTAAACTTGAAGGATTAGGGAGTCCTTTCAAGTGAATTTGGGCCGTCTGATCAAACCGACATTGATTGTATGGTTTAGATTCATCCTTTAGGTCGGTGGAGTTTAGTCCCGAAACAGAGTCTCGATCCAACTCCTGGCCATGGCGGGCGCCCTGCCCCGAGCCCGATCGTGTTCTCGTTCGTTCCCGTGGCTTCTGGACTCTTCTAGATTGAGGAAAATTGCGCGGCACGTAATTATCTCGTTGTAAACATGACATGTGGGCCTTCTCTCCATATTCTCAGATAACCCCCTATAGAAATAGATAAACACCAAAGCTCGTGGAATTCTGTCAGATAAAACCCTAATTCTAGATGTTTGTTTCATATTGATCCTTTTCCATGTTTATTTGATTATTAATTTTAGTACTTAAGGACCGTCAACAATGTGGCCCCCTTTCCATGCCACCATGCACCTTCATCACATGTGTTGCTATGCCTAACTCAAATCACTTAAAAACAAGGCATTAACAACTTGGTGTCATTAATTACCAAAACCAAACTTGGGCTTTCAATCTCCCCATTTTTGGTAATTGATGACAACCATCACAAAGATATGAAATGAAATCATAATGAACTTGAATTGCTTGTCCAAAGCATTTTAATCATGAGACAAGGTTGGACAAACATTTCAGTTTCTGTTTTGGTAGTACTAGCTTCCCCTACATATGTGCTTCCATGAGTTAGGTTCAAGTTTGCACATATGCATGAATTAGAATTTTGGAAGATTTATTACTACCAAAATGATGCTAAGGTATATAGAATGGACCTTTGAAGCGTGATACCAATCGGAGTTGCCAATTTACCATCCTTAGCTCCAATGTAGCTAGACATACACAAAAAAACTCAAGATACCTCGTGAGATCACAGTAAATGTCTATATACCACATGAAAATAAAACTCTATGCTAGAATTCAAAGCAACATTCAAGTTCTATTTCTAGCAAGCACCAATCAAACAAGAGTAGTATATTTAAAATTGCAATGCAACACCTCATTATGTTAGTGCACATTCAAATGCATCAAATGGTTCATGAGCTTGCTCCCCCTTTTTGTGTGCTCAAGTTTAAAAGGTGTTTTCTCTCCCTATCTTTGTTTCTATTCCCCTTTTTGACTTTATCTTTGTTTCTCTCCCCCTTTGTCATCAATGACCACAAAGGTTCAAATTTTAGTGAGAATTAAGTCAATCAAAGTGAGGGTCAAATTATGGTTCAATCTAGATCACTTGCCTAAAACATGTAATTCGGTTTGATCCAAGGACAAGCTTTTTCACACCTCATAAAGTATAAGGGTTATCTTGACCATGTTGAATTACACATCATAAACTCATATTCTAGATCCAACACTAGGCTCACAAGCTCACAAACATGTCATATGCTACCACTAGATCAATCAAACATAGAAGCAATAGTGGTACCATACATACATCAAAACATTTTGTTTTTCATGGATGAGCCTATTGTCATGCAAACATGTCTATATGTCCTAATCATGTCCTTAGCAAAGTATGAATGCTATGTCAACCGTCTTTACCTTGCTTTGTTAGAGGAGAGGCATGTCATATATAAATGTAGGGGTGCACTCATCTCAAGTTGGAGAAGTCAAGTATGTTCAATTCATTCCTCAACTTGCAAAATCTCTTCTCATCAAGTGGCTTTGTGAATATGTCGGCTAGTTGATCTTCGGTGCCAATGCTCTCAATGCTAATATCACCCTTTTGTTGATGGTCCCTTATGAAATGGTGCCTTATGTCAATGTGCTTGGTTCTTGAATGTTGAACCGGATTTTGTGTCATCTTGATTGTACTCTCATTGTCACATAGCAAATGCACATTCTTGAATTTGATTCCAAAGTCATTCAAGGTAGCTTTTATCCAAAGCAATTGTGCACAAAAATTACCGGCACTAATGTATTCGGCCTCGGCGGTTGATAGTGCAACACTATTTTGTTTCTTTGATGACCATGAAACTAGAGACCTTCCTAGCAATTGACAAGTGCCACTTGTGCTCATTCTATCAATCTTGCATCCACCATAGTTAGAGTCTGAATATCCAATCAACTCAAAGTTGGACCCCTTGGGATACCATAATCCAACATCATGAGTGCCCTAGATACCTCAATATTCTTTTGGTTGCCTTCAAGTGACTCTCTCTAGGTGAAGCTTGGTATCTTGCACATTTGCACACACTAAACATTACATCCGGCCTTGATGCGGTGACATAGAGCAAACTTCCAATCATAGATCGATATAGCTTTTGATCTACCATGTTGCCACTTGTATCACTACCTAAATGATCATTTGTGCCCATAGGTGTGCTCATTGGTTTAGCTTCTTGCAACCCAAACTTCTTGATCATGTCCTTGATGTACTTTCCTTGACTCACAAAAGTGCCATCCTTCATTTGCTTAATTTGAAGACCAAGAAAGTAACTAAGCTCTCCAATCATGGACATCTCAAACTCATTTGCCATCATTCTTCCAAACTCTTCACAAAAGTCTTGATTGGTTGATCCAAAGATGATATCATCAACATAGATTTGCAACACAAATAAGTCCTTGCCTAGCTTTTTGGTGAAGAGGGTAGTGTCAACCTTTCCCATCTTGAACCCTTTAGAGAGAAGGAAATCTCTCAATCTCTCATACCATGCTCTAGGTGCTTGCTTCAAACCATACAATGCCTTCTTGAGCTTGTAATCATGGTTGGGTTTCTTGTCATCTTCAAAACTAGGAGGTTGTTCAACAAAAACCAACTCATTGATGCATCCATTGAGAAATGCACTCTTCACATCCATTTGATAGAGCTTGATGTTGTGGGCACAAGCATAGGCTAATAATATTCTAATTGCCTCCAATCTTGCAACCGGTGCATAAGTTTCTCCAAAGTCAAGACCTTCAAATTGAGTGTAACCTTGTACTACTAATCTTGCTTTGTTTCTCACAACTACACCATCTTGATCTTGCTTGTTTCTAAAGACCCACTTGGTACCAATCACATTGTAGTTCTTTGGCCTCTCAACAAGCTCCCACACTTGATTTCTTGTGAAGTTGTTCAATTCTTCATGCATGGCATTTACCCAATCGGAATCTTTCAATGCATCTTCGATTCTCTTTGGTTCCTCAAATGAGACAAATGAGTAGTGCTCACAAAAGGATGCTAGCCTTGATCTTGTTTGTACACCACTTTGAATACCTCCAATAACCTGATCTAATGGATGATCTCTTGCTATGCTTGTAGGTTGGAGTATTGGGAGTTGAATACTTCCACTAGCTTGACTATGATTTTGATCATCATCATGAGAGCCACTAGTACTTGCTTGATTTGTATCCGTCGACGAAAGCTAGTCGGCAGTCTACCTTGGGGTATACTCACGGTAGTAGTTTATCGGTAGACGGTGCGCAAGCTACGAACTTGATGGTGACGCAAGACATAGACAAGGTTTTTATCCAGGTTCGGCCGCCGTGTGGGCGTAATACCTACGTCCTGCGTCTGATTGTATTGGATTGTGTTGAGATAATCTGTCCTAGGGGGGTCCCTTGCCTCTCCTTATATAATCCAGAGGGCAGGGTTACAGATCTGGAAACTAATCCTAGTCGGTTACAATTACCATAGATAGTACGATATCGATTCCTATTCTTACCGACTAGAATCTGGCTTGATCTCCGCGTCTTGTTTCCTTGCGCGAAACTCCAAGCAATTGGATCAAGCCTCGAACAGTCTTCGTGATAGGCCAAGCCTCCTAGCGCAAGTCTGGCCGTAAGGGTATAGGGGTTTATACCACCACAGCTAGTCCCCGAGCACCATGTATTGTGATGTAACACGCCGTCTTGAGCTTCTTCGACCAGTGAGACTTGACGTCTTCAATAAGCAGGAAAATCACCCAAGCAGTTGCAACGGTATTTCGACCGACTTGAAAACCAGTTGACCAACATCAATCATCGAGGAAGCCGGTTGTTCGAAGAATGCATGGTGCTCTTGAGAAAAAAGATTTCTTTCATGGTCAAGTGTACCCACTTTATTTTACTGAAAAGCACATACTTTCAAAAAGTAAGCATATTCACCGCAAGGTGAAGTGTGCCCACTTAGTCATCGAGCCTGGTAGTAGGTGACGTAGGCACGTGGTGCCAGGGTCTAAAAAAGAAAATCACCTTTAAATCTTTAATACTAAGATGCATCGCTAGATGCATCGTACCGTTGTAGTCCCCGAGCTTGCTGGAAGGCGAAGTATGAGCCTTGTAGCAAGGTTTAAAAAATTAAAATTACCGAGCTGGAAGTTATGCAATTGAATGTACCAGTCCCCGAGCATATCACACTCACCTGCAATGGAGCACACTGGTCGACCAGTCCCCGAGCATATAATGCTCGGTGGTCGGTACAGTCCCCAGAATTTCAAATGGGCGGGCTGGTCGACCAGTCCCCGAGCATATAATGCTCGGTGGTCGGTACAGTCCCCAGTCTCTCAAATGGGCGGGCTGGTCGACCAGTCCCCGAGCATATAATGCTCGGCGGTCGGTACAGTCCCCAGAATTTCAAATGGGCGTGCTGGTCGACCAGTCCCCGAGCATATAATGCTCGGCGGTCGGTACAGTCCCCAGAATTTCAAATGGTTTGGCTGGTCAACCAGTCCCCGAGCATATAATGCTCGGTGGTCTGTACAGTCCCCAGTCTTTCAAATGGGCGGGCTGGTCGACCAGTCCCCGAGCATGTCGTGCACAGTCCTCCACCAGATCCACTTGTCTTTTGGGAAAAGCATCTCACCGCATTAATGCGTGATGTGACAAGGCATCCTGGGGCATTGTTAGACTGTTGTGTAAAAAGGTGCGCCTGGTAACTGTGCAGCCGCTCTTTGCTTGGTTCAAGAAAAGGAAAACACCAATTATGCGGAAAAACCACCATATTAACTGACAGTAATTATTGAAAACCGAAACGCCGCATCCGCCGCATGATCCGCCCACTTCCCAAGAATGCGAGAAGTGGAAGAGGCGAAGCCATTGTTATAAAAACTCAAGGTCGTGTCCTTAATGTTTACCCAGTAGTTGCATACCATTGCCAAGCCTCCATTTTCCTCAACACCTTTGAACCTCAAAGCCAAGCTCGAGACCTTTCGAGAGTTGAGATGGCGAAGAGTGATGCTAAGAAGAGGGCCGAGATGATGGCCAAAGAATGGAAGAAGTCCCAGAGCAACACACGATCCCTCAACGACCTCGTCGAAAAGGGGCTCCTTCATAATCAAGAACTCGGAGGATGGAGGACGCCAGAGGGGGAAAGCTACCCTGACCCCCGCGCTGGTGAGATTGTCGTTTTTGAGGATTTCTTCAAGAGGGGTTTTGGGATTCCAGTTCATCCTATTCTTCAAGGCCTCCTTTACTATGAGATCGTGATCTGCAACATGCACCCGAACTCAATTCTTCTAGTTTCCACCTTTATTCATTTGTGTGAGGCCTATGTCGGAATAGAGCCGCACTTCGATCTTTTCCACTATCTTTTCTGTCTGAGGAAGAAAGGGCAGTTGGAGGCTCCAAGATTGCAGGTGGAGTATACCTCAATCTGCGCGATGGGATGAAGAACCGGTACCTCAGCTGTCCATGGAACACTTCTCTAACCGAATGGTACAAGAAGTGGTTCTACATCAGGGAAGAGCCGGGTAGCGCCACGTTCTGCGATGTGGGCTACATCCCCGAGAAGAGGGTCAGCTGGACGGACCATCCGGAATTTGCTGGGCAAGTGGCAGATCTGATGAGCCTGATCGACTGGTCCCGCTTAGACGGGCCAGGAGTGGTCGGGAACTTCCTTGTGCGTCGGGTGATGCCTTGCCAGCGGAGGATACACTCGGTGTACGAGTACGCGGGGAGCCAAGACCTGACCAGAATGTGCCCGGATGTTCTGGAGAAGGCAGAAGTCCAGTAGCTAATGAACGAGCTGTTCAACTTATCGGATGACAATTTCGTTCGAAGCAGTGATCGGATGCACGCCATCAAGCTAGGACGGCCAGCTCCTAAGGTAAATAAATGCTGTTAGTGATCAGTATTGCCATGTGAATACTGTTGCTTCCTGGTTGTTGACTTGTCGTTGGTTCTTTTGCAGATTGGAGACGTTGACCGGTGCGCAGTGTACGTGTCACTGGTACCTGGTATGGAGAATCCTGTGGGGATGGACCCGCCGGAGGGCGATGCTGCTTGGTTTCCTCAATACACCAGTAGTGAGGAGAAACAGAGCCGCCCTGCCCCGACTGTTGACAGTCCTTAAGTTACCAAATATAATCATCAAATAAATAAAGAAAAGGATCCAATTGCAACCAACACCCAGACTTAGGGTTTTATCTGACAGAATTCCATGAGTTTTGGTGTTTATCTATTTCTGCAGGGGGTTATCAGGAAATACGAAAGAAAGGCCCACATGTCGGGATTACATAGAGATATCAATGCACCGCGCAATTTTCTACCATCTAGAAGACTCCAGAAGCCACGGGAAGAAAGCAGAGGCCGAAAGGGGCCAAGCCCAGGGCGCCCGCCCACCTCTGGACTCCGTTCGGGACTCTCTTCGCACACGATGTTCCACCGACCTAAAGGATCAAGGATAACGTAGTACCACATCGCCTACCGACCCAAAAACGCATAGAGGAGGAGGACTATATAAGGAGACCCCCCTGACCCCTAGAGAAGACAAGAAGTTATCATAGAGATTGAGGGGTGCCCTCGAAGGAAAACCTCTTCTCTAAATAATATTTCTTTTTAGGCTTAGCAACCAATGTAAGTAGAAATAGATCTTCTAGTTTCTACTAGATTGAGAGAGATAGAGTGGAGGTGTAGATCGGAGGAAGGCTGGCCTGTCGGTGTCTACTCCGAGTTGTACCTACGGGATCAAGTCTTCTAACCCGAGGCTTGCTCCTAAGATTCTTCAGTAATTCGACTTCTAATTCTAGTAAGGTCTTGTTTTATTGTTCTTTGGTTTATGAGTTTACTTTAATCCTCTTCCGGTTGAGTATTAGAGTAATCATTGCTAGCGTAAACGTGGTGTTTAGGCTAGGGTACTCATAGATATCCCCTCACTAGTTGGACCGTGGTAGTAGCGAGGAACGTGACATTTCCGAGTTACCTTTGTATCCCATATCTTGTTAGCAGGACGGGTAGGTTTATAGGTGCGGGTCGAACATCCTTTGTGTTGTCTAGATTCCGTGAGCCTGTCCAATAGAACAGTAGATCATCCTTACCAAGGTTAGAACGAGACTACGGTTGCAGTCTTCTCTATACATCACTCACATCGAGAAACATTCTTTGTAGCCTAAAGGGGTAGTAGCAATAGATTTGGTTAGTCAGATGCACCCGTTCTCCCAGTGGTAAAAATATAAATACGATACTCTGGAAAACCTCTCGGGTGAAATGCTCACCGATATCCGTGCACTTGCGGATCATTTCCTTATTGCGTTACCAAATATCAACAAGCATTTCTGGCACCATTGCCGGGGAGAAAGACGGTTTGCTGAGATAACTTTAAGTCTTGCTATTATCTTGTATTATACTTTTATACTTTTATTCTTTTATCTCTTTATTTTTTTCATCTTTATGGATAACTCAAATTCTATACCTATTATTGAATTCTTTGCACCTTCGGAGACTAGCCATTGACCATGAGAGTCAACAAGTCCTGCCCCTAATTATGATCTGTGTCCGGAGTTGATTGCAATAGGTCAAAACCAACCCTTTTCTATAGCCGAGGTCCTATCTTTTAATCAAGAAGATAATGCACTTTTAGCTACACCTAGGGAATCTGTTAATCTTTCTATAAATTCTGGTTTAGACCTAGCCCTACAAGACCATGTTTTTCCTAGATATTTTCACATTAGTCTTAATCATATAACCTTTGGAAGAGTCCTTCTTTCTTTATCTATTAGTAAAGGAAGGTATGTCTTCATTCGTGGACATCCTTCTTGTACTAGTCTTCATACAAAAATCTTAGAGATAGAGAAGGAATCATCTCCCAGACGAGGAAAGGAAGTTTCAATAGCCAATTTCCAAACATTTCAATCCCATGATTCGGCTATCCAACCCATCCTTGAGCTTAATAATTTCTACTACGCTCTTTCTCTTGAACCTCCCGATAATCCTATGAATCTCACTAGACATCCCATGCATAAGAGTCACCAAGACCACAAGGAGGTTCGAGAAGAGCAACATCAACGGCTTGAGGGCATTAAAAATCCATGTGCTATCACCATTAAATGGATAGATAAAACAAACTTGAGAGACAATCCTAGAGGAATTTTAAGCATTCGTGAAGAATCATCCTTGGAGTTTGAGAATGAGAGAAACAACAGTGAGCATGGAAGTTATTTCATAAATACCTCACCAAGTCCTTGCTCATATAAAACATCTCCCCAATCAATTGGTCTCTCCAACATCACCACATTTGAGATCTCCAACCCCCTCTTCTTTTCTATTTATAAAAATTTTAAAAGGGCTGTTGTCGATGCATATGTCTATAATAAATATTGCAGATCTCGTTGAGTTGATCTTGATATAGGTTAGCGTTGGAGGGGAAACCACTTCGCCGACATAATTTGATGGTTTCCCAAGGATAAGCTTAGCGTCCATAAACAAGCACTTATCAGATCGTAACATGAATTTGCAACATTGCCTCGTGTATTGAGCATATTGAGATAATTGTAGAAATATTCCTTCGGGTATTCTTGCCACTAACCTTTCTAGGATTGGAGCAAGAAGATCGGATGAATGACAAGCACAAGGTATGTCCAACCAACCATCATACAACATTGAATTAAATTCATCCAAACTTGAATATCATAAAATTCAAGCTTGGGGGAGTACTTTACATAAAAACATCCTTTGCCATGTTACTATGTTGGTTGTCCCTACCTTTGAGAGATGCTCAATTTGTTAAGTACTAATCACACTACTTCATCTCCACATGAGTAGATCTCTATAAATGCTGTCATGCTACCTTTATCTATTTACTAGCAAGTGTTGGTTTGGAAGTACTTGACATACTTCCATTGGCATTTAAATTAAGCATGGTGCTTAGGTTAAATAGCCTTCCTTAATCTGATTAGACATGGAGTCTAGTTTGGTTACTGATCTAAAAACAACTTGAGTAGATATTGATATATTTTGTGGGACTAACCCCTGCAGGAAAACTTTCAATATCAACCTGGGAAGTCCTGAGATAAACTCACATTGGAGATGAAGAAAGTGACACATGAAGTTTAACAATTTGCACAAGAAAGACGTAGCTCATAAGAGATGATTCATGGAGGGTGCCACAAACACGATGCACAACCGCTAAGAAATGGGAAGCTTCCACAAGGTGATACTATTCCATCACTCTTCAAGTAAGGTAACACCTTAAGGTACTTGACTATTGCTTTTATAAGCTTCTCCTTGGTTCTAACATTCACATAAATAAAGAGACAAACATGTATGATTTGTAGCTCCAAATTAACCAACCCAACTGATTCAGCATGTTTAGTCCTTTACTCTGTGTTCTTAGTACTACCTTCGTGATCCCACGCTCCTAATCATATAGGCTAATATGTTGCACATTCAATCTTTGGAAGATATAAACAAAATATATAGATAGATTATCTTTCCATTAGGTCAAGCAATCTGATCTGGCAAATGTTTTAAATGCTACACTCATGATCCATCAACTTTGTCTTGCTCACTATGCTTAAGGTTAGAAAAGAACAATTACACTTCTGGTTCTGTTGGTGTTTTCCACCAACAGGGCCCATGCACTTGATCTCTGCCTTGTCTCTATGAATAGGTACACTTCAAGCAAAACATGGAGGAGTTTTACAACTCCCAGACTCGACCAAGTGAAGGACCTAGATCTATGAGCACAAACACACTGAGCAGGATATTGCCAACACCGCACGTCAAGGTCCACACCTAATCAAATGATGCACCTAAAGAATGAAGACGGTGAGAAGTCTTGTCGAGAAGACTTAAAACATTGGATCCTTCTCGGAGGAGGTCAAGGTCGTCGACTCAAGTCGCCTTTCTTGATCAAGAAGGATGACCCTGGTGTTTCAAGCATCGAGTGCACAATAAACAGATACTCTTTTTAGAAGACACTCTACGACACCGGATCTGACGTCAACATAATGGCCGCAGTCACTTATCAGCTCCTGCATGGAACCATGCCCCTACAACCAATATATATTCAGCTCCAGATGATTTTCAAATCATTGACATGTGAGAAGACGAGTACGATCCACCCATCATCCTTGGAAGACCATTCCTCAACACTATCAAAGTTATCATCTACATTGGAATCGAAGAAGTCCACGTGTACTTCCCCTCTGAGAAGGTACGCCGCTATTTTACTGACCCTAACTATATAGTTGAAGACTCTAAGCAGGTCAGGACAAGAAGAAGACAACGCATCCGCAACCAGAGGAGGCAAATCATCAAGGACGGATGGGTAGACTATGAAGAAGAAGTGATAAGGTCTGAAGATATATAGCTTGAACAGAACTATCCTGAGGAGACCGTAGCACCGAGTCAGGTGTGGAGAGAGAAGATAGTTACACACGAAGAGGAGGCGCCGCCGGAACCACCGACTACGCCATCCAGCGAGTCCCAGGACGACTGAGAAAACGGAGAGTCCCATTCGGAGGACTTAAAAATACCGAACGCCTTGCCAAGAGGTAAACTTGGTAGTTATCCTTTTCCATTCAACAGTTTGCTTAGTTAATCAGGTTCATGCTATCTTGAAAAGAAAATAAAAATGTTAAAAAATAGTAAGCCCCATGTGAGTATGCTCATGGCATAAAACCCATAAGTACATTCACTGTGGTGGCATAAAAATAAAATAAATAAGTTTTCATCTTACAATAAAAATATAAAAATAATAAGTGCATGATCCTGCTAAATAAGTAATATTTATTGAGGAGGCTCAACATGATAAAGGCTAGATATTTATGCTAACACTTAACCAGTTCCATAAAGCTTTGTTGTCTATTTGAGCTCCACAGGATTCAAGGATAAAAAAAGACTAGCAGACGGAGGACATCCTAATCATTGTCACGGTGCTGCCGACTTTCAAATACACCTCCATCACCTGCTAGCTACATCAGAAGAAATTACGTCAAAATCCAGCTTAGGGGAGAGCACCCCCATTTATGTAGCTAAGTGTTTCTACTCGCGTTTATACTTTACTCAAATAATAAAAGATGCATAATCATGAAAACCCAAATAAAGATTTTGTGCTTTTATCTTTGCTTAGTTTGCTAAATAAATAAATAAATAAAGTTTGCTATGAACCCTCATGATAAACTCTCACATGGAAATGATGAATAGTTGCTCTGCCATGACTAGTTCTTAAAATTGAAATCTCTCTCAAGTTTAGGTATGACTGTTATGAAGTAAGATTTGCTCTAAACCTGAACTTGTGGGAAGAGTACTTGATCTGAAGTCTAAGTCGTTAACGGATATGATATGGGAAGGTTGAGCTGCAGTTTATCTATTCCTAGAGATGCTAGAATTCTGGAGAATTTTATCTTTGAAAAATCTTTAAAATAACACATGATGAGTTCATGTATGATGAGAGTTTAAAATCATACCACAACCATATATACATGCTTATTAGACTTTGAGCCACACATTTACTTTGTACTGCTTATGAGCATTGAGTGTGGTCAAGCTGTGTAGACCCTAAGGAGCTTGTCATGCGGTTAAAATCAAGATTCACTTGCACGTTCACTCATACATGCTACTTCTACTCCGGAAGTACCATCCACATATATCCACTCATTTCCATCTCCAGAACCACCCAAAAACATTCTACTCCTAATCCGGGAAAGAATGGCCAAAAATATTTGTGTTTTTCCTTGTGGAATAAATGCTCCAGTTATTTTGGTTACTACCACTTGCTACATTATTTCAGGAGATGAGTGCTCTAAAAAGAAGAGAAAGAAAAAAAGAGAAAAAAATAATAATATAATAATACGAGGAAATAAAAAGGGGCAAGTGCCCGGAACCTTGAAGAAATGAAAAAGTGAGACGAGAGGTAAAAATGGACAAGTATCTGACAGTAGATTTAGGGGTTCAAGATACCCACTTGAGAGAAAAAGAAAAAGAAAATATAGAGCATCTCATTCTCCCCAAAAAGCTGCAAAGAGCAATATAGGTATGTATCCCCTCAAAAGAGCAAAAGTAGAATTAGACTTTCACCATTGTTATCACCATCATCACCATACACCATTCATTCGCCACACATGCACATCTTGATTTGACTTATTGGCTTGTTTCTCTGGATCCATGGTTTGACTATGCAATAAATGTCTTGTAAGTATGTATTAGCTATCTCCCACCTATGAGCTCCAGATATCAAAACCTTATTAGAGTAGGGTGAGAGAGAAGGCAATATCACTATGCCTCATACCACAAATACTACATACTTTGAGAGAAGGCATATATCATTACTGGCCTGGTAAGGATCCAGAAATACCACAAAAGAGAGATTTGAGAGAGTCATATAAGGAATCTCTGAGTTTTATTTGAAAATCTGCAAAAACTCCAGAGTTATAGCTGATCAAGAATAAGAGACATGGCGCTTGACTTGACCGTTCTATCTTTTAACTGCTCAAGACACAAGTGACGGTAGCAAGCCCCATAAGCCCAATGGTGGAAGGTAATATGAGTAAGTTTAAATCTTAACAGTTTACCCTAACCTAGAGATGAGATCTGGTTTAAACGCATGTGTATCTTTAAGGCATAAAACCACTGCAGAAACTCTTGAGTCCATCCTTGCTCAGGGACAAGCAAGAGGTAAGCTTGGGGGAGTTGTTGACGGTCCTTAAGTACCAAATATAATCATCAAATAAATAAAAAAAAGGATCCAATTGCAACCAA
This sequence comes from Sorghum bicolor, assembly GCF_000003195.3. Classification (NCBI taxonomy): domain Eukaryota; kingdom Viridiplantae; phylum Streptophyta; class Magnoliopsida; order Poales; family Poaceae; genus Sorghum; species Sorghum bicolor. The sequence continues at coordinate 41,561,589 of NC_012871.2, forward strand.
CACCCAGACTTAGGGTTTTATCTGACAGAATTCCATGAGTTTTGGTGTTTGTCTATTTCTGCAGGGGGTTATGAGGAAATATGAAAGAAAGGCCCACATGTCGGGATTACATAGAGATATCAATGCACCGCGCAATTTTCTACCATCTAGAAGACTCCAGAAGCCACGGGAAGAAAGCAGAGGCCGAAAGGGGCCAGGCCCAGGGCGCCCGCCCTGAGGACCTAGGCGCCCGCCCACCTCTGGACTCCATTAGGGACTCTCTTCGCACACGATGTTCCACCGACCTAAAGGATCAAGGATAACATAGTACCACATTGCCTACCGACCCAAAAACACATAGAGGAGGAGGACTATATAAGGAGACCCCTCTGGCCCCTGGAGAAGACAAGAAGTTATCATAGAGATTGAGGGGTGCCCTCGAAGGAAAACCTCTTCTCTAAATAATATTTCTTTTTAGGCTTAGCAACCAATGTAAGTAGAAATAGATCTTCTAGTTTCTACTAGATTGAGAGAGATAGAGTGGAGGTGTAGATCGGAGGAAGGTCAGCCTGTCGGTGTCCACTCCGAGTTGTACCTACGGGATCAAGTCTTCTAACCCGAGGCTTGCTCCTAAGATTCTTCAGTAATTCGACTTCTAATTCTAGTAAGTTCTTGTTTTATTGTTCTTTGGTTTATGAGTTTACTTCAATCCTCTTCCGGTTGAGTATTAGAGTAATCATTGCTAGCGTAAACGTGGTGTTTAGTCTAGGGTACTCATAGATATCCCCTGACTAGCTGGACCGTGGTAGTAGCGAGGAACGTGACATTTCCGAGTTACCTTTGTATCCCATATTTTGTTAGCAGGACGGGTAGGTTTATAGGTGCGGGTCGAATATCCTTTGTGTTGTCTAGATTCCATGAGCCTCCCCAATAGAACAGTAGATCATCCTTACCAAGGTTAGAACGAGACTACGGTTGCAGTCTTCTCTATACATCACTCACATCGAGAAACATTCTTTGTAGCCTAAAGGGGTAGTAGCAATACATTTGGTTAGTCAGATGCACCCTTTCTCCCAGTGGTAAAAATATAAATACGATACTCTGGAAAACCTCCCAGGTGAAATGCTCACCGATATCCGTGCGCTTGCGGATCATTTCCTTATTGCGTTACCAAATATCAACACCGACCACCGAGGACAGGGTGGCGGGGAAGAGGCCAATGGCGGTGGATCGAACCCCTGCGGAGGCGCTGCCGGTGGAGACCAGCCAAGCTCCGAAGCATCGTCGGCTCATGAGGATCACCGATGACGAGGACGAAGAGGAGGAGGCTGCACCCTCTTTGGTCCGAAGGCCACGCAGTCGTCCCGACGTCGCCTCGATCACCACTAGTCGGGTGACCAGCGATCCTCCAGCCCCACACGCTGAGCCGACGTGACCTGGGGGGACGGAAGCAGCAGTGGCGACTGGTAGAACTAGGAGGAGGTTCTTCACAGCGAGGCACAGGCACTCCGATCTGTACGTGTTACAATCTCACTTCTGCACTTCCTCCTATTTGTTTTTTTTGCGACTTTTGACATTGGCAAAATGTCGTCTTTTTGTTAGTGTGGCGTCTGACGTTGATCCGGACAACGTCGCCGGCCAGAAAACGGCTGAGCCGGCGGTTGTTTTTCAAAATGCCGCTGAGCAGGCCACTCAAGGGCACGTCGAAGAGCAGCCCACAGTTGCAACCGCGACAGAAGCTGTCGAGGAAATCCCGGCCCAGGCGATGGCCAGGAGGAGCACCCCAACAAGGGGCGATGACGCTGCGAGGGCGCCTCCCCCGAGCAGTGTCCCGGAGGAGGGAGACAAAGCCCCCACTCCCCCTCCTGCTGAAGAAAGGAGGACCCCGACTCCGCCCCAAGCAGGAGCGTCTCCGTCGAGGGGCTCCCTTGGTCTGGTTAGGGAGCCTTTAATACCTGTTACCCTGGCCAGGTGTAGCGCAGACGGCGAGGAAGCCCCAGCAGCCTCTAACGATGAAGTGGAGGAAATCCAAGGGTGTCCTCATGATGGTCGTCAGCACGTTTACGTGTGGCGCCAACGTGGGGACCATTTTATCGGTCACGAAGAACTCGCCGAGACTGAGGAGGCGGCAAGGGTGGATCGTGCTGCCAAACGACTCGTCGATGAAGTAAAGGTGAGTGATCAAGTGTTCAACTAAAATGTGTATATTCCGGTGGCTTGTTCATTGGACGATATATAAATTTCTTGCAGCGCGCAATGCAAACGGCGAAGTACCGAAAAAGGTGTTTCGACTAGATTGAAGGGATCGTGGCCGAGAATAAGGCCCTAATAGCGGAAGTGGACCGCCTTCGGTCGGAGGCCGAGGAGAAGGCAGCCGAGAGGTGTGCTCAGGAAGAGCGCCTGCTCGATCTTAATCGGTGACTAGTCGACAAGGATCGGGAAAAGAAAGGTGAGTCATGCATTCCGAGCAGTTGTATATAACCGTGTGGTCAGTTTTGTTGACCAGCAATTACTCCTACAGACCTGGAGTAGGAGGTTGAACGCCTTCGACAAGAAAAGGAACGGCTCGACCAGGAGCGAGCCGGCGCGCTGGAAGCCGGGCGGCAGGCTAGCGAGGAGCTGAAGAATAAGAATCAAGAATTGGCTGGTAGGAGCCATTTCACGGCTTTTGTTTACACAACTTTCCTCCTCTCGGCTTTATACTGACCTCTTGCTTGGTTTTATGTTGTAGTGCTTAAAGTCAATACCAAGAAACACCTCGACGAGCTGGTCAAGGACCAGGACTCCTGGAAGACCAACTGTATCAAGATCTGGAAAGGTGTGGTCCCGGTTCTTGACTTGATTAGCCCCGAGCTTCCCGAAGACTAGCCCCGCACACCGAGGCTGACCCCGGTCGAGAAGGCGCAACGAGCATGGGGCTGGCTTCAGCAGTTTGTCAAGGACGCCGGGGAATTTGTCGAGGCGCACGTCCTCAGCATGGTGCGTGCCCACTACCCCTTGGTCGACTTGTCCCGGCTGGAGAGGGGGTATCCCACGGAGGTTGGTCCGCAGGAGGCAGACGACCTTCGTGTCGGTCTGCTCGATCTGTCGTCGACAGTGATCGGCGACATCAACCTCTGTGGGACGGCAACTCCCCCCAACCAGCCCGGATCAGACAGGTCGGCTAGGGAGTTATCGGGGGCATCCATTGTAGGAGTGTTGACACTTCTTAACGCAACCACCGGATATCGGCGACGGCGCCAGAAGTGCCCTGGTAGGGTAACTCTATTTACTATTGGATAATTCCGCAAGCGCACAGAATGTACCGCTGTAGCACTTCACCAAGGAGTATTCCAAGGTATCGTAATTTATATTTTCCCAAGGGAAAGCGGCTAAGTGTGTTTAACAAAAAGGGGAATGAGATTCCTTGAGTTGTCTAGTATCAACTAGTGAATAAGGGTGGTAAATAACGAATAGGAAGGGTAGTGGTGAATCCAAGGTCCTATGCTAAAGGTAAATGGTAGAGTTAGCTAGGTGGGAGGACAACGAGTGAGTAAAGGACTCCTATGTATCTAACTTGACTTCTGTGACTTACTTTAATAGATAATTGCCTTAACTACGCTAGAGCCTTACTAACTGTGTGCGAGGGATAGCCGAGCTGGTAAGACGCTTAGAAGGTTTTTCACCTAACCCCTTACCGAAAGCGACTATTGGGCTTATGGACGCCTTACCTTTTAAGAACTAGCCTGTACGTGAGGAGAACCTAATGCCGCCCACGATCTGTCACCTACTAGGGAGTGCGCTCCTACTTTCCGTTCAAGCCAGCGGTAATCAAAGGTAATCTTAAGTATGAGCACCACGCTCACACTTAATCCTACAACTCTAACTAGTTGCAGCTAGCTAGAGCTCCTATACAAGATAGGACGATGATGCACACACAGGAGTGGTTACAGGTCACTAACTTCACTAAGACAACTATATTACTAAAGTAAATGCACAACAAGACTAAAAGACTTGCACTAAGTAAGAACTCAGTAAAGTAAAGTAAGAATAATATATTGATAAAAGGAAAGTCTTACAAAAGTAGAAAGGTACAAGAGCTATACCAGACTCTCCAGAAGACGACTCCGGAGACCCCGAGCTTCGCTCGACTCGACTCTAACTCCCACTCTAGACTAACTACTACTCTACTTGTATGCTTGGAACTTGTAATGCACTTGGCCTTGGAATTGCACACTTGAAATGAAGGGTGGAGGCTGCCTTTTATAGAGGGAGATGGAGTAGGGGTTACTCCATCGCCACGTCATCGATCCGCGTGACATCTTCTCTCCACCCTTGGATCAAACCGACCTCACAACCGCCATTTGATCAACGGCAGGGGCAAATCAACATGTGGGACATGTGGGGAAGGTCGGTGGGAGGCCACCGACCCTGGAACCGCCTTTGATGTGGGGTCGGGCGACCCCACTTCTGGGCCTCTGGACCCACCAGCAGTGTCCACAGGAGTCCCTTATGTCGGTGGACTAGGTGGCACACCTGGGTCCCACCAAAGAGGGGTCGGGCGACCCCCTCCCTGTGGGCCCAGGGTGTCACCTGTTGTCCCCTCGATCTCCTCTTGATGATTCTGATGTTGGCTTTGTCAAATAATGTCTTGAATTTGTTGTTCCTGCATAAACAAGCTAAGAGTACAAGTGGAACTAGTTATGGATAAAATATGTTCATGTCATGTCATTTCCCCTTGCAACCGAGGCATGTTGACGGTGTTTTGTATGTGGATTTCTATGGTATATCCACCGTCAACAAGGAGATGGGCGGTCGACACCTGTGGTCTCGACCAGCCAGACGCCGGTGGCCCCGACCCCTTCGACTGGACAATAGGGCCGTTCGGGTGATCAGCCCGAGCAGTAGGCCTGTAAAGTAGTCTGTAGAAGTAGACTAGAGACCGCCCACAGGGGTGTTTATTACAATAAAGTTTGTAATAAAGCTTGATTTATCATAACCATGCTTTTGAGCACTACAATGTTGTTTGAGTGATGTATCACTGAGTCGGGTTGACGGCCCTTGAGGACCTTCGTCCTAAAAGGAAATTGTGGCACTTGTCGAAAGTTCTGCATATAAAAGAAGTACACAGGAAGAAAGAAAAAATTTATTACTACTGATCATAAGAGATTTACAAACGAAATGTACTAGAACTTAGGGATAGAAATGGCATAGTTTGTCTATGTGCCAGGAGTTGGGCAAGCGTGTCCCGTCTGGGTATGCCAGTATGTAAGATGTAGGGCGTGTGACTTCGGCGACCACAATGGGTCCTTCCCAGGGTGTAGATAACTTGTGCATTCCTTCCTGGCTTGTTTTCCACTTGAGAACCAGATCACCGACCATGAAGGAGCGGTCTTTGACGTTCATGTTCTGGTATCGCCTAATAGCTTCGAGATACTTTATTGTTCAACGGCACGAGGTTAGGCGCTTTTCTTCTGTGCAGTTGATTTCGAGTTCTCTGGCGAGGTCGGCCAAATACTGGTCGAAATTATCGAGTATTGGAGATCTGTTGACGGTCCTTAATGCTCATATTTAACCATCAATTAATCATAGAAAAGGATCCAAATGCAACCAACACCTAGACTTAAGGTTTTATCTGACAGAATTCCACGAGTTTTGGTGTTTGTCTATTTCTGCAGGGGGTTATCAGGAAATATGGAGGGAAGGCCCACACATCGGGTTTACATAGAGATATTAACGTGCCGCACAATTATCTACCATCTAGAAGAGTCCAGAAGCCACGGGAGCGAATGGGAGACGTAACGGAGTCGGGCACTGGGCGCCCGCCCTCCCCCCTGGACCAATCAGGGTGAAGTTCGGGGATCATGCTCCACCGACCTAATACTTCAAGGAAAACCATGCGATTAATGTCGGTTTGATCCGACGGCCCAGATTCATCTGAAAAGACTATATAAGCAAGGCCCCCTGGCCCCTGGAGAGCATACCTCTTCTACAGAATCAAAGTTAGGGTTTCAATTCTTCATCCAAGTAGAGAGGATCCCTCTAGTTCTTCTAGTTCTACCTCTAGTTCATCTAGATCTAGTTCTAGTTTATCTAGTTCTAGTTCTAGTTCTTCTAGTTCTAGTTCTAGTTAGTTCTAGTTGTAATCTAGAAAATAGGGAGAGAGAAGAGGAGATCGGAGGAGGAGCCGGATCTGTCGGATCTTCCTCAACATTATACTTTTGCAGCATCTGGTTCGTTCTTCATCGTTCTCCAGGTTCTTCAATTCATAATTCCTGAGTTCTTTAATTACTTTTATTTACATTCAAGTTATTTATTGGATTCCCGCTTGCATCAAGTGCTCTAGTCTTTATAACGCTAGAGTAGTAATTAATAGATTAGACGTGGTGTTTAGTCTTGCAATTACCTGGAATTGCACCCAATCCTGCGGATTGTTGTGGTAGCCTTAGGGTAGTGACAGCCCTAACGGTCGACGTATTCCACCTCATTCGGATCGGTGTTTGTAGGACCGTAGTCAGACCTTCCTAGCCCCCTTCTCATCTCTTTTTGTGGTTAGTGCTCTGATGTCCCGATATAGATAATCTTGAAGTAATTCTTGATTCTTAGATCAACTAGAGAACTCTCAGGAAACTTCCTCTCTTCCCACCAAAAATAATTATATAGTTATCCTTGGGCGATTTTGGATCTTAATTAGTACACTCACGTTCTCTGTGGAAAATCGATACTCTGGAATACTCCCGGGTGAAGGCTACATCGGTATCCGTGCGCTTGCGGATTTTTTCTGTTTGCGTTTAAAATACCCAACAAGCTTTCTGGCGCCGTTGCCGGGGAACGGTAGCTGTGCTAGTTTCGAACCAAGTCGTCCGTGTATCCTTTTATTTTCCTTTTTTTTACCACAATCACCTTATCATTTTCACCATACCACATGGATTTCACTCTAAGCATTAATGAGCATAGAATTTATTTCATAGCCACTTCATTTACTCCATGCTCATATGCAACATCTTCACAATCTATTGGTCTCTCCAACATCACCACATTCGAGATCTCCAACCCCCTCTTCCTTTCTATTCATAAAAACTTTAAAAGGGCGGTTGTCGATGCATATGTCTATAATAAATTTTGCAGATCTCGTTGAGTTGATCTTGATATAGTTCAGCGTTGGAGGGGAAACCACTTCACTGACATAAATTGATGGTTTCCCAAGGACAAGCTTAGCGTCCTAAAATAAGCACTGATCAGACCATAACATAAACTTTTAATTATTTGCAACATTACCTTGTGTGTTGAGCATATCAAGATAATTGTAAAAATATTCCTTCGGATATTCTTGTCACTAACCTTTCCAGGATTGGAGCAAGAAGATTGGATGAATGACAAGCACAAGGTATGTACAACCAATCATCATACAACATTGAATTAAATTCATCCAAACTTGAATTTTGCAAAATTCAAGCTTGGGGGAGTACTTTACATAAAAACATCCTTTGCCATGTTGCTATGTTGGTTGTCCCTACCTTTGAGACATGCTCAATTTGTTAAATACTAATCACACTACTTCACCTCCACTTGAGTAGATCTCTATAAATGCCCTCATGCTACCTCTATTTGCTTTAGTATATGTCTAGGTTTGGAGTAGTTTCATTTATCTCTTAATTAAGCATGGTGCTTAGTTAGGAATGTTGATCTTACTTCTAAGGGATTTTAAATTAAGCATGGTGCTTAGGTTAAAATGCCCTCCTAAATCAAATTAGACATGGTGTCTAGGTTGATTTTTGAGCCGATAGTATGCTATAGTAGATATTGGATATTTTGTTGGACTAACCCCTGCAGGAAAACTTTCAATATCGACCTGGGAAGTCCTGAGATAAACTCACATTGGAGACAAAGAGAGAGACACATGAAGTTTAACAATTTACACAAGGAAAGCATAGCTCACAAGAGATGTTCCATAGAGGGTGCCACAAACACGTTGCACAACCGCTAAGAAAGGAAAGCTTCCACAAGGTGATACTGTACCATCACTCTTCAAGTAAGGTAACATCTTAAGGTACTTGACTATCACTTTTATAAAGCTTCTCCTTGGTTCTGGCGTTCACATGAATAAAAGAGACAAACATATATGATTTACAACTTTAGATTAACCAACCCAATCAATTCAATATGTTTAGTCCTTTCATCTTTGTGATCCCACACTCCTAATCATATGAACTAAAATGTTGCACACTCAATCTTTGGAAAATGATAGTCATGTAAAGAAAAAAACATTTACTTAGATAGATTATATTTGCATTAGGTTGAGCGATCTGATCTGACAAATGTTTTAAATGTTACACTCATGATCTTATTATCCATTAACTTTGTCTTGCTCACTATGCTTAAGGTTAGAGAGAACAAATACACTTTTGGTTCTGTTGGTGTGTTCCACCAACAGGGCCCACGCACTTGATCTCTGCCTTGTCTTTATGAGTAGGTACACTTCGAGCAAAATATACAGGACTTTTACAACTCCCAGACTCCACCAAGTGAAGTACCTAGATCTACGAGCACAAACACACTGGAGATACTGGACACTCAGGCAATCACTGCCCTGAGATGCTTGAGGACGTAACTATTGGAGTAACCCCGTTGTGGATGTAATTACTGACCTTCTGCCGGTCAAGAGAGGCGATCCAGGACGCCCCGTCATCCCGATCTCCATCGGCATGGCGGACTTCCGAGAAGCACTCTACAACTTTGGCTCCAGCGTCAACATTATGCCCAGGGGAATATTGAAGAACCTCTACGTCCGAGTTGGTACCTTGTACTTCCCAGCAGACTTCGTAGTGATAGAGACCAGTTCTGATGAGGGGGCACCCATCATCCTAGAGAGGCCATTCCTGAACACCTCTGGAGCTGTCATCTACGCTAATGCTGCCAAGATCAGTTTCTACATCAAGGGGACGAAGGAGACGTTTTCCTTCAAGAACAAGACTACACAAATCTCAGAGCAATCCCGACATGAACCATGGAAGAGGACCAACAGGAGGAACGGGAACAAGCAAATGTGGACCAAGTCAGCTCAGATGGTCACTACAGTTCAAGGAGAAGACACTCTACGACACCGGATCTAACATCAACATAATGGCCGCAGTCACTTATCAGCTCCTGCATGGAACCATGCCCCTACAACCGACATACATTCAGCTCCAAATGGCAGATCAGACATTCCGTAAGGTTATTGTCATGGGAGAAGATGAGTACAATCCACCCGTCATCCTTAGAAGACCGTTCCTCAGCACCGTTAAAGCAATCATCTACATTGGAACCAGAGAAGTCCACATGCACTTCCCCTCTGAGAAGGTACGCCGCTGTTTTACTAACCCTAACTATATAGTTGAAGACTCTAAGCAGGTCAGAACAAGAAGAAGACGACGCAACCGCAACCAGAGGAGGCAAATTTCAAGGACGGATGGGCAGACTATGAAGGAGAAGTAGTAAGGTCTGAAGACATACAGCTTGAACAGAATTTTCCTGAGGAGACCGTAGCACCGAGTCAAGTGTGGACAGAGAAGATAGTTATACATGAAGAGCAGGCTCCACCGGAACCACCGACTACGCCATCCAGCGAATCCTAGGACGATTGAGAAAACGGAGAGTCCCGTTCGGAGGACGTAAAAACACCGAACGCCTTGCCAAGAGGTAAACTTGGTAGTTATCTTTTTCCTTTCAATTATTTAAAATAGTTTGCTTAGTTAATCATATTCATATCATCTTGAAAAGAAAATAAAAATGTTAAAAATAGTAAGCTCCATGTGAGTATGCTCATGGCATAAAACCCATAAGTACATTCACTGTGGTGGCATAAAAAATAAAATAAATATATTCCTATCCTATAAAAATGAAAATGTAAAAATAAATATATGATCCTACCAAAGAAAGTAATATTTATTGAGGAGGCTCAACATGATAAAGGCTAGATATTTATGCTAACACTTAACTAGTTCCACAAAGCTTTGTTGTCTATTTGAGCTCCATAGAATTCAAGGATCAAAGAAGACTAGCAGACGGAGGACATCCTAATCGCTGTCAGGGTGCTGCCACATTCAAATACACCTCCGCCACCTGCTAGCTACATCAGAAGGAATTACGTCAAAACCCAGCTTGGGGGAGAGCAACCCCATTTATCCAGCTAAGTGCTCTACTCATGTTTATACTTTACTTAAATAATAAAAAGATGCACAATCATAAAAACCCAAATAAAGATTTTGTGCTTATATATATATCTTTGCTTAGTTTGCTAAATAAATAAATAAAATTTGCTATGAACCCTCATGATAAGCTCTCACATGGAAAGATGGATAGTTGCTCTGCCATGACTAGTTCTCAAAATTGAAATCTCTCTCAAGTTTAGGCATCACTGCTATTAATTAAGATTTGCTCTAAACCTGAACTTGTGGGGAGAGTACTTGATCTAAAGTCTAAGTCGTTAACGGATACGATATGGGAAGGTTGAGTTGCTGTTTATCTGTTCCTAGAGATGCTAGAATTCTGGAGAATTTTATCTTTGAAAATCTTTAAAATGTTACATGATGAGTTCCTCTATGATGAGAGTTTAAATTCCTACCACAGCCATATATACATGCTTGCTAGACTTTGAGCCACACATTTACTTTTTACTGCTTATGAGCATTGAGTGTGGTCAAGCTGTATAGACCCTTAGGAGCTTGTCATGTGGTTAAATCAAGATTCACTTGCACGTTCACTCACACATGCTACTTCTACTCCAGAAGTACCATCCACATATATATATCCATTTCCATCTCCAGAACCATCCAAAAATATTCTACTCCTAATCCGGGAGAGAATAGCCAAAAATATTCCTATTTTTCCCCTGTGAAATAAATGCTCAAGTTATCTTGTTACTACCACTTGCTATATTATCTCATGAGATGAGTGCTCTAAAAAAAAGAAAAAAAAGAAAAAATATATATATATACGAGGAAATAAAAAGGGGCAAGTGCCCGGAACCTCGAAGAAAAGAAAAAGTGAGACGAGATGTAAAAATGGACAAGTGTCCGATAGTAGAATTAGGGGTACAAGATACCCACCTGAGAGAAAAGAAAAAGAAAACATAGAGCATCTCATTCTCCTTAAAAAGTTTCAAAAGTGCAAGAAAGGTATGTATCCCCTCAAAAGAGCATAAGTAGAATTAGACTTTCACCATTGTTATCACCATCATCACCATACACCATTCATTCGCCACACATGCACATCTTGATTTGACTTATTGACTTGTTCTTTTGGATCCATGGTTTGACTATGCAATAAATGTCTTGTAAGTATGTATTAGCTGTCTCCCACCTATGAGCTCCAGATATCAAAAGCCTTATTAGAGTAGGGTGAGAGAGAAGGCAATGCCACTATGCCTTGTACCACAAATACCACATACTTTGAGAGAAGGCATATACCAATACTGCCTTGGTAAGGATCCAGAAATACTACAAAAGAGAGACTAGAGAGAGTCATACAAGGAATCTCTGAGTTTTATTTGAAAATCTACAAAAACTCCAGAGCTATAGTTGATCAAGAATAAGAGACATGGTGCTTGACTAGACCGTTCTATCTTTTAACTACTCAAGACAGAAGTGACGGTTACAAGTCCCATGGTGAATGGTAAATGAGTAAGTTTTAAGTCTTAACAGTTTACTCTAACCAGAGATGAGATCTTGTTTAAACGCATGTGTATCTTTAAGTTATGAAACCACTACAGAAACTCTTGAGTTCATCTTTGCTCAGGGACGAGCAAAGGTTAAGCTTGGGGGAGCTTGTTGACGGTCCTTAATGCTCATATTTAACCATCAATTAATTATAGAAAAGGATCCAAATGCAGCCAACACCTAGACTTAAGGTTTTATCTGACAGAATTCCATGAGTTTTGGTGTTTGTCTATTTCTGCAGGGGGTTATCAGGAAATATGGAGGAAAGGCCCAGACGTCGGGTTTACATAGAGATATTAACGTGCCGCACAATTATCTACCATCTAGAAGAGTCCAGAATCCACGGGAGCGAACGGGAGACGTAACGGAGTCGGGCACTGGGCACCCGCCCTCCCCCCTGGACCAATCAGGGTGAAGTTCGGAGATCATGCTCCACCGACCTAATACTTCAAGGAAAACCGTGCGATTAATGTTGGTTTGATCCGACGGCCCAGATTCATCTGAAAAGACTATATAAGCATGGCCCCCTGGCCCCTGGAGAGCATACCTCTTCTACAGAATCAAAGTTAGGGTTTCAATTCTTCATCCAAGTAGAGAGGATCCCTCTAGTTCTTCTAGTTCTACCTCTAGTTCATCTAGATCTAGTTCTAGTTCATCTAGTTCTGGTTCTAGTTCTTCTAGTTCTAGTTCTAGTTAGTTCTAGTTGTAATCTAGAAAATAGGGAGAGAGAAGAGGAGATCGGAGGAGGAGCCGGATCTGTCGGATCTTCCTCAACATTATACTTTTGCAGCATCTGGTTCATTCTTCATCGTTCTCTAGGTTCTTCAATTCATAATTCCTGAGTTCTTTAATTACTTTTATTTACATTCAAGTTATTTATTGGATTCCCGCTTGCATCAAGTGCTCTAGTCTTTATAACGCTAGAGTAGTAATTAATAGATTAGACGTGGTGTTTAGTCTTGCAATTACCTGGGATTGCACCCAATCCTACGGATTGTTGTGGTAGCCTTAGGGTAGTGACAGCCCTAACGGTCGATGTATTCCACCTCGTTCCGATCGGTGTTTGTAGGACCGTAGTCAGACCTTCCTAGCCCCCTTCTCATCTCTTTCTGTGGTTAGTGCTCTGATGTCGCGATATAGATAATCTTGAAGTAATTCTTGATTCTTAGATCAACTAGAGAACTCTCAGGAAACTTCCTCTCTTCCCACCAAAAATAATTATATAGTTATCCTTGGGCGATTTTGGATCTTAATTAGTACACTCACGTTCTCTGTGGAAAATCGATACTCTGGAATACTCCCGGGTGAAGGCTACATCGGTATCCGTGCGCTTGCGGATTTTTTCTGTTTGCGTTTAAAATACCCAACAAGATCCAAAGGTCACATTGGAATGGAGCACTGCTTCAGTGCCGTAAACCATGAAGTAGGGTGATACACCCGTATTGCGGCTGGCCTGTGTCCGGAGACCCCAGACCACAGCCTGTAACTCCTTCATCCATCGTCCTTGCGCTCTGTCGTTTTCCGTGTACAGTCTTTTCTTTACAGCATCGATAATCATTCCATTCGCTCACTCTACTTGACCGTTGGCCCGTGGGTGAGCTACCGACACGTACTTTATGACTATGCCCCTGTCATCGTAGAAGTCCCAAAATGTAGTGCCGGTGAACTGAGTGCCCAGCTCGGTGATTATGCTATTGGGGATCCCGAATCTGTGTATGATTTGATTGAGGAACTCCACTGCCTTCTCGGAGGTTGCTTTGACTAGTGGCATGTACTCGATCCTTTTCGAGAATTTGTCGATTAGCATGAAGACGAACTTGAAGTTGCTGGGGGCCGGCTTAAATGGCCCGATCATGTCAAGGCCCCAACAGGCGAAAGGCTAGGATGACAGAATCATTTGAATCTCGTGAGTAGGCACGTGGGTCCATTTGGCAAAGAACTGGCATCCTTCGCAGTGTCGGACCAGTTTCTCAGCGTCGGTGACCGCGGTTGGCTAGTAAAAACCTACTCGGAAGGCCTTCCCGACCAGTGTTCTGGAGGCAGCGTGGTTGCCGCGGGACCCGGCATGTATGTCATCTAAGAGCTTGACGCCATCATCTTTGGATATGCACTTCAGCAACACTTCTGAGCTTGCATTCTTACGCATAAGTTTGCCATTGACCAGTATGTAATTCTTAGACTGCCGAATAAGGCGCTCGTTCTCCGTTTTGTCTTGGAATCCCAACCCGTCCGATTGGTATTTGATGAAAGGATTGTGCCAGTCATGGCTGCTAGTTGTCGGAGTAGTATCGTCTATGAGCATCGCCTCATTGGGTGACTTGCCGACCAGGTCCGTACCGACGCTTGGGGTGTGAATATCTTGGATGAAAACACCTTGCGGGATCTGGGCCCAGGATGATCCTATCTTTGACAACGCATCTGCTGCCTGGTTCTTGTCCCGGACCACGTGGATGTATTCGACGCCGTAAAAATTAGATTCCCATTTCTGGATTTCTTTGTAGTAGAGGTCCATCTTCTCGTGAGTTGTGTCCCATTCCTTATTTAACTGGTTGATGACTAGGGCGGAGTCACCGTGGACGTAAAGACGCTTGACTCCGAGTTCGACAGCCAGTCGGATGCCATGCAAGCATGCCTCATATTGGCGACGTTGTTGGATGGCGGGAAGAGAAGCCTAAGGACATAGCGGAGTTTGTCCTGGTTCGGTGATACAAAGAGTATCCCGGCGCCAGCGCCATTGATATTTAGGGACCCGTCGAAGAACATTGACCAGTGGTCGGAGGTATCGGGAGGGGGGGGCTCGTTGAGGTCCGTCCATTCCGCGATGAAGTCGACCAGGGCTTGGGACTTGACGGTAGTGCGACTCTGGAAGTCCAGGGAGAGTAGGCATAACTCCATTGCCCATTTTACAATTCTGCCGTTGGCGTCCTTGTTGCGCAAAATGTCCCCCAGAGGGAAACTGGTGGTTACTAAGACCCGATGACCATCGAAGTAATGCTTCAGCTTCCCTGAGGTTATTAGGATGGTGTAAATTAACTTTTGTATCTGAGGATACCTGGTCTTGGATTCGTTTAATACTTCGCTTATGAAGTAAACGGGGCTCTGGACTTTGTAGACTTGGCCTGACTTGTCCCGCTCGACCACCATTGCTGTGGAGACAACCCGATCGGTCGCTGCTATGTAAAGGAGCAGGTCCTCATTAGGTTGAGGTGCTGTGAGGACGGGTGGTGAGGTGAGGAAAGTTTTGAGCTGGGTGAACGCAGCGTCAGCTTTCTCTGTCCAGGAGAATTTTTCCAACACCTTTAGAAGTTTGAAGAAGGGGAGGCCTTTTTCTCCCAGCCTAGAGATAAACTGGCTGAGAGCAGCTATACATCTGGTGAGCTTTTGAATATCCTTGACATTCTTGGGTGGTCGCATGTCGAGCACTGCCTTAACTTTTGAAGGATTCGGTCATATGTCGTCGTGGCTGGCGACGTTTCCGAGTAGTAGTCCAGAGGGGACCCCAAAGATACACTTTTTGGGGTTAAGCTTCCACTTGTATTTATTCAGCGCCTTAAAAGTTCGGTTTAGGTTGTCGATCAGAGTGCTCGCGTCCCTTGTTTTGACGACGACGTCATCTACGTAAGCCTCGACGGGGTCGTCATGAATCTCGTCATGGAAGCATTGCTGAATGGCCCGTTGATAAGTGGCTCCAGCATTTTTGAGTCCGAAGGACATGGTGGTGTAGCAATATGCACCGAAAGGAGTAATAAAGGATGTTTTAATCTGGTCGTCCTCCTTTAGTGAAATCTGGTGATAACCAGAGTAGCAGTCTAGAAAAGAGAGGAGTTCGCATCCGGCCGTTGAGTCGACCACCTCGTCGATACGAGGGAGACCGAAAGGATCTTTAGGACAGTGTTTATTGAGATCAGTGTAATCAACGCACGTTCTCCATTCATTATTCTTTTTCCCTACAAGTACTGGATTGGCGAGCCAATCGGGATGATACACTTCTTTAATGAATCCGGCTGCTAGAAGCCGTGTTATTTCTATCCTAATAGCCTCCTTTTTGTCACGAGCGAACCGTCGTAGTTTCTGCTTGATAGGTCGTGCGGTCTTTGAGACGTTTAAGGAGTGCTCGATCAGGTTTGGTGGGACGCCGGGCATGTCTGCGGGTTTCCATGCGAAAACGCTTACGTTGTCCCTTAGAAACCTGACGAGCGCATCTTCCTATTTAGGGTCCAGGCTGGCCCCAATGAGAGATGTCTTCTCAGGGCTGCTGTCGACCAGCTGTACCTCCTTGTGCTCTTTGGACTTTGAGTTTTTCCTCGGAGTCTCCTATTCGGGTAGTCGAAGCTGGTCGGGTGGAACCTGCATAGCTTGGTCTACGGTTTCTGCCATGCGGATCGAGAGATCGATTGCCTCGGTGATCTTGAAGCTTTCCTCCTCGCAAGTGTATGCGGTGTAGCCATTGCCTCTGACAGTTAGGATGCCCTTCTCTATTGGCATCTTGAGGACCAGGTATGAGTAGTGTGGAACTGTCATGAACTTTTTCAGCGATGGTCGGCCTAGGATTGCGTGATAGGTGACGTCGAAGTCGGCGACCACGAAGTTGACGAACTCTGTGCAGAAGTGGTCTGGTGTTCCGAACTGGACGGGCAGCGTTATCTGTCTGAGTGGTATTGAACTTTGGCCTGGTAGGACGCCCCAGAACTGAGCATCATACGGCTTTAGTTACACCGGGGTTAGCCTGAGAGCAGGCAAACTGTTGCGGAAGAGGATGTCAATGGAGCTGCCCCCATCGACGAGCACGCACTTGAAGCTGACGTTGTTGATGCAAGGGTCCAGGATCAGAGGAAAACGTCCTGGTTCTGGGATGACGGCCCATTGGTCCTTCCTGTTAAAGGAGATCTCCCTGTGCGACCAAGGAGGAAATTTCGGGTCAGCGACCAGGTCATCTGCGCTGTTCACATTAAGGCAGGCTCTCTTTAGGAGCTTTCTCTCTTGTTTAGTCTCGATGGAAACTTTGCCTCTGAAGATGGAGTGCACTACGTTGGTGGGACTGACATACTGGGGTCGTGGGTCCTATCCTGGTCGTCGTCGTCGTCGTGACCCTGTCTGTCCTGTTTCCCGTTTTTCTTGGTAGAATCCCCTTGAGCAGCCCGCTACATGTAGATGCTTTTGAGGACGCGGCATTCTTCCATCGTGTGATTGGACTTGGGATGGAGTTGGCATGGTCCTTTCAGCGTCTTATTGTAGTCTTCCTGGTAGTCTCGCCGCCCATTGGGGCGCTTGACTGTGTTTACCTCATGGTCATGGTCACAAGGTCGCTTGCCTCTGTAATCATCTCGGTTGTCGCGTCGCCTGTCCCAACTTTCTCAGTGGTCGCGATTGTCACTGCGTCGGGGGTTCCGGTTGTCGAAGCATCCACGACCGTCGTCTCGTCGTGGAGGCTGGTCGGCGCCTCTCGCATCTTCTCGAATGAGTTTTTCTGCGTCATCGGCATCAGCATAATTTTTGGCCGTGGCGAGGAGTTCAGCGACCGTGGCTGGTCTTTTGCGCAGTACCTTGTTTCGCAATGCCTCATGGAAGCATAGGCCCTTGATGAAGGCTGATATAGCCTCGTCATGAGAAATCTTCGGGATCTTAAGGCGCATATCCGAGAAACGTCGGATGTAATCGCGCAGCGGTTCATTCATCCTATCCCTTGTCCTCTCGAGATTGTATTTGTTTCCAGGCTGCTCGCAGGTAGCAATGAAATTGTCAATGAACGCCTGGCGCAGTTCCTCCCAAGAATCGAAGGAGTCCTCAGGTAGGCCAAGGAGCCATTGATGACCAGCCTGGTCGAGGACTACTGGAAAGTAGTTTGCCATGATGTGCTCGTCTCCCGCTGCCGATCGGACTGCAATCTCATAAAGAGTGAATCCAATTTTCAGGATTTTCCTTGCCATCATGTTTTTTAAGCTTCTCGAGATTAAAGTTGCGGGGCCATACGACCTGATGAAGGTGTGAAGAAAACTGCCTTAGGCCGGGGGGTCCGTGTGCGGCATCGTACTCAATGCGTCGCAAGTTTTCATGTACCGCTCTTTCCGTAGCGCGCCTGTTGATGCGGTCGCGGGCGTCTTTGGGAGGGATGTTGTATCGTAGATCCCTGTACTAGTTTACTTCCTGACCACGCTCGTGCCTCTGCTCGCGGTAACCGCCAGTGTCCTGACCTCGGTTGTCACGTCCCACGTCCTTCCTGTGGGCGTTGGGGGAGCAGCTGGGTCACGGTGAGGTCCGACTGCGATGAGTCTGGTCGGAAGAAACCTCCATGTAGGAGACAGCTTGGACCATTCTGAGCAAGGTGGCTGTTTGTCCCATCGCGGCGATCAGATGTGCTCGTATACTGGTTCGGACGCCCTGGCACTCAGGAGTATCAGGGAGTCGGTCCAGGTTTGCCATAGCGACAGCCACGTTAGCGCTTGGCGTTTTGTTGACTGGCTGATCTCCGACCAAGTCGAAAGCATCGCTGAGGTTATGCGGTGCAAGTTGCCGTTCCTCATCCGCGCGCCACCGAGCACGATCGGCATTGCACTGCTCGCGGAGTTGCTTCTGCTCGTCTGTTTCGCTGTCGACAACTGGTTCGTCATTGCTGACATTAAAGATAAGATCCCCTCGTCGAGGTGGAAAAACTAGGAAACGAGAAAAGCCCGGAGGGTATGGTGGTAGATCCAGGTCGTAATCTTCGTCCTCGGAGTGTAAAACCTCGGTAGGGACAGACCCTGTGCTGGAGTTCGTACTGGTAGCCTCATCGTCCGGTAGGACTCGGATGGATACCACGTTGACGTAAAGGCGAGCTGCTCGGCTGCTCTGTCCCGGCGACAAGCCCACCCTACTGAAAAGTGATTGGGTGTGCCGCAAATAGTGGTCGGCCGAGTTGTCCAGACCGTAAGGGTAATCCTAGTCTTGAGCTATCTTGAGCTTGACGGACCGTCCTGTGGGGTCGACGTTATTGTTAGGGACATCTCTAGCTGTTCGTGCGTGGTGACACGAGTTGGCCGGCAGGAGTCGAAAAAGTTAGTTGACGCCGGGTTTGCGCGAGATCAAATCCACCAAGTTGGAGGCTTCGAGGAGCCTGAGGTCGGCGCGATCAAGGGCTTGGAGAAGATCCGAGTTGTCAACCCACTTTGCCTTGTAACGAGGGAGTGGTGGTCGGGTGCTCGGAGTTGGCGTGATCAGAGTCGGCGCCTCTGCTGTCCCCGATCGAATCTGGGTTTCCTCTGAAGTCGTGGTAGCGGAGCCACAGCCACGGAAGCTGGAACGATGACCATCTTGTTCGTCAGGAGAGCTGTACTGATGAGGACATCCCAACCAAGCATGCTCCCTCTAATTCCATACCAACCTCTACACCGACTACGCCGGCACCAGCCCAAGTCATTGATGGAGCAATTACACGTAGCCGAGCCAAGAAGCTACAACAAGAGGTGAACGCGCTACTTTGTGAGAGTTCTATTAATGTTAATGAGAATATTATACTACCTAAGTGTTCTACTTTGGTTGTGCTTAGGTATACACATGAGGAGGGAGGTGACCTGGATCGCAAGGATTGGAAAAACACGGTGCAGAACGGACCAGTTGAAAGAAGGGCAGATCGGACCAGTGCGGTGCAGAACGGACCAGTTGAAAGAAAAGATCATAACTTTCACTTTCGAGACGCTATGAAGGCCCATGAGGACTTGTTGGAAAGATCTTCGAGTCTACTTTCCAATGAATCAAGTGCCGACCAGTTTGGATACTCCATATTACCTGTAGACCAGAATTAGTACAGACTGCTCAGAAGGTCAACAGTCTGTCGTGACAGAATGTTGGTACAACTTGCCAAGTAAAACTGTACCAATCTACAGCGTTTCGTGGTGCATGGCATACGTTGCTGGAAAGCTCTTGGAGTCTAGTTTCACACCCAAGAAACGGTTCATCATTTGGACTTCCCAATAAAAAGTTATCGTCAGTTTATTGGAAACTGCTCTGGAGGCCAACAGTCACGCGAAGCCACTTCGGTAATCCATTTCGAGGGGACCTTTCACATTGCCTTCCCTCAGAAACTCTATTTCGTTTTCATACCTATCTAGCAGGGCTGTTGCTAGTATAAATACCCCCTAAGACTCATTGTAATCAAAGACTTATGATATTGAGAATACAAACCACTTTGTTCAGCTGTGTGCTAACAAATTCAGAGAGAGATCTCTACCCCTTTGCTCATGTGTTTTCTTTCGCGGAGATTACAGAAGCGGCCGCGTCATCGACACCCAATCCGTGCTCCTGATCCTCGAGTCCAGGTTGCGTAGGTTGGTTCTTTGAGAGTGTGGTTGGGCGAATCCTTGGTTCAGGCTGCCGTATAGAGACGGTGGTTGGCTCCTTCTGCGTGTCGTCAGGTTGCACTAGTTATCCTCGCTGCTTGCAGCAAGTTATCGGCTGATCTTCAGCTAGTTATCCTACGTCGTGAAGATCGGGACAACGACCTCACCATCTGGTATCAAAGCTCAAGTTTCTACGGTAGGATTTTTTACCCTTAGCTACATATATATATCTTGTTTGTCCTATCCACCAAAAGGCCATAAAAAAAATTGCATTAGCCCTTTGTTTCAATCTGTTTTTCTTGTGAGTTTGGTTAAGTTTCAGTCCATTAGAGTTTTGTTTAGTTGCTGATCATCATTTCCTTTGTGTGTCCTTTGTGCCTCTTTTATATCTACAAATCCCTAAAGAAAATCTGAAACCGGTATCATCCTTCGCGTAAACTTTGATCCTATCAAGTTAGAACGCTGACGGTTGTGTCTTGTTTCAAAAAAAAAGTGTGTGCAAGTGTTATATTTGCTCTTGTTCTTAGTTATAAAAAAAAGGTATCAAAAAAAAGGAAAGTGAAAAAAAAGAGAGTTGAGGAAGAAAAGTTGTGAAGAAAGAGTAGAAAATTCACTCTGTTTATGTGCTCAAGTTCTGAATTTTATATCAAGTCACACAATCAGTCATTATCCATCTTCGGTGCAAAATTTTGCTTGGGTTTGATTGCAACACTTGCATCCTAGGCATACTCCTTGTTTGCATCAAATCTGAAATATCTTTGCGCGTGTGTTTGATCTATTTACATCACTCATATCTTGTGGTCAGCACTAGGCATTGAACTTCTAGTTTGGATTGTGGTTTAACTTTACAATATCAAGAATTCAGACTGCATTCCTTGTGAAATATATCCCCACCAAGCTCCACAAATAACCCACCGTCATAGGAAAATACTGATCTTGGATTCTCCCAACCATCATTCTCGGTTACCACCTCGCATTGGCTGTTGTAATCTGCGGAGAACTCACATGAGCTTCGGTTGGTAAGAGAGGTGAGATTGTGAGATTCCACATATAATTCCCTATTCTACATATATTGTTGCTTTGCCTTCACTAATTTTTTACAGCAAGATGTCTGAGCATCCGGAGATTGATGATTGTGTCACCATGGCACAATTCGATGAGATGAAACAAAGCATGGAGACGCTAACAAACAATGTTCAAGCACTCATGAACCGGTTGCAAATTCATCCTCATGATAATGCAAATGGCAGTCACCATGAAGATGAAGTTGAAGAAAGCGAAGGAGAAGCTGCTCGTCGTGCAACGGAACGGCGTAGAGAGCGAGCTGCTGCCAATGCAAGAAGACCTCCTTTTCCACGACGTGATCATGGTGGTAGAGGTGCTGGTCATGGACATGGTAGAGGTATTGGATTGGAAGAAAGTGAAACTGAAGAAGAGGATGAACAGCCCCATTATGATGATCGTCGTCACCGAAGAAATCGTAGGCGTAATCAGCACAATGAAGAGAGGTTTGGCAAGTTAAAATTCACCATGCCCCAGTTTGAAGGAGGATCTGATCCTGAAGCATATCTTACATGGGAGTTGAAGGTGGATAAAATTTTTCGTGTGCATAATTATTCTGAGAGAAAGAAGGTTGCCATGGCTGCTCTTGAGTTCGATGGGTATGCTCTAATCTGGTGGGAGCAAATGTTGAATGAAAGAGAAGAAGCTGGTCAAGGTGATGTTCGTTCATGGGCTGAAATGAAGAGAGAATTGAGAGCAAGATTTGTCCCCAAACATTATCGCCGTGAATTATTTGACAAACTACAGAATCTGAAGCAAGGAAGCCTCAGTGTTGATGAGTATTATAAAGAGATGGAGAAGGTGATGATTAGAGCCAATGTAATTGAAGATGAAGAGCAAACAATTGCAAGATTTATGTCAGGGCTGCATCGGAATATTCAGCGTATTGTTGAATTTCAGCAATATCGTAATCTTGTTGAATTGGTGCATCAAGCTAGCAAAGCTGAGCGGCAATTGCAGCAGGATATGAAGTCCACTAGAGGAGTATCTTTCAGCACAAAGAGTGCAGCAAGTGGAAGTAAATTTGCACCCAAAGGAAGTGGAAGTAAAGGTTCATTTTCCAGCTCAAACGGTGGTGCACGATCTAGCAACCTTGGTTCTTCTAGTAGCAAAGAGTTGGCTGCTCAAAATGAGAAATTCAAATCAGCAAACTCAGTGGGTTCTTCCACCAAGAGTAGTGGAATTCAGTGCTTCAAGTGTGGTGGTCGTGGTCATGTTGCAAGAGAGTGTCCAAACGCTAGAACCATCATTGTGAATGATCAAGGGGAGTATGAATCTGCTAGTGAGGAAGAACAAGATAGTGGAAGTGAGAGTAATCTTGAGAAGAAAATCTGTGAATTTGAATCTGGTGCTGCTCTTGTTGTAACTCAGATTTTGAGTGTACAAATGAGCGAAGCTGAAAATGGACAGCGGCACAATCTTTTTCAGACTAGAGCTAAAGTGCAAGATAAGGTTGTCAAAGTGATCATTGATGGAGGCAGTTGCCACAATCTTGCAAGCAAAGAAATGGTTGAAAAGCTTGGGTTGAAGCTGCTGAAACATCCCCATCCATATCATGTGCAATGGCTTAATAATTCAGGTTCTATTAAGATTGCACAAAGAGTGAAAGTTCCATTCAAGATTGGTGAATATATTGACACTGTTGAGTGTGATGTGGCGCCTATGACAGTATGCCACATGCTGTTGGGAAGACCATGGCAATATGATCGATCGTCTCTACATTGTGGTAGAACCAATCAATACACCATCAAGTAGAAGAACAAGGAGTTGATTCTTAAACCCATGACACCGCAGCAAATCCTAGCTGAGCACTTGCAAAAGAGCTCCGAAGTGAGGAATGAGAGTGCAAAAGAAGGAGAGAAAAATAATTTGAGTGCCCTCCCCAAATCAGTGAGTGAGAGCCACAAGCCAAACATGAGAGATGACAGAAAAAGAGAGGGAGAGAACTTCATGATGATAGCCACCAAATCTGAACTGAGAGATGTGAGGAAAAACCCAGATCAAGTACTATTTGTACTTGTGTGCAAGGACACATTGCTTTCAGCTAATGACTTAACATCTGTCCCTAGTGTTGTTGCACGTGTTTTGCAGGACTATGACGATGTTTTTCCAAAGGAAACACCTACTGGACTTTCTCCTTTACGCGGTATCGAACATCAAATTGATCTCATCCCTGGAGCTGCACTTCCAAACCGTCCGGCGTACCGCACCAATCCGGAAGAAACCAAGGAGATTCAAAGGCAAGTACAAGAACTTTTAGATAAAGGATATGTGCGAGAAAGTTTAAGTCCTTGTGCTGTTCCTGTGATTTTGGTGCCAAAGAAAGATGGTTCTTGGAAGATGTGTGTAGATTGTAGAGCCATAAACAACATCACCGTTCGTTATCGTCATCCTATTCCTAGGCTAGATGATATGCTTGATGAATTGAGTGGTTCTATGATATTTTCTAAAATTGATTTGAGAAGTGGTTACCATCAAATTAGAATGAAGATTGGAGATGAATGGAAAACTGCTTTTAAAACAAAGTTTGGGCTGTATGAATGGTTAGTTATGCCTTTTGGTTTGACCAATGCCCCTAGCACGTTCATGAGATTGATGAACCATGTCTTGCGAGCATTCATTGGAAAGTTTGTTGTTGTTTACTTTGATGATATTCTAATTTACAGCAAGACATTGGAGGAACATGTTGATCATATTAAGCAAGTTTTGGATGTGCTAAGAAAAGAAAAATTATTTGCTAACCTTGAGAAGTGCACATTTTGTACAGATCAGGTTGTGTTTCTTGGTTTTGTTGTTTTAGGTTCAGGAATTCAGGTTGATGAATCAAAGGTGAAAGCAATCAAGGATTGGCCAACTCCTAAAAATGTGAGTCAGGTGAGAAGTTTTCATGGACTTGCTGGTTTTTACAGGAGATTTGTGAGAGATTTCAGCACCATAGCTGCTCCGTTGAATGAGTTAACAAAGAAAGGTGTTGCCTTCCAATGGGGTGAACCACAAGAGAGAGCATTCCAAGAACTGAAGAAGATGCTATCCGAAGCCCCCTTGCTGGTGTTACCGGATTTCACTAAAACCTTTGAGGTTGAATGTGATGCAAGTGGGATCGGAATCGATGGTGTCCTAATGCAAAATGGACAGCCGGTTGCATACTTCAGTGAGAAGTTAGGAGGTGCGCAACTGAACTACTCGTTGTATGACAAAGAATTGTATGCTTTGGTAAGAGCTCTTGAGACTTGGCAACATTATTTATGGCCAAAAGAATGTGTTATTCATTTAGATCATGAGGCTTTGAAATATTTAAAGGGGCAAGCAAAACTGAATCGTAGACATGCCAAATGGGTTGAATTCATTGAAACTTTTCCATATGTTGTGAAATATAAGAAAGGTAAAGAAAACATTGTTGCTGATGCTTTGTCACGTAAAAATGTTTTGTTGAATCAACTAGATGTCAAGGTTCCAGGACTTGAAAGCATAAAAGAATTGTACCCTACTGATCATGAATTTTCAGAACCATTTGCAAACTGTACAACTGGAAAAGGGTGGGAAAAATATCATATACATGATGGATTTTTGTTTCGAGCTAACAAATTGTGTGTACCCCACTGCTCTGTTAGGATTTTGTTGCTACAGGAAACACATCAGGTGGATTGATGGGTCACTTTGGATGGAGAAAGACATATGAGATGCTAGCTAATCACTTCTACTGGCCAAAGATGAGAAGACCAAACAAGCATCGCAAGAAGGTGATATTTGAGCCCGGAGATTTAGTGTGGGTACATCTTCGCAAAGACCGCTTTCCTGAGAAGCGTAAATCCAAGTTGTTGCCACGGGGAGATGGTCCATTTAGAGTGTTGTTCAGGATCAATGATAATGCCTACAAGATTGAGCTTCCTGAAGATTATGGTGTTAGCACAACCTTCAATGTTGCTGACTTGACACCATTCTTCGGATTAGAAGAATCAGAGTCGAGGTCGACTCCTTTTCAAGAGGGGGAGGATGATGAGGACATCCCAACCAAGCATGCTCCCTCTAATTCCATACCAACCTATACACCGACTACGCCGGCACCAGCCCAAGCCATTGATGGAGCAATTACACGTAGCCGAGCCAAGAAGCTACAACAAGAGGTGAACGCGCTACTTTGTCAGAGTTCTATTAATGTTAATGAGAATATTATACTACCTAAGTGTTCTACTTTGGTTGTGCTTAGGTATACACATGAGGAGGGAGGTGACCTGGATCGCAAGGATTGGAACAACACGGTGCAGAACGGACCAGTTGAAAGATGGGCAGATCGGACCAGTGCAGTGCAGAACGGACCAGTTGAAAGAAAAGATCATAACTTTCACTTTCGAGACGCTATGAAGGCCCATGAGCACTTGTTGGAAAACACTTCGAGTCTACTTTCCAATGAATCAAGTGGCGACCAGTTTGGATACTCCATATTACCTGTAGACCAGAATTAGTACAGACTGCTCAGAAGGTCAACAGTCTATCATGACAGAATGTTGGTACAACTTGCCAAGTAAAACTGTACCAATCTACAGCGTTTCGTGGTGCATGGCATACGTTGCTGGAAAGCTCTTGGAGTCTAGTTTCACACCCAAGAAACGGTTCATAATTTGGACTTCCCAATAAAAAGTTATCGTCAGTTTATTGGAAACTGCTCTGGAGGCCAACAGTCACGCGAAGCCACTTCGGTAATCCATTTCGAGGGGACCTTTCACATTGCCTTCCCTCAAAAACTCTATTTCGTTTTCATACCTATCTAGCAGGGCTGTTGCTAGTATAAATACCCCCTAAGACTCATTGTAATCAAAGACTTATGATATTGAGAATACAAACCACTTTGTTCAGCTGTGTGCTAACAAATTCAGAGAGAGATCTCTACCCCTTTGCTCTTGTGTTTTCCTTCGCGGAGATTACAGAAGCGGCCGCGTCATCGGCACCCAATCCGTTCTCCTGATCCTCGAGTTCAGGTTGCGTAGGTTGGTTCTTTGAGAGTGTGGTTGGGCGAATCCTTGGTTCACGCTGCCGTATAGAGACGGTGGTTGGCTCCTTGTGCGTGTCGTCAGGTTGCACTAGTTATCCTCGCTGCTTGCAGCAAGTTATCGGCTGATCTTCAGCTAGTTATCCTACGTCATGAAGATCGGGACAACGACCTCACCATGTACGCACACCCCCTACCTGGCGCGCCACTGTCGAGGAAAGCTAGTCGGCAGTCTACCTTGGGGTATACTCACGGAAGTAGTTTATCGGTAGACGGTGCGCAAGCTACGAACTTGATGGTGACGCAAGACACAGACAAGGTTTTTATCTAGGTTCGGCCGCCGTGTGGGCGTAATACCTATGTCCTGCGTCTGATTGTATTGGATTGTGTTGAGACAATCTATCCTAGGGGCGTCCCTTGCCTCTCCTTATATAGTTTAGAGGGCAGGGTTATAGATCTGGAAACTAATCCTAGTTGTGTTGAGATAATCCTCCGCGTCTTGTTTGCTTGCGTGAAACTCCGAGCAGTTGGATCAAGCCTCGAACTATCTTCGTGATGGGCCAAGCCTCCTGGCCCAAGTCTAGCCATAAGGGTATAGGGGTTTATACCCCCACAGTATCAATTTGCACTTCTTGATTTATCATGTGAATGTCATCATCATTATCAATTTGCCTTGGCCTTATGTCACCTACATCCATGTTCTTCATTGCATTTGCCAATTGATCTCCTCTTACATCATTAAGATTTTGAGCTTCATTTTGACATCCCTCGGTTTCATCAAACTCAACATCATGGACTTCTTAAAATGTGCCACTTGCCAAGTTCCAAACTCTATATGCCTTGCTTGTGGTGGAATAACCAAGTAAGAACCCTTCATCACATTTCTTCTCAAATTTGCTCAATCTAGTGCCTTTCTTGAGAATGTAGCATTTGCAACCAAACACTCTAAAGTATGCAGTGTTGGGATTTCTTCCATTCAATAGCTCATATGGTGTCTTCCCAAGCTTCCCATGGCAATAGAGACGGTTGCTACAATAGCAAGCCGTATTGATAGCTTCACTCCAAAATGAATGGCTAACATTGATTCACAAAGCATTGATCTAGCCATATCAATCAAGGTTTTATTCTTCCTTTCAACTACACCATTGGATTGAGGAGTGTATGTTGGAGAGAATTGATGTCCAATGCCAAGATCATCACACAATTCCTCAATTCTTGTGTTCTTGAATTCACTACCATTGTCACTTCTAATCTTCTTGATAGTGGTTTCAAACTCATTTTGCACCCTCTTGATAAAAGACTTGAATAGATCACAAACATCACTCTTGTCATAGAGGAAGAACACCCAAGTGTATCTAGTGTAGTCATCTACTATCACAAAGCCATACTTGTTGCCACAAATGCTAGTGTA
Organism: Sorghum bicolor; assembly: GCF_000003195.3. Taxonomy (NCBI): domain Eukaryota; kingdom Viridiplantae; phylum Streptophyta; class Magnoliopsida; order Poales; family Poaceae; genus Sorghum; species Sorghum bicolor. The sequence goes on from NC_012871.2 coordinate 41,589,021, forward strand.
TGTTGTTGGCCTAAATAAATCCATGTGCAATTGCTCAAATGCCTTTGATGTGCTCATTTCACTTTTCTTAGGATGTGCATTTCCAACTTGCTTTCTGGCTTGACAAGCACTACATGGTTTATCCTTCTCAAAGGTGACATCCTTCAAGCCTCTAACTAAGTCATGCCTCAATAGTTTGTTCAATTGTTTCATTCCAACATGACCAAGCCTTCCATGCCACAACCAACACAAACTTGATTTGCTAATTAGGCACGATGTCAATTGAGTATCCCTATCATTGAAATCAACCAAGTATAAGCTACCATGCCTAAATCCTTTGAATATCAAATTTGATCCATCAACACTAACCACTTCAACATCATCACTACCAAAGATGCACTTGAAACCAAGGTCACAAAGTTGTGCAATTGACAAGAGATTGAAATCTAGGCTCTCAACTAGCAACACATTTGATATGCTCATGTCATTTGAGATAGCAATTTTACCAAGACCCTTGACCTTGCCTTTCTTGTTGTTGCCGAAAGTGATAGAACCAAAGCCACCATTTCGATTTGTATCAATTGATTTGAACATACAGGACTCCCCGGTCATATGTTGAGTGCACCCACTATCAAGCACCCAATGCCTTCCTCCGGCTTTGTAATTGACCTACAAGAAAAGATCAATTCTTTTTAGGTACCCAAACTTGATTCGGTCCTCCAAGGTTAGTAACTAAGCTCTTTGGTACCCAAATGGCTTTCTTCTTTGAGCCTATCCATGGTGCACCAATGAACTTAGTGAAAGCCCTAGTTTGGTTTTGGATAATTGATGAAACCTATGTGTACTAACCTTTGTCATGAGTGAAATATAAAGATAGGTTGGTACACACCAAGTGATGGAGCTAGATGATGGTCATGGTGATGGAGGTGATCAAAAGATGATATAAAAATGCTCCAACTTGGAAAAGAAGAATGAGAAAAATAAAATGGGCTCAAGGCAAAGGTATTTTTAATAGGGCCATTTTGTTTTGCCGCTCAAGACACCTAGTGGGTGTGAGTGGATTTAGGATAGATAACCGTACTATAAAGAGGGGAAATCTTTAATTGCAATGGTTATCTAGTGCCACTAAGTATGTTTCTCTTTTGCATTTACCTAGCACTTAGTGACGTGGTGAGCTGCATGAGAAAGCCTATAAAAATATTTGTTAAAAGCTAATTTAAATGTCCAATTATTTTGGAATATTTTGGGAAAATTAGCTACTTGAAAAGGTGCTGAAAATTCATAGAATGTGAGCTGCTGTCCAGACGTAAAAGAACTGCAAGTTACTGAATCAAACTGAACGTTTTTGTAAGTAGCTGAAACAAGTTGGAAGTAGTTGCAATCAGTTAAAACTAGTGGACAGTTCAAACGGCAAGCGGGTGAATATTTTACAAGGAGTTGGTAGCAGTTACGACCAGTTGCAACCAGTTAAAATCAGTGCACAGCTCAACACCAAGCAAATGAGTGTGGTTGCAAGTAACTGGAGGCAGTTGCAACTAGTCGAATCCAGTATGCAGCCCGACATCAGGTAGATGAAAGAGAGCATAAAGCAGCTGCAGCAAGTTGGAACCAGTTGAAAGAATTTAGAGCTATTGCCTGCTGTCCGTCTCGTGCGTAAGAAGGAAATGGTAGGGACCATGCTTGCATACGTGCATGTGGTGGAGCTCTTGCCATAATAAATGAGAGAGAGAAAGAGAAAGGTGATTTGCATGGCTGCATGCAAGTGTGAACACACCTTGACAAAAGGAGGCAGCCATTGACCTTTGCTCTTCATAGAGTGGTCCACTCAAGTACAAGGAGGTACTTAATTATTTTGAGGTGCTGCTTGTCCATTCAAAGTGGAGAGTGCAGGCGTGCATGCGGACTGCTGGTTACAGCTCTTTGTCACACGCCCATTTATTTGCTGGGACCCGTTGCTGAGAGAATTCAGAGGGCCACTCAGTGCCTGTGTTGCTGCCCGTTGTGGCAAACGGTACTGTAGTTGCCCGTTGGGAGAGCTGGCTGGCCAAATAATTTAGGTCGAGCACTCCACTTCCTCTCTCTCTCTCTTGCGAATACAGAATACTTCACTTCTTTCTTTCTAGAGAACAGAGAACTCGAGCTCCCCTCTCCCATCTCTCCCAAGTGCTCATCCTACGAGAGATTTTTGAGAGGCCTGCGTGTTTGATCCAGTGAGCTCGTGAGCATTTCCTCCCTCTCCTCTCCCTCTCATTGCTTGGTGCTCATTTGAGAGAGGATTGAGGGAAACCCTAGGTGCATTTGAAACTGCATATTCTTGTGGCACTAGGTGATTGTTGTTATTGTGGATTTGTTATTACTCTTGGTGATTGCCGTCACCTAGACAGTTGTGGATTTGTCGATTGGTGAGGGGATTTGGTGATTGTGTCCGCCCCCAATCAAGGTGATATTTGTGAGGGGTTCTTGGGCTTATTCCCCGGCGGAGTGCCAAAAGCCACTTTAGTGAATTGCTCGTGTTATTGAGCTACCTCACTTGTGGGTAGGTTCTTGTGGTGCCCATTTGTTGGGCTAGGTTTGTGAAACACCTATTAGCCGCCGAACCACCAAGTGTTGGTCGACACAACGGGAACTAGCGTGCCAGCAAGCACGTGAACCTCGGGAGAAAAATATTGGTGTCAATATTGTGATTGATATTCTCCCGGTGAATATATTGATATACATTGTGACTGGTTCATCCTCTACAGATCGGTATAATTATCTCTCATCTCTTTACCTTCTTGCAAATTAGTTGTAACTAGTATTTCCTAGTTTTAGCTAGTTGTAACTAGTTGTAAAGAGTAGTGACATAGCCCTTGCTTGTGCCTAGAGATCATAGCAATTAGAATTATTGGATAGGTGGCTTGCAACTCTTGTAGAGCTAGAGCAAAATTGCTTTACGCCGTTTGTTATATTAATCCTTTGCTCTAGTGCTTTGTAGATTTTTTAAATAGGCTATTCACCCCCCTCTAGCCATATTAGGACCATTCAAGTGGTATCAAAGCTGTGGTCACCGTTTAATCAAGGCTTAACAACCTTCGGTGTCAAAAGATGGCTCAAATTGTGTTCAACCATGTGGGGGGCAAACCACCGTTCTTTGATGGTACATGCTATGATTATTGGAAGAGAAAAATGAAGATGTATTTCGGTTCAATCAATGATCAAGTGTGGGATGTGACAGAGAATGATTTTGTGATTCTTGATCCCACCAATCTCACCAACCAAGATAAAGCAAACAAGCAATGCAACACTATGGCTCTCAACACTATATATAATGCAATTGATTCAAAGGTGTTTGAGCAAATCAAAGATTGTGATAGAGCAAGTGAAGTGTGGAAGAGATTGGAGGAAACATATGAGGGCACACCGGCAGTCAAGAGTGCAAAATTGTATATTCTCAAAGATAAATTGACAAGCTTCAAGATGAAGGATGATGAGAGCATTCTGGAGATGTTCCATAGATTGCAAGTAATTGTGAATGATTTGAAGGCCTTGGGTGAGAAGATAAGCGATGATGATGTATCCCATCGGTTCTTGATGTGCTTGCCTCCAAGATTTGAGACACTAAGATTAATTATTATAAGAGGAGGATTGAAAGAGCTTACCCCTAACCAAGTACTAGGTGATGTGATGACACAAGAGACATACCATGTGGAAAGGGAAGGGGTTGACCTAGATAAGAAAAAGGATGAAGACAAGAAAAAGAAAAGTGTGGCATTCAAGGCTAGTTCATCCAAGAGCAAGAGCATAGCAAAGAAAGAAGAATCAAGTGAAGATGAGGAAGCTAGTGACATTGATGATGAAGCACTAGCTCTCTTTGTGTGAAAGTTTGGCAAATTTATGAAGAAGAAGGGCTATGGTGCAAGAAAAAGAAGAGATGAAAATAAGAGCAAAGAATATGTGAGAATATGCTACAAATGCAAGAGCAAGGATCATGTTGTAGCAAATTGTCGATATAATAGTGATGATGATGAGAATGAGAAGAAGGAAAAGAAAGAAAATAAGGAGAAGAAAATGATATTCCAAAGGAAAAAGAAGGGTGGTGGCTATGTAGTGACTTGGGATAGTGATGCTTCTTCGGATAATGATGATTCTAGTTATGATGATGATAAGAAATCCAACAAGAAGGCACTTGCAAGCATCGCCATCAACAACAAGACTTCTCTCTTCAACACTCCTTCGACATGCCTCATGGCTAAACCCACTAAGGTACAATATGATGAAAGTGATGATAATTGTGAAAGTGATGATTGTAGGAGTGATGATGATAGTGATGATGAGTCAAAGGAGGAACTCATGGACATGTTGGAGAATGCCCACACATGTCTTGAGATGAAGAGAAAGGAGTGCAAAGAGTTACGGAAAGAGCTTAAAGCTCTTAAGCAATCCTTTGATGAGCTTTAGGCGTCTCATGAGGGTCTAAAGGAAGACCATGAGGAGCTTGGCAATGCTCACTATAAGCTTGAAAAGGCTCACTCCTTACTCCTCGAGCAAGCTAAGAAGGAGAAAGTTATTGTGACTTGTGACAAGGGCTCTACTTGTGATTTAACTAATGAATCTTTCTTTGAGCCTATTATTATTGCCTCCACTAACTCTTCTTGCAGCACTTCCACTTCTACCTCATCTACTAGTGATGGTTTCACTTGTGATGCCACATTAATAAATGAAAATGAGACTCTCAAGAAGGAGGTCAATGAGCTCACTCGCGCCTTAGGCAATGCCTATGGTGGTGAGGCCCGCTTGCTAAAGTGCTTGGGTAGCCAAAGATTTTCTCTCAATAAAGAGGGGTTAGGCTATACCCCCAAGAAAGGCAATGCGACCTTTGCTACTCATAAAGCTAGCTTTGTGAAGGGCAATGGTCGGTTTTGCACTAGATGCAAGCAAGTTGGGCACATAGAGCAAACATTGCAAGAACAAGAACAAACCATTAAATTTGATTCTTGTTCTATGTTTACCAAAAGTGTTAATGGGGTGCAAGCTAAGTTCATTGGTGCACCAATTGTGGGCTCAAAGAAGAAAGCTATTTGGGTACCAAAGAACTTAGTCACTAACCTTCAAGGACCCAAGAAAGTTTGGGTACCTAAAAGGAATTAATTTTCTTTTGTAGGTGAATTATAAAGCCGGAGGAAGGCATTGGGTTCTTGATAGTGGGTGCACTCAACACATGACCGGTGATTCAAAAATGTTCAATTCAATCAACACAAATGATAATGATGGAATTCATAGTATAACATTTGGTGATTTTGGCAAAGGCAAGGTCAAAGGGCTTGGTAAGATTGCAATATCCAATGATTTGAGCATTTCCAATGTGCTACTAGTAGAGAGCTTGAACTTCAACCTATTGTCAGTAGCTCAACTTTGTGACCTTGGTTTCAAGTGCATATTTGGTGTGGATGATGTAGGGATCATAAGTGTAGATGGCTCTAACTTGATATTCAAAGGATTTAGATATGAGAATCTATACTTGGTTGATTTCAATGCTAGTGAAACTCAATTATCAACATGCTTGCTCACTAAATCTAGCATGGGTTGGTTATGGCATAGAAGGCTTGGTCATGTTGGAATGAAACAACTGAACAAGTTGATAAAGCATGATCTAGTTAGAGGCTTGAAAGATGTCACATTTGAGAAAGATAAGCTATGTAGTGCATGTCAAGCCGGAAAGCAAGTTGGTAACACACATCCTAAGAAGAGCATCATGAGCACATCTAAGGCATTTGAGTTATTACACATGGATTTATTTGGACCAACAACATACACGAGTATTGGTGGAAATAAATATGGCTTTGTGATAGTGGATGATTTTACAAGATATACTTGGGTATTCTTTCTTGTTGACAAGAGTGATGTGTTTGCAACTTTCAAATCATTTGTCAAGAGAGTACATAATGAGTTTGAAACAACCATCAAGAGAGTGAGAAGTGACAATGGTAGTGAGTTCAAGAATACAAGAATTGATGAGTTATGTGATGATTTTGGAATTAGGCATCAATTCTCGGCTAAATATACTCCGCAATGAAATAGCCTCGTTGAGAGGAAGAATAGAACTTTAATTGATATGGCAAGGTCTATGCTTAGTGAATACAATGTTAGTAATTCTTTTTGGGCCGAAGCTATCAACACGGCTTGCTACTATAGCAACCGCCTATATTGTCATCCTATGTTGGAGAAAACCCCATATGAGATCTTGAATGGTAGAAAACCCAATATTGCATATTTTCGAGTTTTTGGTTGCAAATGTTATATATTGAAGAAAGGCACTAGATTGAGTAAGTTTGAGAAGAAATGTGATGAAGGTTTCTTGCTTGGTTACTCCACTACTAGCAAAGCTTATAGAGTTTGGAATTTGGCTAATGGTACTCTTGAGGATGTTCATGATGTTGAATTTGATGAAACAAATGGTTCCCAAGATGAAGATGAGAATCTAGATGATGTGAGAGGCACTCAATTAGTCAATGCTATGAAGAACATGGATGTTGGTGATATAAGGCCTAGAGAGGTGATTGATGTTGAAGATGACAAAAATCAAGTGCTCTCTAACTCAAATGTGCAAGCTAGTGGTTCTCATGATATATCTCAACCTAGTACAAGTGGTGCTCAAGTGAAAGATCAACAAGTGGCTAGTTCATCATCTCAATCAAATGACCAACCAAGTGCAAGCAATCAAGTTCAAATACTCCAACCAACCAATATTGCAAGAGATCATCCATTGGATCATATCATTGGTGTTATATCAAGAGGTGTGCAAACTAGATCAAGATTGGCATCATTTTGTGAACATTTCTCATTTGTATCATCCATTGAACCAAAGAAGATAGAAGAAGCTTTGATAGATGTTGATTGGGTAAATGCTATGCATGAAGAGCTAAACAATTTTACTAGAAATCAAGTATGGGAGTTAGTAGAGAGGCCTAAGGATCATAATGTGATTGGAACTAAATGGGTCTTTCGAAACAAACAAGAGCAAGATGGGATTGTAACACCCCAAAATTTGCAATTTTCCAAAATAGGATAAATTGTTAAATTGTGTATTTTTGTGCCCATGAAATATAGGAAAAATAATATTTTTGTGCCCTTGCACTTGGATTTATTGTGGTGAGTGGTTTGGATAAAGACTGAAAATGAATTCAAATTTTGGTTTTGAAAATATTTTGAAATAGTTTTGTTTTAAAAGAAAATAGAAACAGAAAATGAAAAAAAGGGAAGTGAAAATATTTTGAAATAGTTTTGTTTTAAAAGAAAAGAGAAACAGAAAATGAAAAAAAGGGAAGAACCCTCCCCTTTGGTTTTGGCCCGGAGGCCCACACCCCACCCCCCTGTCTTTCCCTCGGTCCAGCCAAGCGCAGAATGCCGCGGCCCAGCTAAGCTCCCGCGCCAGCTCCAGCGTTAGCGCTCTCGCCTCCATTCTTCCACTGACAGAGCGGTCCCGCGCCCTGAGTCACCGATAGGTGGGGCCCAGATGTCGGAGCCGTCCCCTACCTCGTGTCCGGGCAGGACACGAGCCCGAGCTGTAACCGCCGCGCACGTTTTCGCGCGAGCGAACCTTGCCCCGCACGTTTGCCCTTTAAATACTCACCCCAATTCTCGCCAAGCTCCCTACTCCAACCGCAGAGCCGGTCGCATAAGTCTCGCCGAGAAAAACATCGCCGAGATCCACCCTGAAAGCAAACTGTCGCTGCGACGCATCTTCGGGCCCGTGAGTACCTTGCCGAGCCTCGTCTCTCGCTTGCGAAGTCGCCGAGACACTTTGCTCGCGATTTCGTGTTCTCTGTGCACGACAAACCCTCGGCGAACCCGTGCAGAAGCTCGCCTTCCGCCGTCCTTCGTCGCGAGTGCGCCCGGGACTCTCCCCGACATCGTTTTGTTCCTAGGTAAGTTCGCGTCGAGCTTCTCTACGCTCCGGTGCTTTCGGTTCGCGTTCTACCGCCCTAAATCGCGCAAACCGCGAGCTCCGGCCATCACCGGCCATGGCGCCGCCGCGGGCCCTTCCAACTCCGGGCGACGAACTCTATCTCCCCCACCCCGATCTAATCTCGGCCTTAGAATCGAGATCCAACGGCCGATATCGGAGGATACCCCTTCGGCCGTTTGTTTTGCAGAAAACCCCCCAAAGTTTTTAAAGAGTCGACCCGCGGCCCTTAGCGGATTTTCCAAAATACGTTTTCTAATTCCGAAAGCGTATTCCCGTTCGCGCAGATTCAAAATACGTTTTTAGAAAATTACAAGTTTGCCACTGGTTTTATATTGCTCATAAAATATTCGTTTTAGCTCCAATTTGACCAATTCAAATTGCGTTGGTTTCGTCTTTGAAAGATCTACATGTTAGTAAAACTGTTTTCTCAGTTTGAAACTTCTTAATTCCGTGACCCAAATTAATTAATTGTTTTTCTAAAGAAAATCTTAGAAAATTCATGTATTATTCGTTTTAACTCCGTTTTGATCCGTTCAAATTTCGTTAGATTCATTTTTGTGTAATCTATAGATTAGTAGCTCTGTTATACATGCTTCCAACTTTTTAAATCTGAACTTAGTTTTATTCTATTAATTTACTAATGGAAATCTTATTTAAATCATAACTTCTTTGTTATAGCTCCGATTTTCGTGTACTTTACGTCTGTGTGATCGTAGTACGATGTAGATTTATTTTATAAACTTTTCATCTTTATTTTCTACTGTTGGTGTATTGTTCTAATTATAGGTTTGTTTGCTTTGTATGTTTGTCTCTGGATGATTGATGTTGATGTGATGACTGAGTTTAGTTGGTGAGCTTTTACGTGCTGATCAAGAAGCAGTTTGTGGAAGGTTTGGAACTAAACCCAGGATCTGAGTTTCAAGGCAAGTATAGCATGGGATCATCCTTGTTTCCCAATAACTTTAATCACACAATTCATATTGCATGTGTCTCTTTGTTAAGGATTTCCTAGTATTGATCTTATACCTTGTCACCCATGGTTTTGCATTGGGTAGCTTATGCTAGTGCTCCACTAAACCATGATCTTGTAATTTGAATTAATGGAATATGCAATAAACATTAAAAGAAGACTTTTTAGCAACTTTGGAAAAAGAGGGCTGGAGCATTGGGTTATCTTATGGTGCTCTAGTTTCTCTCCATAAGGACTTATCTGTATCTGACCATCCGGGACATACAGTACAACCGTGAGGGCTACATGGCTCTGGCTTTAGCTCAGTATGAGGACCTTTTCTAGCTTGTTAGTGGTTACCCTTGTGGCGCAAGTGGGGGATAGCAGACCGTGGATTCCTGTGGGTGAGTCACACGGACTGACTAACGAAACCTAGCGGCCCTAACTTGTTAGACGAACCTTTGAAAGGCTTCATAGTGAACCCTGCCGGCCTCCCTAGGAAGGGGGTTAAGAGATTAGCTACCTCGGGCGAAAGGGTAAATCACGACTCACAGTGAAAGTGTACAACCTCTGTAGAGTGTAAAACTGATATATCAGCCGTGCTCACGGTCACGAGCGGCCTTGGACCAATACAGAATAAATGATCACTAATGGCAAATTATTAAAGTTATTGTTGTTAATATGTTGTTTATGCTATTCTTTATTCATTTTACCTGATCATGAGTTTACTTCGGGACTCAACAACTTGATGCTACTCATATGCTAAAATTGTGACAACTAAAAGCTACATGCAGTTTAACCAGTGTCTAGCCTTTGAGTCTCATGAACCCTATGTTATTCTTTCTGAGTACAAGATGTACTTACGCTTGCCTTTACATTTTATTTGGATAAAAATCTCGGATGGGTACCAGATTGCAAGCTTGGAAAATAGTTTAGGCTTGTGCTCAACTAGTCAGTTGCCCTGTGGATTTGGAGCTTTCGCCTGAAGAACGGAGTGTCTTTCCGCTGTTTGCTATCTAAGGTTATATCTTTTATACTAAGTTTGTTATATATAAGCATTGACTATTGATATTACCCCTTATTTGTGGCTATATGTGAGATTTTACTTCGTGGGCTCACATATGGTGTGTATCTGGTTTTGTTCTTAAAATCGGGTGCTACAAAGTGGTATCAGAGCAATGCTAACTGTAGGACGCAAGCCTAGATAGTAATGGTCATTTTAGTCATCTTTGCTTCACTACATTCATGCTTACTATCTCACCCTTGCTATTTGCTAAAATTCTTATGCCTCTATCATCCAATTCTATTCTAAAAGTATTGCCTCTATTCTAACTCCCTCTTGGTCTAATACCATAGATGGTTCGTAACGAAAAGTTTGCTCGCAACAACTCTGGAAGACTATGCTTGACTCGGGGAATCTATGGATTAACGGAACCGGAGTATGAGGAAGCTCGCCCTGTCCCATCAAGACATATTGGTTGGCGAAAGGAGTACTTTACCACATCCTTTAGTGGCGAAGATTTCTTTCACCCTCGGCTTGTGCGTATACTACAAGACCACTATCCGGAACAGCAAGCCAAGGTGGAATATGAGTGCACTAAGTGGACTCATCCTAAGTATGAGAGCCACTGGAGCACAGAAGCACACATCACAAGGTGGAATGAGTTTACTGGTTCACGCGTGGTGGAATCCATTCATTCATCTCTCAGTGACCGCTTCAGTAAGCATGCTAGCATATCTGATGCTGCCCATCAAGCTCTTCTGGCATACCATGGAAAGCACTACTAAGAGAGGAAGAATGACAAACAAAAGTATCTACCTCGTCGTCCACTAGGCACTTTGCAATGTGTGATGGCTGACCTCTACTTGGAGCAGAATGAACAACTAAAGGAGATGGCTGTGACTATCCAAGTCATGCATCAAAAGCTGGAAGACAGTCAACTGGAATTGGCAGAAGTAAGGCAACACTATGAGGGAGCCCTTGATGAGATTGATGAGTGGAGAAGTCGTGGTGGATTACCTAAGATCAATGAGGTGGAGGACATACCTCGCTTAACTCCACGCAAGAGATGCTACCCTGGATGCCGCTGCAGTCACACCGTGTTTAAGAAGTAGGAAGTCCCCCTTTGTAATGAACGATAGTAGTAAAAGTTGAGTCTAGTCAATATGTGTGCTTTGTGAACCTTTAATGTTTGGTTGGTTTGTCTTAGTGCTTATGTTTGAGTTCGATTTTTGTAATGAGTGCAATGATCTTGTGGGTTTCCCCACAATTTCATTTAGTTTACAGGCCTAAGGTATAAGGATTAATTGAACAAATAGTCGGGTTTTAGTTTCTCTTGTTTTCTCTATCCTGTCTTTTGGAAGCAACTTATCTTCTTTAGTTTAAATCTCAATTCTTGGAGGACCATAAAATCTTGTGAAAATTCTGGGTGATAGTAGACTTCAAGATCCTTCTCTGACCTCAAGAATCACCCTCATAGCTGTTGTGGTTTGGGAACTATAAAAATCACAATATGGTATAGTTGAGCTGTCAGGAATCTGGACCAGTTTAGTTGCCTACTGTTTCAGACAAATGTGACTCCGGAATTTGGAAAATGGTTCTATAATAAAGTTGTAGATCATTTGATAAGATTTCCAACGATGGAAACTTCAACTTTATCGGATTAATAGAACTTGAGTTATGACATCTATAAGTTGCCGTTGCTGCACAGTTTCAAAACCTGGACAGTTCTAGTTAGTTCCTATTTTCAGCCAACTTAACATCAGAATCTGGAAAAGTGGGATATACAGGAGTTGTGGAGGACTTCATAAGCTTTACAACCCTGTAAGACTCGTCCCCATATGATCTAAGTAACTCGAGATATGACTTCTGCAAGTTGCTGCATCGATGCTGAGACATTGTCGGGACGGATATCATGATGGGCTGTTTTACCTAGGTTGAAAGACAGAAACTAAGGAAGCCTTCTATATGAAAGTTGTAGGGATTTTGATAAGGTTTCTAACGGTATAAGCTAAGATCTTATTGGATTGACAGAAAAGGAGTTATGCCTATTTTACTGCACTGGTGTTTTCATATCGTGAGGAATTTCAGATTACATGTACATATCAGTACACATGAGTTTCTCTTCGGTATTAGAAGGTCTGATGATAAGAAACCCACTTGAAAGATGGACTAAACTACCGCCCCTAGTTACCTTTTCTAAGGGGGGTAGTCTTATCAAAGGAGGTACAAGGAGAAGAATTGGTCAATGATGGATCATCGATAAGGACCTCAAGTGTTTGGTAAATTTGGTTTTTGATGCAAGAAATAGTTCCATTGAAGTGTGCTAATATGGATGGAGATATAGGTCATTGCCAGTACTCATAGCTTGGAAGTGGTGCTTATGAGAATCAGGTGACACCAAAGTCTACGAAGTTATACATGGAATGTGAGAGCAAAGCAATTCAACTATGATAGAGGTATACCAATAGTTGGAACTTAGTGATGAAACCCACTCCGGATCATGAGACTTGGTACAATGAATTTAAAAGACTATATGATGTGTAGCATCTAAGACGGAATGTGAGAGCTAATCCAAACTGTCCCCCGACCTATCTCATCTTAAGGGGGGTAGTACCTTGATATGATAGGTTAATGCCCTTTCCATTCACCATGAAGTAAGAAGTGTCTCTGGAGATATCCCATGATTATAATCATCTATCCTGGCTCAAGTCAGTGAAATTGGTCACTTGACAACTTAGGAAGTGGATAAGCTACATCTACTGTTGATTCTACGGAGACTCAAAAGACTTCATTACTAAATGGAGCATGACCAGTATGTTCTAGTCGATGGAAGTTCTCATCTAGGAGATGTCATCTTTAATTATGGACTTAAGAAAGTTAAAGATGCAAGAGTTGGAAACCACCAAAGGAAAGTGAATGAGACTTAGAGTTTTATAGATATGACAAGAGGCTATCATAGGTTTGCTGGGACCAATGTGATCTTGACATAAGAGTGAATAAGAGATTGACCTGGAATGATATGATTCTATCAGTGGTTCACTGAAGGTGTTATAAAGATCAACAAATAGAGTTCGTCTATTTCATCGAGACCTTAGGTGTGCTCCATACAAGGAAAGAAGTGGCTTGTGCATTAGTCAACTAAGTTGGACCACCTGACATGTGACGTGAAGGTAACCATAGTGGATCATGGAGATACTATCCTCTTAGATGTAAGAGTGATATCTATGTAGAATGTAAGAATCTAAAGGGCATCTTTAGGAAGTTGGATTTGAGCTGGTCACATTGTCGATGGATTCGAGTGAATCAAGAGTTATGACTGGGAAAAATGCTATCACTTGAAGGAGAAAAAGCCTTTGCAAATGCTCAGGGCATAAAGAGTGTGCTACAGGAGCTCAAGTAACACTAAAATTTGAAGAGTTGAGTGTTGAACTGGAGCGATGTCACTGGTACTGCCAAATGAGCTCTCCTAATTACTCATTTGGGAACCACAGGAACTACAGAGATTACTTAGATGATATGTTGTAAGCATGTGTATTGTAGAATGGTACAAAGAGTTTACCGTGTGCGAATTTTTCTTAGAACAACAGTTAGTAGAGGGCCTTCAGTGGGAGCCTTTTGAAAGCTGGTATGGATGTAAGTGTAGAACCCTGTTGATTTGAAATCAAACGGGAGAACACAAGTGTTGGGCTGGAGATGTCTAAGAGATGTAGAACAACAAGTGAGAGTGTTGAGGGATAACTTAAGGGTGGCACAGTCTCAACAGAAGAGATATGCTGACAACCAGAGAAAAGAATAAGCTTTTGAAGTAGAAGACTATATGTATTTGAAGGTGACACCTATGAGAAGTGTGAGAAGGTTCAATATGAAAGGAAAGTTAGCACCAAGATATGTCGGGCCTTTCAAGATGTAAGAAATATGGAATGAACTGGCTTACCAAATAGAGCTACCTGAAAGTTTAGGAGTGTATGATGTCTACCAAGTGTCTCAATTTAAAAAGTACTTGCGTGTGTCATAAGAGCAGACATCGTTATAAGAACTGTCTGTTAAATCAGATTTCACATACCAAGAGTACCTGGTAAGAATTTTGGAAACCACAGAACGTGTTACCGGGAGTTGGATTTTTTAGGATGTACAAAGTCCAGTGGAATTAGTGCACCGAAGAGGAAGCTGTTTGTAATAGAGAAGAGGATCTAAGAAAAACATACCCGCAGTTGTTGGAGTAAGCACCAACCGAATCTCGAGGACGAGATTCATCTTAAGGGGGGTAGAATTGTAACACCCCAAAATTTGCAGTTATCCAAAATAGGATAAATTGTTAAATTGTGTATTTTTGTGCCCATGAAATATAGGAAAAATAATATTTTTATTTTAATTAAAATTTACTATAGGAGTTAACAACTTGTTTGAGCATGCATGCCCTTGCACTTGGATTTATTGTTGTGAGTGGTTTGGATAAAGACTGAAAAGGAATTCAAATTTTGGTTTTGAAAATATTTTGAAATAGTTTTGTTTTAAAAGAAAAGAGAAACAGAAAATGAAAACAAAAGGGAAGTGAAAATATTTTGAAATAGTTTTGTTTTAAAAGAAAAGAGAAACAAAAAATGAAAAAAAAGGGAAGAACCCTCCCCTTTGGTTTTGGCCCGGAGGCCCACACCCCACCCCCCATCTTTCCCTCGGCCCAGCCAAGCGCAGAAGGCCGCGGCCCAGCTAAGCTCCCACGCCAGCGCCAGCGTCAGCGCTCTCCCCTCCCTTCTTCCACTGATAGAGCGGTCCCGCGCCCTGAGTCACCAACAGGTGGGGCCCAGATGTCGGAGCCGTCCCCTACCTCGTGTCCGGGCAGGACACGAGCCCGAGCTGTAACCGCCGCGCGCGATTTCGCGCGAGCGAACCTTGCCCCGCACGTTTGCCCTTTAAATACTCGCCCCAATCCTCGCCAAGCTCCCTACTCCAACCCCAGAGCTGGTCGCATAAGTCTCGCCGAGAAAAACATCGCCGAGATCCACCCCGAAAGCAAACCGTCGCTGCGACGCATCTTCGGGCCCGTGAGTACCTTGCCGAGCCTTGTCTCTCGCTTGCGAAGTCGCCGAGACACTTTGCTCGCGATTTTGTGTTCTCTGTGCACGACAAACCCTCGCCGAACCCGTGCAGAAGCTCGCCGTCCGCCGTCCTTCATCGCGAGTGCGCCGGGGACTCTCCTCGACATCGTTTTGGTCCTAGGTAAGTTCGCGTCGAGCTTCTCTACGCTCCGGTGCTTTCGGTTCGCGTTCTACCGCCCTAAATCGCGCAAACCGCGAGCTCCGGCCATCACCGGCTATGGCGCCGCCGCGGGCCCTTCCAACTCCGGCCGGCGAACTCTCTCTCCCCCACCCCGATCTAATCTCGGCCTTAGAATCGAGATCCAACGGCAGATATCGGAGGATACCCCTTCGGCCGTTTGTTTAGCAGAAACCCCCCCAAAGTTTTTAAAGAGTCGACCCGCGGTCCTTAGCGGATTTTCCAGAATATGTTTTCTAATTCCGAAAGCGTATTCCCGTTCGCGCAGATTCAAAATATGTTTTCCGAAAATTACAAGTTTGCCACTGGTTTTATATTGCTCATAAATTATTCGTTTTAGCTCCAATTTGACCCATTCAAATTGCGTTGGTTTCATCTTTGAAAGATCTACATGTTAGTAAAACTGTTTTCTCACTTTGAAGCTTTTTAATTCCGTGCCCCAAATCAATTAATTGTTTTTCTAAAGAAAATCTTAGAAAATTCATGTATTCTTCATTTTAACTCCGTTTTGATCCGTTCAAATTTCGTTAGATTCGTTTTTGCGTAATCTATAGATTAGTAGCTCTGTTATACATGCTTCCAACTTTTAAAATCTGAACTTAGTTTTATTCTATTAATTTACTAAAGGAAATCTTATTTAAATCATAACTTCTTCGTTATAGCTCCGATTTTCGTGTATTTTACGTCTGTTTGATCGTAGTGCGATGTAGATTTATTTTATAAACTTTTCATATTTATTTTCTACTATTGGTGTATTGTTCTAATTATAGGTTTGTTTGCTTTGTATGATTGCCTCTGGATGATTGATGTTGATGTGATGACTGAGTTTAGTCGGTGAGCTTTTACGTGGTGATCAAGAAGCAGTTTGTGGAAGGTTTGGAACTAAACCAAGGATCTGAGTGTCAAGGCAAGTATAGCATGGGATCATCCTTGTTTCCCATTAACTTTAATCACACAATTCATATTGCATGTGTCTCTTTGTTAAGGATTTCCTAGTATTGATCTTATACCTTGTCACCTATGGTTTTGCATTGGGTAGCTTATGCTAGTGCTCCACTAAACCATGATCTTGTAATTTGAATTAATGGAATATGCAGTAAACATTAAAAGAGGACTTTTTAGCAACTTTGGAAAAGAGGGCTGGAGCATTGGGCTATCTTATGGTGCTCTAGTTTCTCTCCATAAGGACTTATCTGTATCTGACCATCCGGGACATACAGTACAACTGTGAGGGCTACATGGCGCTGGCTTTAGCTCAGTATGAGGACCTTTTCTAGCTTGTTAGTGGTTACCCTTGTGGCGCAAGTGGGGGATAGCAGACCGTGGATTCCTGCGAGTGAGTCACACGGACTGACTAACGAAACCTAGCGGCCCTAACTTGTTAGACGAACCTTTGAAAGGCTTCATAGTGAACCCTGCCGGCCTCCCTAGGAAGGGGGTTAAGAGATTAGCTACCTCGGGCGAAAGGGTAAATCACGACTCACAGTGAAAGTGTACAACCTCTGCAGAGTGTAAAACTGATATATCAGCCGTGCTCACGGTCACGAGCGGCCTTGGACCAATACAAAATAAATGATCACTAATGGCAAATTATTAAAGTTATTGTTGTTAATATGTTGTTTATGCTATTCTTTATTCATTTTACCTGATCATGAGTTTACTTTGGGACTCGACAACTTGATGCTACTCATATGCTAAAATTGTGACATCTAAAAGCTACATGCAGTTTAACCAGTGTCTAGCCTTTGAGCGTCATGAACCCTATGTTATTCTTGCTGAGTACGAGATGTACTTACGCTTGCCTTTACATTTTATTTGGATAAAAATCCCGGATGGGTACCAGATTGCAAGCTTGGAAAAGAGTTTAGGCTTGTGCTCAACCAGTCAGTTGTCCCTGTGGATTTGGAGCTTTCGCCTGAAGAACGGAGTGTCTTTCCGCTGTTTGCTATCTAAGGTTATATCTTTTATACTAAGTTTGTTATATATAAGCATTGACTATTGATATTACCCCTTATTTGTGGCTATATGTGAGATTTGACTTCCTGGGCTCACATATGGTGTGTATCTGGTTTTGTTCTTAAAACCGGGTGCTACAGGGATAGTGATAAGGAACAAAGCAAGATTAGTAGCACAAGGTTACACACAAATTGAAGGCGTTGACTTTGGAGAAACATATGCCCCGGTTGCTAATTAGGATCTTGTTAGCCTATGCTTGTGCTCACAATATCAAGCTATATCAAATGGATGTGGAGAGTGCATTCTTGAATGGATATATAAATGAGTTGGTTTATGTTGAGCAACCTCCCGGTTTTGAAAATGACAAGAAGCCCAACCATGTTTACAAGTTGAAGAAAGCATTGTATGGTTTGAAACAAGCACCTAGAGCATGGTATGAGAGGTTAAGGGATTTCTTACTCTCTAAAGGGTTTATTATGGGTAAGGTTGACACCACTCTCTTCACTAAAAAGATAGGCAAGGACATATTTGTGTTGCAAATCTATGTTGATGACATTATATTTGGCTCAACCAATCAAGAATTTTATAAAGAATTTGGAAATATGATGGCAAAAGAGTTTGAGATGTCCATGATTGGAGAGCTTAGTTACTTCCTTGGTCTTCAAATTAAGAAAATGAAGAATGGTACATTTGTGAGTCAAGGCAAGTACATCAAAGATATGCTCAAAAAGTTTGGCATGGATGATGCTAAAGCTATTAGTACACCTATGGGGACAAATGGAAACTTGGATAGTGATGCTAGTGGCAACATGGTGGATCAAAAGTTATATCGGTCTATGATTGGAAGCCTACTCTATGTGACTGCATCAAGGCCGGATGTGATCAAAATTCTAAGAAAGCCTATAGACAGGGGTAGATTAGGACTAAGCACTTGGACTCAAAATAGGCAGGTTCATAATATTAGTTCCAAACGAATTTTTGAGGTTTTTCAAAAGGTTCAGCAGTCATCTTAGCAACGAATGCTCTGATACCAGCTGTGGCAGAACCTCCTAAGTGTTTGGGCCCACCGGCACCTGCCATTGTCCTAAGGACCTCTGACGGTGATGCCGGGAGTCCTCCCACTTTAGAAGTCCGATGAGCATTGCTGGGCGCTCATTCCACTGCTACCTGTGGCGTACCAAGCTGTCTCGTCCTGACTATTGGTAATGGTCAAACAACGAGAACTGTTTCTTCTCGCCCTTACAGGATAGCAAGTGGCCACCTTAACACCAGGATCATTCGTTGCGAAGATAAAGCAGTAACTCAAACGACACCAGACTAAAATAATATTTCAGAGTAAAACAGCGGAAGTATTACATAACTTAATTTATAAAAAGAGTTCTTCCAAATAGTAAAGGGTTATTACAAGCCTGGTCCAGCGGAGCAACTTAAACTTTAGTACAGAGAGTACAAATTTACAGACCCTGCCCATGGGTCACGCTCACTCTCCTTCGTCGTCAACCTCGACGACGGTCACACAACAGGGTCCGAAGCAAGTCGGCTCCTGAGCTTCACCTGCAACAGGGGTATTGAAACCCTGAGTACGGGAGTACTCAACAAGACTTACCCGATGGGAAAAGAGGAGAACTTAGGGATGCAGGCTTAGGGTAGACAAGGGGTGGCTGAGCAAGGAGCCAAAGTGTTTTGCGTAAAAAGCTTACTAGTAGTGCATCCTTATTTTCAAGTTTTACCCCCGAATTCCTCCCTCGCAGAGGCCGAGGAGTTCGAGGATAGTTTAACTAGTTGTACCCCACAGACGAATCCGTGAGTTCCTAGTCCTATCATAAAGTATTATGTATCGATGGCCATAGCTTCATGTCGCTATGAGTCCGGGAATTGGGATCCGAACCTCATGAGACATTTTCCCCTTTTCTCATTTTATCACTTAGTTGCATATTTAACTACGATGAGGGTCGAAGGAATTGAGTCTCCCAATCGGGGAGCAACGACGATTCGAATCGCTTAGCAATCCAGCTGGAGTTCCTAACCACCCGACATATGTAGAACCAAATCTTGCATATGTCAACCCAAAGCAAGCTCTCCCCAAATTTGACCAGGTTCGCGGCACCCGAGAGCACAGTACCCCACCATCCTACAGCCGATCTAGATGTTTTCCGGTCATCTCAGATCCGTAAGGTGGGTACACACTACTCTCGCCATCTTTCCACTCCCAGTGCGCGAGTAGCTGTTCGCGTCGAGGGATCACAAGACCAGGCTTACCGAGGGCAAGTGGCTAGTACTATAAATTCTCAACCCAGCAGGCCATCAACGGAACGGTCCTTAATCAACACAGTCGGAGACACTACTTTAAGACTCCATTCTTAGAGCAAGTCCACCGACCGGTCTCAAATTGAAACATCATTGATCATAAGTGTATCCCACAACAACCCTTCAAACTTTCTTGTTTGAAAACCTATCTAGTAGCAGGGCTAAGCATTGCTACGCTGTTTTAAAATAAAACAGGTGTCAAGGACAGGATAACAGATATCAAGGTAGTAAATGCAGCAAGTAGGTTAACCCAATTCTCAACTACCTAATGCAGCATTTTCAATTCATAAGTGACAAAAGGTTTAAAACATCCAAGGAGGGGTTAATGCATCCGGGGCTTGCCTTGGTTGCAGGGCAGAGAGGGACCCTCGGAGACTTCCCAAGTCTCGGATCCGACTTCCTCGAACGGAGCACCGACCTCGGGGTTCGGTTCAACGGGCGCTCCTTCGGTCACGGACACTATACGCAAAATGATGAATGCTTATGATATGCGTATGACAAATATGCAAGAAGGACTAAATCGAGTACAACTCGCCTTCTTGATGCAATACAGCATTATCGCTAAATAAAGTTGCTTAATAATTTAATGATTTTACCCAAGAGGTTGCATCTGTAAACTAAGACTTTATTTAATTCATACTTATCTTAAATTAGTTAATTATTAATCCTAATTACCTTAATTAACTCTTAATTACTTACAATTGACAGTAATTAAGTATTAAGGCTAAACAATAATTAAATGCCAAAGGTCATTAGGGTTAATGACCTCAGGTCATCACACAATCCAAAATCACTCAACCCTAATTATGAGGATCTAAATAATCACCATTTAATTATTTTGGAATTATTATTTAAGTGCTAAATAAGGGTTTATTAATATTTTAATCAAACATTATCCAAATGCCACCAAATTTTGTGTGGAGCCAGGGAATATCACTCAGAGGCTCTCCACAATTTTTGGTGATTTTTGGACCTCCTAGTAAATTACTAAAATTCCTAGATGTTTTATTCACTAATTAAAGAACCAATTTTTTATAGACATGTAAACTACCAGAAAAATAGAATCCACTATTTTTCTTGTGTTCTACCCACTTTATGGAACCTATACAAAAACTTTCATCATTTTTGGATTAGCACACCATTTATCATATAATTTCAAACATCAAACAAAACTTGCATAAAAAGAAAAAGAAAAGGATCTCTGCGCAGTGGGCGGCCTGGATCTTGGCCCGCAGGTCGGCCCACAACCGCGCTGCGCAGACGGCCCGCTTGGACACGGCCCAAATCGGCCCGAGAGTGCTCTCCCGCGCGGACGGCGCGTGCTGCCCCCTGTCCTCACGTTGCGGGACGCTGACAGGCGGGTCCCGCCTGTCAGCTTCGCCTCCCTCGCTCACGGCGGTGCTGCCGCCGCTCCGGCGACCGTTAGCGGGTTCCGCGGCCCCCGCGCGCGCGCGCACCAGCACCGCGCCAACCCTGCGACTCCAAAGCTACCACTCACGGACGCTCTCTCGCTCTCTTTCCACCTCAACCACGCAAATGGCGGACGGCCGCGTCGGTCGCCGAGGACCGGGCACGAAGGTTCGGTAGAGCGTGAACCAGTAGGTCCGGGAGGTCCGGGAAGAAGTGGGGATCATGATGCTCACATCACCACGGCGGGAGAAGCGGTAGAGAAGCTTGGCGACGGTGGCCGTGCGGTCGGGCGGATGCTCCGGCTCCGGCGAGGTTGCTCCGGTGATTCTGTTGGCGTCCAGTGAGAAATAGCGAGCGCATGAGTATCGGGGAAACAAGAAGAATTCAGAACGACCGCCTTCAAGGCGTGGTACCGACTGGAGCAGCGTGCTCACGTGAAGGGTTCCACGGCGGCGACGCCGGCCGGACTTAGAGAAGAAGGAGAAGTTCTGGCGTTTGAGGGGGTTAGGGCGTGAGCTCGGGGTGCTCTGGGTCCGCAAGGAGGTGGCGAAAACGGCAGCGTGCTCAATTTGGCTCGAAAGGAACGGAGTGCGGTGGATTTCAGAGAGAGGGAGGTCGAGTTTCTCCGGCCGTGGACAGTGAAAACGGACGGCGTCGTCCACGTCGGTGCTCAAGTGGAGGGGAAGGCAAGCCTGAGGCATCCACGTCGCCTGGCGACCCTGGCAGCAAGCAGCTGCGTGCACTCACGCATGCGCGCGGCGCTGCTCGCGCGGCAGCTGCGCTGGGCAGGGAGCCGGTGATCCCTATCGGATCACTGTAGCAGACCCCTATCCCCTCTTTTCAGAACTTTGCGAAATTCAACCGAAATTTGAACTGGAGTCAAATTTTTGTCAAAACAAAAGTTGTTCCAAATTTTGTAAGCTACAAATCGTATTTAGGTGTCCCAAGCTGATTCTCACTGGAAATAAGTTAATTTTGCCAGACAGTTTGAAAATCAGACTCAATTCAAAAGAAATTCAAATTTTTGAATTGGGGCAAATCAGGATTTCCAAAATTACTTTTGATTTTGCATAACAGCTTGAAAAACTCCCAACATGAAAGTTGCTCAACTTTTTGTGCTCTACAACTTTCATGTTGACCACTTTTCAAAATTCCAAATGGATTTTGAATTGGGGGTTTAAGTTGGAAAAGGGGACACTTTCTGGAAATCTGTATTTTCAAAATTACTTTGAATTTTGTATTGAAACTTCAAAAACTCAAAACACCAAAGTTGTACATCTTTCCAAGAGCTACAACTTTGCTTTTGAACTCAACCTCAAATTTTGCTTAGTTTTTGACTTATGCAAAAGGAGACAAATCTAGGATCCAGAAATCAGGGTTTTCCCCCCCTTAGCTTTTCGGGAAACTTCCACCCTAGGGTTTTAGCAACCACACAAGCAACAACACACCACAGAAGCACACTCTACTTCCCTAAGCTCAAGCAATCAAGGTAAACTTATTTTAAGTTGATGCATACTAATGTGCTTTAACAAATATGCTTTGCAATGCTTATGATGACATGATCCGTTTTTAGTAACCGTAACATCAGGGATGTTACATATTGCCTGCTGTCCGTCTCGTGCGTAAGAAGGAAAAGGCAGGGACCATGCTTGCATACGTGCATGTGGTGGAGCTCTTGCCATAATAAATGATAGAGAGAAAGAGAAAGGTGATTTGCATGGCTAAAAGTGTGAACACACCTTGATAAAAGGAGACAGTCATTGAGCTTTGCTCTTCATAGAGTGGTCCACTCAAGTACAAGGAGGTACTTAATTATTCTGAGGTGCTGCTTGTCCATTCAAAGTGGAGAGTGCAGGCGTGCATGCGGACTGCTGGTTGCAGCTCTTTGCCACACGCCCATTTATTTGCTGGGTCCCGTTGTTGAGAGAATTCAGAAGGCCACTCAGTGCCTGTGTTGCTGCCCGTTGTGGCAAACAGTACTGTAGTTGCCCGTTGGGAGAGCTGGCTGGCCAAATAATTTAGGTCGAGCGCTCCACTTCCTCTCTCTCTCTCTTGCGAATACAGAATACTTCATTTCTTTCTTTCCAGAGAATAGAGAACTCGAGCTCCCCTCTCCCATCTCTCCCAAGTGCTAATCCTACGAGAGATTTTTGAGAGGCCTGTGTGTTTGATCCAGTGAGCTCGTGAGCATTTCCTCCCTCTCCTCTCCCTCTCATAGCTTGGTGCTCATCTGAGAGAGGATTGAGGGAAACCCTAGGTGCATTTGAAACTGCATATTCTTGTGGCACTAGGTGATTGTTGTTATTGTGGATTTCTTATTACTCTTGGTGATTGCCGTCACCTAGACGGTTGTGGATTTGTTGATTGGTGAGGGGATTTGATGATTGTGTCCGCCCCCAATCAAGGTGATATTTGTGAGGGGTTCTTGGGCTTATTCCCCGGTGGAGTGCCAAAAGCCACTTTAGGGAATTGCTCATGTCATTGAGCTACCTCACTTGTGGGTAGGTTCTTGTGGCGCCCATTTGTTGGGCTAAGTTTGTGAAACACCTATTAGCCGCCGAACTACCAAGTGTTGGTCGACACAACAGGGACTAGCGTGCCGGCAAGCATGTGAACCTCGGGAGAAAAATATTGGTGTCAATATTGTGATTGATATTCTCCCGTTGAATATATTGATATACATTGTGATTGGTTCATCCTCTACACATCGGTATAATTATCTCTCATCTCTTTACCTTCTTGTAAATTAGTTGTAACTAGTATTTCCTAGTTTTAGCTAGTTGTATCTAGTTGTAAAGAGTAGTGACATAGTCCTTGCTTGTGCCTAGAGATCATAGCAATTAGAATTATTGGATAGGTGGCTTGCAACTCTTGTAGAGCTAGAGCAAAATTGCTTTACGCCATTTGTTATATTAATCCTTTGCTCTAGTGCTTTGTAGATATTTTAAATAGGATATTCACCCCCGTCTAGCCATATTAGGTCCTTTCACTTAGCATGAACACCTTTTGTATCCTTGGTAAGCACATAGAAAGAATTTAGCTTAATTGAGGATACATTGGCTTTGGGTTTCTTGTTCATACATTGTTGCTCTTGGTGACCAACTTGCTTACAAGCTTTGCAATACCGGCCATTGTTCTTCACAAAACTAGTCTTGTGAGGAGCAAAGGCGGCCTTGCCTTTCTTGGGGTTATAGCCTAATCCCTCTTTATAGAGAGAAGCTCTTTGGCTACCCAAGCACATAAGCATGCGGTCCTCACCAACATAAGCCTTGGCTAATGTGTGATTGAGCTCTTTCACCTCCTTCTTGAGAATTTCATTCTCAACTTTTAGTGTGGTGTCACAAGTGAAACCATCACTACTAGATGAGGATGATGTAGATGTGCTACATGAAGGGTTAGTAGAAGCAACAACAATAGGCTTACTTAAGATATCACATGTTAGGCCTATGTTGCAAGTTTTAGCTTTTTCAATTTTAGTTGACTCATTTTCACATTTGTTAACTAGAGAGGAATGAGCTTCTTCAAGCTTAGTGTGAGCCTTTTGAAGCTTCTTATGGTCTTCCTTTAGACTCTCATAAGATTCTCTAAGCTCATCAAGTTCATGCTCAAGGGTTTTCTTATCCTTAAGCAAGGCCCTGCACTCCTTTCTAGTTTCTTTATAATGATGAGTGCAATCTTCTAGCATAGTGATTAGTTCATCATTAGTTGGTTCGTCATCATCACTATCACTATCACTATCACTAGCATGG
The DNA here is from genome assembly GCF_000003195.3 of Sorghum bicolor. NCBI lineage: Eukaryota > Viridiplantae > Streptophyta > Magnoliopsida > Poales > Poaceae > Sorghum > Sorghum bicolor. Next base: position 41,613,593 of record NC_012871.2, read on the forward strand.
TCACTCTCATCGTTGAATGATACCTTAGTGGCCTTAGCCATGAAGCATGATGGAGTGTCAAAGATGGAGCTCTTTTCTTGAATGGCAATGCTAGCATGCGCCTTCTTCTTGGTGCTCTCATCATCACTTGAGGAGTCATCACTATTCCAAGTTGCAACATGGGCCTCACCCTTCTTCTTGTTTGATCCTTCCTTCTTTTCTTGCTTCTTCTTTTGCTTCTTTCTTTCTTTCTTGATAGCATCTTCATCATCACAATCATAAGGACACTTAGCGATGAGATGATCCTTGCTATGGCATCTAAAGCACCTCATGGAATGGTCATTCTTCTTGGAGGAGCTCTTCTTCCTTCTTGCCCGATAGCCCTTCTTCTTCTTCATAAACTTGCCAAATGTTTTGACAAGAAGAGCCATCTCCTCATCTTCATCACTATCACAAGAGCTTGCTTCTTCTTCACTTGATGACTCTATCTTGGCTTTGCCCTTGGATGTGGAGGCCTTGAATGCCACACTTTTCTTCTTCTCATCATCTTTCTTCTCACCATCCTTCTTCTTCTTCTTGACAACTCATCCTTCTCATCATCTTCCCTATAAGCATCATCGGTCATCACCTCTTGGAAGACTTGTTGGGGAGTTGAATCACTAAGTGTTGTCTTGACTAGCACAGTGATCAATGTGTCAAATCTCTTGGGCAAACTTCTCAAGAACTTCATAGAGAATTAACTATCTTTTACTTCTTCCCCAAGTGCCTTGAGCTCATTCACAATGACTTGCAACCGGTGAAACATCTCCGGCACACTTTCATCTTCTTGCATCTTGAAGCTTGAGAACTTCTCTTGGAGGATGTAAGCTTTGGCAGTCTTAGTGCCTTTGGTGCCTTCAGATATTTCATCTAATTTTGCCCATGCATCAGGAACAACCACAATGTTCTTGATTTGCTCAAAGGTCTTGTCATCAAGAGATTCATGAAGAGCACTAATTGCAATGTCATTGCATTGAAGCTTCTTTTCTTCAACCAGAGTTGGTGCATTCTCATTTGCAACCTCAATCTTTGTTTCGGTCACCTTCCAAACTTCTCTATTGATTGACTTGAGATGGGTGGTCATCTTGACCTTCCAATAAGCATAATTTGTGCCATCAAAGTAAGGTGCCTTCTTGGTGTTGTTGATATGCAAACTAAGAGCAATTTCTTCACCGTAGGTTGTTAAGCCTCAAATAAACGGTGCCTCGGCTCCGATACCACTTGAAAGGTCCAAATGGCTAGAGGGGGGTGAATAGCCTATTTAAAAATTCTACAAACTTCACTATGCAAGTAAGTTAGTAAAACAAATGGCAAAGCAATTCTAGCACTAGCTCAACTAAGCTATGCAAGCCACCTATACAAACTAGTACAAGGCTAAACACTAAGGCACAACAACAAAAGAACTAAGCTAAACAAGCTACACAACTAGCAAGGTATGCACATAAGTAAAGGAAAGGTGAGTGATTGTTATACCAATGTTGTAGAGTAGCAAAATAGCCAAACAATCAATCACAATTATAAGAGAATCCTAGGCAAGAGATGACAAAAGATTTTTTAGCGAGGTTCACTTGCTTCCTGGCAAGCTACTCCTCGTTGTGGCGATACACCCACTTGATGGATCACGAGCTAATTGGCAATCCAAAGCCAAACCCTCAGCAGGTGCCACACATCCACTCACAAGATGGGGATCCTCCAAGCCACGAGCAATCCACTAGAGTAGCCAATTGCGATCTCCCATGGGGAAGGCTCAAGAACCCCTCACAAGTCACTTGGTGAGGCTCGAAACAATCTCCAATCACGAGCTCAACACCACCGCTGCTCCAAGCCATCTAGGGCGTCGGGAAACACCCAAGAGTAACAAGAAATCCACAGCAAACTCTAAAATCAAGTGCCACTAAATGCAACTCTCAAAGCAATGCACTTGAATCTCACTCAATCTCACTAGGATTAGCAATCAAGCAAGGAGATGAGTGGAGGGTGTGTTCGCTAGCTCAATGTATGCCTCAAGTAATCAAATGTGCAAGAGAGCGCCTCCCAAAGCCGGCAACCAACTATTTATAAGCTCCCTCAAAGAATTAGGCATTGGGCACTTTCACTGGCTGAAATCGGGGGCACCGGACGCTAATAAGTGAGCACCGGATGCTCGACCCCCTAAGTCCGGTGCATAGGGGTAGGCCATGTGTCCTACTTGAATCTCGCGTGTCAGACTCTAACGGTCACCTGCGGACCACCGTACGCTTCCGGTGCAGACCGGACTCATGCGTAGAGAGTTTCACGAACCAGCAGGGTCACCGGATGCGAGCCACCGGACGCACCATGAGCGTTCGGTGCTCTCCAGACTTAAACACAGGGAGGGTTGCAAAACGCCCTCACACCGGACGCTAACCACCGGACGCTCTCAGAGCGCGTCCGGTGCTCATCCCTAGCAGGGTTAAGCACACCAGACTCTGAGGCAAGCGTCCGGTGCCTCTGCACTCAGCGTCCGGTGAGTGTTTCTCAGTGAGAAAACACTCCCGCAACTTCTCCAAAAATTCCCTCCGACGCAATAGAAAATATACGCTTATTTTTCTCAAAAGCGCCGAATCCCGCCTCGCAAGCTCGGTGGGATGGAGAGAGGAACCCACACCCATCTCACCTTTGTAAATGTGCTAACACCAACAAGTGTCCACCACCAAAGCGCATGTGTGTTAGCTTTTCACAAACATTTTCACCAAAGGCGTTAAGTTAGCACTTTGCTAGATCCTAATGCATATGCTCATGATATGGACCTAGTAGCACTTGATTTGAGAGATGACCGTGATTTCCCGTTTTGATAGTTGGCTATCTATCCTAAACCCGGTCAATCACTTCTCTACTTATCTTAGACCGGCAAAAGTAAAACACTGTGTTTATACCTTTGCCTTGATAACTTTGCTCCTCGTCTATCATCATGATCTCCACATCGAGCTTCATCTCTTTGTAGTCATGTGGCCACCTTTCCATGCCACCATGCACCTTCATCACATGTGTTGCTATGCCTAACTCAAATCACTTAAAACCAAGGCATTAGCAACTTGGTGTCATTAATTACCAAAACCAAACTTGGGCTTTCAACTATGCAGCTAATTTTAATGTTCCTTGGTGCCAATGGGTGAAGATGACCGGAGGTGGGGTAACAGTCGACAAGGAGTATAGGATGACAACCGCGGACCTTAACAATAGTGGGTTCAAAGACGAACCATTTGTCCTTGCTGCAGACGTGAGGCAAGTGTTCTATGTGAAAGACATGTCTATGAAACCAAAGAGAGGAAAAAATGATGACCACTTAATCGTCAATGAGCCAAAGCGCCACATTGTCCTTTCTATGAAAAGAAATATTTTCAGAATTAAGGACAAGTCAGACATGTCAGGCGATTATGAAAGGGATGATCAAATTCCACCCTTCATAGTCAACAAAGACCCAAGCATTCTGTTAAACAATGAGGATACTGCATGGTTACGGCAGGATCATAACCAAGGGTCATGCGTCAAGAAGAAGTTCACTGTTGTGTTGGCTTAATATAAAGTCATGTTCAATAGTATGTGTTGTAAAATGTACGAATTCTAATAATTGCATGAAACTATATTTGAGAATTGTGAATTTTGATGAGTGTATTCAAACTTTTCAATTTGGGACCATCTAGGGTCCGGTCAAAGGTTGTGTTGGTAAAAACCAATGCTTTGACTTTGGTCACACTTGGTCAAATGACCCATTTGATGACTTCAAATGAAATAAATTTGAATACAAAGTTGTTAGAGATCATAAAGATCTACATTTGATATATTGTCCATTTTTTCATTTGGATAAATTTGAGCCAATCCTAAGCACATTTCTTTGACATCCAAGACGGGTTTTGGTCAAACTTGGTCAAATGACAAACTAAATTACTTAAAATGAAAAAGTTTGAATACAAAGTTGTTAGATATCGTCAAGATCAAAACTTTTTATATACACAATTTTTCCATTTGAGAAAGTTTAAGTTAACAATACCCACCAAATCTTGAATCTTACACAAACTATATGAAACTATATGTGTCAATTGCGGATTTTCAACTACACCTTCCCAACATTTTGTCAAATGCAAAAATGGTCTATATATTAAATGTATATTTTGATGAGTGGAACAATATTGGTATTCATGACTTTTCCATTTGAGACCATATAGGGTTCCGAAACCGATGCGTGGCTATGAATTCTTTCAAAATTCAAAATTGAGTGGTTCAAACTTTTCCAAATGAAAAGTTGACCATTAGACAAAATGTAGAACTTGATGAGTGTAACAAACTTTGTATTCATGACGTTTCCATTTGGGACCATCTAGGGTTCGGTCAAAGGGTGTGTTTGTAAAAACCAATGCTATGATTTTGGTCAAACTTGGTCAAATGACCCATTTGATGAGTTCAAATGAAAAAAAATTGAATACAAAGTTGTTAGAGATCATAAAGATCTACATTTGATATATTGTCCATTTTTCCATTTGGATAAATTTGAGCCAATCCTAAGCGCATTTCTTTAAAATCCAAGACGGGTTTTGGTCAAACTTGGTCAAATGAAAAACTAAATTACTTAAAATGAAAAATTTTTGAATACCAAGTTGTTAGATATCATCAAGATCTAAACTTTTTATATACACAATTTTTCCATTTGAGAATGTTTAAGTTAACAATACCCACCAAATATTGAATCTCACACAAACTATATGAAACTATATGTGTTATTTGTGGATTTTCAACTACACTTTTCCAACACTTTGTCAAATGCAAAAATGGTCTATATATTAAATGTAGATTTTGATGAGTGGAACAATATTAGTATTCATGACTTTTCCATTCGATACCATCTAGGGTTTTGAAACCGATTCATGGCTATGAATTCTTTCAAAATTCAAAATTGAGTGGTTCAAACTTTTCCAAATGAAAAGTTGACCATTAGACCAAATGTAGAACTTGATGAGTGTAACAAACTTTGTATTCATGGCATTTTCATTTGGGACCATCTAGGATTCGGTCAAAGGGTGTATTCATCAATATCTACATTTTTATATGATAAATAGATTTTTTATTTAATGAAAATTGTACCCTACTAGCATTCTGAGTAATAAATAACAAAAATAAAAAGTTTAACGTCAATATGATGTGAAAATAGATTTCCAGTCGATTGGATATAGTTATAGTAAATTTATTGGAATAATATATTTTTGCATTAACAAAATACTAAACATTACTTACAAAAATATTGCAAATTTAAAAAATACAGTAAGATATTTAAGGTTAAAAATTTTCATGTGTACATTAAAAAATACAATACATATCACTTTTTAAAAAATATTATGCAAAATATTTAATTTACTATACAATTTATAATGTAAAGTGTATATATAAACACTTTAAAAACCTGAAACTAAAAAACAGACCCTTTAGCACCGGCCCATGGTTGGAACCGGTGCTACAGGGTCCTGAAAATTTCAGGAACCCGCCCGAGCCCGCATAAGGACCCTTTAGCACCGGCTCGTGGCTGAAACCGGTGCTAAAGATTCCCTTTAGCACCGGCTGGTAACACGAGCCGGTGCTAAAGGGTCACCCTTTAACACCGGCTCGTGTTACCAGCCGGTGTTAAAGACCCTTTAGCACCGGTTCCAGCTACGGACCGGTGCTGAAAGGTACGCCCCTATATATGTGCACAGGAGCCTAACGAGCTGTTCGCCTGTTCCGGAATCTGTGATGTCGGACTTATCTTCCGGCAGGGTGCGGATGGACACCATATTGACGAAGTGACGAGCTGTTCGCCTGTTCTGGCTCAGCGACAAGCCTATCTTCCCGAATAAAGATTGGGTATGCCGCGAAAATCGATCAGGCGCGTTGCTCAAACCATGAGGGAAGTTCTGGTCTGGCGAGGCTATCTTGAACTTGACAGTCCGTCCCACGGTGGTCGTCGTTATCGTCAGGGACGTTCCCAACCGTTCGTGTGTGGTGACATGAGTTGGTCGATGGGAGTCGAAAAAATTCGATGCTGATGCTTGATCAGGCTTGCGTGCAATCGAATCCACCAGGTTGGAGGCTTCGAGAAGCTTGTGGTCGGAGCGATCGAGGGCTTCAAGAAGATCTGTGTTGTTGACTCGTTTTCCATTGTAGCGAGGGAGCGGAGGTTGGGCCCTCGGAGTCGTCGTGACCGTGGTCGGTATGATCGCGGCTATCGCCTCTGTTGCCCCAGATTGGATCTGAATTTCTTCCAAGCTCGTGGTCGTAAGGCCGCCATCGTGAGTCGTCCATGTCATCTGGCCGGCGGTGAACGTGAGACCTTCAGCCACGACAGCGGAAGCTGGGATGATGACCATCTTGTTCGTCTGGTAAGCTGTACAGCCCAACGGGCACCACCGCGACCTTTCTCCCAACGATCATCGAAAAGACTCACGACGTGGCGATGGCGGTCGCCGCGAGCAGAAACATGGGCGTGGTCCGGAAGTAAACCAGCACAGGGATCTTCGATACAACATCCCTCCCAAAGATGCCCGAGACCGCATCAACAGGCGCGCCACGGAGAGAGCAATCCACGAAAACCTGCGTCGTATCAAATATGATGCAACACACGCCCCCCCGGGCCTGAGGCAGTTCTCCTCACACCTCCGCCAGGTTGTGTGGCCCCGCAATTTCAAGCTCGAGAAACTCAAAAAATACGACGGCAAGGAAAATCCGGAAAACTGGATCACTCTTTACGAGATCGCCGTCCGATCAGCAGCAGGAGATGAGCACGTCATGGCCAACTACTTCCCAGTAGTCTTGGGAAGAGCTGCGCCAGGCTTTCATCGACAATTTTATCGCCACATGCGAGCAGCCTGGAAACAAGTACGACCTCGAAAGGATAAGGGACAGGAAAAACAAGCCTCTGCACGATTACATCCGACGATTATCGGATATGCGCCTTAAGATCCCGAAGATTTCCCACGACGAGGCCATATCTGCTTTCATCAAGGGGCTGCGCTTCCATGAAGCACTGAGGAACAAGCTGTTGTGCAAAAGGCCAACAACGATGGCTGAGCTCCTCGCCACGGCTAAAAATTACGCCGACGCCGACGACGCAGAAAAACTCATCCGGGACGATGCGAGAGGTCCCGACCAGCCTCCCCGGCGAGATGATAGTCGCGGTCGTTTCGACAACAGGAACCACCACCGTCCCGACAACCGTGACCACAGGGAAGGTTGGGATAGGCGGTGCGACAATCGTGATGATTTTAGAGGAAAGCGCCCCCGCGACCATGACCACGAAGTGAATACAGTCAAACACCCCAACGGGCGGCGGGACTACCAAGAAGACTACAACAAAACGTTGAAGGGACCGTGCCAACTGCATCCAAAGTCCAACCATACCATGGAAGAGTGCCGCGTCCTCAAAAACATTTACACACGGCGGGCCGCCCAAGACGACTCCGCCAAGAAGAATGGGAAGCAAGACGGACGCGACCACGAAGACGAGGACGAGGACCAAGATAGGGACCCGCGACACCAGTATGTCAGTCCCATCGACGTTGTCCACTCCATCTTCGGGGGCAAGGTCTCCATTGAATCTAAGCGAGAAAGAAAGCTCCTAAAAAGAGCCTGCCTCAACATAGACAGCTCGGATGGCCTGATAGCAGACCCGAAATTCCCCCCGTGGTCACACAGAGAGATCTCCTTCAGCAGGAAGGATCAGTGGGCCGCTATCCCAGAGCCAGGTCGTTTCCCTCTAATCTTGGACCCTTGCATCAACAGCATCAGATTCGAGCAGATGCTCGTGGACGGAGGAAGCTCCATTGACATCCTTTTTCGTAACAGCCTGCCCGCTCTCAAGTTATCTCCGGCACAGGTAAAACCCTACGATGCTCAATTCTGGGGAGTCCTGCCCGGCCAGAGTTCAGTGCCCCTCGGACAGATAACATTGCCTGTCCAATTCGGCACGTCCGACCACTTCCGAACAGAGTTCGTCAACTTTGTGGTCGCTAACTTTGATGGGACTTACCACGCTATACTGGGCCGACCGTCGCTAACAAAGTTCATGGCAGTCCCACATTACTCATACCTGGTCCTTAAAATGCCCATGGAGAAAGGCGTCCTAACCGTCAGGGGCAATGTCTACACTGCATATACTTGCGAGGAGGAGAGCTTCAAGATCACCGAAGCAATTGATCTCTCAATCCGCATGGCAGAGACAGCAACCCAAGCTGCACAGCTACCTCCCGACCAGCTTCGACTACCCGAGCAGGAGACCGCCAGGAGGAACTCAAAATCCAAGGAGCACAAGGAAGTGCAGCTGGTCGAAGGCAGCCCCGAGAAGACGGCCCTCATCGAGGCCAACCTGGACCCTAAATAGGAAGACGCGCTCGTCAGGTTTCTATGGGACAACGTAAGCGTTTTCGCATGGAAACCCGCAGACATGCCTGGCGTCCCACGAAACCTGATCGAGCACTCCTTAAATGTCTCGAAGACCGCAAGACCCATCAAGCAAAAGCTGCGACGGTTCGCTCGAGACAAAAAGGAGGCTGTTAGGATAGAAATAACACGGCTTCTAGCAGCCCGATTCATAAAAAAGTGTATCATCCCGATTGGCTTGCCAATCCGGTTCTTGTACGCAAAAAGAATAATGAATGGAGAATGTGTGTTGATTACAGTGATCTCAATAAACACTGTCCTAAAGATCCTTTTGGTCTCCCTCGCATCGACGAGGTGGTCGACTCAACGGCCGGATGCGAACTCCTTTCTTTTCTAGATTGCTACTCTGGTTATCACCAGATCTCGCTAAAGGAAGACGATCAGATCAAAACATCTTTCATTACTCCTTTCGGTGCATATTGCTACACGACCATGTCCTTCGGACTCAAAAAACGCCGGGGCCACCTATCAAAGGGCCATCCAATAATGCCTCCACGACGAGATTCGTGACGACCTCGTCGAGGCTTATGTAGACGACGTCGTCGTCAAAACAAGGGACGCCAGCACCCTAATCGACAACTTAGACCGAACCTTCAAAGCACTAAACAAGTATAAGTGGAAACTCAATCCCAAAAAGTGCATCTTTGGGGTCCCCTCCGGTCTACTACTCGGCAACGTCGTCAGCCGCGACGGCATACGGCCGAATCCTTCAAAAGTAAAAGCAGTACTTGACATGCGACCACCTAAGAATGTCAAGGATATTCAGACGCTCACCGGATGTATGGCCGCTCTCAACCGCTTCATCTCAAGACTAGGAGAAAAAGGCCTCCCCTTCTTCAAGCTCTTGAAAGCGTTAGAAAAATTCTCCTGGACGGAAGAGGCTGACGCTGCGTTCAACCAGCTTAAGACTTTCCTCACCTCACCGCCTGTTCTCACGGCGCCTCAGCCTAATGAAGACCTACTTCTTTACATTGCAGCAACCGACAGGGTCGTCTCCACAGCAATAGTGGTTGAATGAGACGAGCCAGGCCACGTCTACAAGGTCCAGAGACCCGTTTACTTCATAAGCGAAGTCTTAAACGAGTCAAAGGCCAGATACCCGCAAATACAGAAGCTCATATATGCCATTCTAATAACGTCAAGGAAGCTAAAGCACTACTTTGACGGCCATCGAGTCTTGGTAACCACCAGTTTCCCTCTTAGGGATATTCTGCGCAATAAAGACGCCAACGACAGAATTGTAAAATGGGCAATGGAATTATGCCCATTCTCCATGGAATTCCAGAGTCGCACCACAGTCAAGTCTCAGGCCCTGGTTAATTTCATTGTAGAATGGACGGATCTCAATGAACCTCCCGTTCCCGACGTTTTCGACCACTGGTCGATGTTCTTCGACGGGTCCGTAAACATCAGCGGTGCCGGCGCTGGGATACTTTTCGTGACGCCTAACAAGGACAAACTGCGTTACGTCCTTAGGCTCCTCTTTCCCGCATCAAACAACGTCGCCGAGTATGAAGCATGCCTGCACGGCATACGACTAGCCGTTGAGTTGGGAGTCAAACGCCTCTATGTCTATGGCGACTCCGCTTTGGTTATTAACCGGCTCAACAAGGAATGGGATGCAACCCACAAGAAGATGGATCTCTATTGCAAAGAAATCCGCAAATGGGAAACCAACTTCTACGGCATAGAATACATCCACGTGGTCCGAGATAAGAACCAAGCAGCAGATGCGTTGTCAAAGTTAGGGTCATCTCGGGCCCAGATCCCGCGAGGTGTTTTCGTCCAGGACATCCATGAGCCAAGTGTGGGCACAGGCCTGGTCGAAAAGCAACCCACGGAGGCAATGCTTATAGACGACACTACTCCGACAACCAGTGGCCGTGACTGGCGCACCCCGTTCATCAAATATATATCGGATGGGTCAGGATTTCAGGACATACTGGTGGACGGCAAACTTATCTGAAAAAATGCAAGTTCTGAAGTGCTGCTCAAATGCATATCCCAAGATGATGGCATCAAGCTCCTAGACGACATACATGCCGGATCCTGCGGCAATCATGCCGCCTCCAGAACGCTAGTCGGGAAAGCTTTCCGAGAAGGTTTTTACTGGCCAACCGCGGTCAACGACGCAGAAAAACTGGTCCGACACTGCGAGGGATGTAAGTTCTTCGCCGAAAGGACCCACGTACCTGCTCACGAGATTCAAACTATCCCGTCGTCCTAGCCTTTCGCCTGCTGGGGGCTCGACATGATCGGGCCATTTAAACCGGCCCCCTGCAACTTCAAGTTCATCTTCGTATTAATCGACAAATTCTCAAAATGGATCGAATACATGCCATTGGTCAGAGCAACCTCCGAGAAGGCTGTGGAGTTCCTCAATCAAATCATACATAGATTCGGGATCCCAAACAGTATAATCACCGACCTGGGCACTCATTTCACTGGCACTACATTTTGGGACTTCTGCGATGACAGAGGCATAGTCATAAAGTACGTGTCAGTAGCTCACCCACGGGCAAATGACCAAGTCGAGCGTGCAAACAGAATGATCATTGACGCCCTAAAGAAAAGGCTGTACACCGAGAACGATAGAGCACCTGGTCGATGGATGAAATAATTACCGGCTGTGGTCTGGGGTCTCCGAACTCAGACTAGTCGGAACACGGGAGTGTCACCCTACTTCATGGTTTATGGCACCGAGGCAGTTCTACCGTCTGACATAACCTTCGGGTCTCCTAGAATTGAAAACTTCGACCAGTCAACAGCCGACAACGCCAGGGAGCTCGAAGTTAACTCCATGGAGGAAAAGCATCTAAATTCATGTCTCCGAACAGCAAAGCATCTTGCAGCAGTCAGAAGGTACCACAACAGGAACGTCAAGGACCATTCTTTCGTGGTCGGCGATATGGTACTCAGGTGGAAAACAAGCCAGGAGGGAATGAACAAGCTATCCACCCCCTGGGAAGGACCCTTTGTGGTCGCCGAAGTCACACGACCCACATCCTACAGATTGGCATATCCAGACGGAACACGCGTGCCTAACTCTTGGCACATAGACAAACTGCGCCGAATTTATCCATAAGTTCTAGTAACTTTTTGCTTGTAAGTCTCTTATAGTTGGCAATAATAAAAGTTTTTCTTTTTGGCTATACTTTGTTTTACACGCAGAGCTTTCGCCGAAGAGCAACAATGTCCTCTGCGACGGAAACCCTTAACGACTATGAATCAAACACGGTGACACGTCACTCAGATAACTTTACAGTGCTCAAAATAACAGTCATGACAAAAGCAAACTTTATTACAAACTTACATACAAAGTTTACAATAAACACCCCGACAGGCGGTCACTAGTCTACTCCTACAGACTACCCTACTGGCCTACTGCTTGGGCTGATCACCCGCTTGGCCTTGCTGCCCGGACGAAGGGGTCGGGGCCACCGGCGCCTGGCTGGTCGAGACCGCAGGCATCGACCGCCCATCTCCAGCAACAGACGCCCCTGATAACTCCCTGGCCGACCTGTCCGAACCTGGCTGGTCGGGGGGAGTGGCCGTCCCGCATAGATTAATGTCGCCGATCACCGTCGACGACAAGTCCAGCAGACCAGCCCGAAGCTCGTCCGCCTCCCGCGGACCGACCTCCTTGGGATACCCCTTCTCCAGCCTGGACAAGTCGACCAGGGGGTAGTGGGCGCGCACCATGCTGAGAATATGCGTGCCAGCGAACTCCCCGGCGTCCTTCACGAACTGCTGAAGCCAGTCCCACGCCTGTTGCGCCTTTTCAACTGGCGTCAGTCTCGGCGCGCGGGGCTGGCTCTCTAGAAGCTCGGGGCTGATCAAGTCCAGGACCGGGGCTACTCCTTTCCATATCCTGCAACAATTAACCTTCCAGGAGTCCCGATCCTTGACCATCTCGTCCAAGTGCTTCTTGGTATTCACCTTGAGCACTGCAAATCAAGCCAGATGTTAGTCTCAGCATACCGAAAAGAGCGATAAGCGGCAAATAACGGGGGCGGCGCGTATTACCTGACAACTCCCGGTCCCTTTGGCCTAGTTCCTCTCCTGCTCGGCGCCCGGCCTCTAGCGCCCCGGCAAGCTCTTGGCTGAGCTGCTCTTTCTCCTGCCGAAGGCGCGTGACCTCCTCCTCCAAGTCTACATGAATAATCAATAGGTCAGCAAAGTCAACCACGCAGCTACGTACAGCTGCCTCGGAGTGTAAGACTGACCTGTCCGCTGCCGATACTGGTCGGCTAAGCGTCTGGTAAGCTCGAGACGGCGCTCTTCTTGAGCACTCATCTCGGCCACCTTTTCTCCAACTTTGGACCGCAGCCGGTCTACTTCCGTGGACAAGGCCTTGTTCTCGGCCACAATGCCCTTGATCTGGTCGAAGCACCGTTTCCGGTACTTCGCCGTCTTCATCGTGCCCTGCAAGAAAGAGTATATGTCGAACGCAGGTACACTACACATAGTTGTCGAGCAGCACACAGGACCACTTACCTTAACCTCGTCCAAGAGACGCTTAGCCGCGCGTTCCACCCTCGCGGCCTCCTCCGTCTCCGCAAGCTCTTCATGTCCAATGAAGTGGTCCCCGCGTTGGCGCCACACGTAGACATGCTGTCAGCCATCGCGGGGACGACCCTGGATCTCCTCCACGTCATCGTCAGAGGCCTCCTAGGGCTCCTCGTTTTCCGCACGGCCTCCGGCTGCGGTCGAGGGCATTACTGGCCCCTGGTCTAGTCCAGGGGAGCCTACGAGCGAAGAGGCCCCCGCTCGGGGCGGTGTCGGGACCCTCCCTTCTTCGGCTAGAGGCGTCGGGACTCTGCCCTGCTCCTCTGCAATAGTACTCGGGGGAGGGGTCCTTGCTGCCTCCCCATCCCTCAGTGGAGTGCCCGTGGCGGCACTCGCCGGGGCAGATTGTCCCTCGGCGCCTGTAGCAGTGGCTGTCGCCGCAGACTTGTCTGTGACCTGTGGCGCAGCGTCTTCAGCAACAGCAGTAGGCTCGGACGTCCTCTGCTCTGTGACTTGGTCGGGGTTGACGTCCGATGCCGCGCTAAACAAAAAAGCAGCATTTTTAGCAACAACAAAAAAAATGCGCCAAGTACGAAAAACGGACACTTACAGGTCTGATCGACGGTGGGTCGTGGTGAACCTCCTCCTAGCTCTGTCGGTCGGCGCCTGTGCCCCCGTTTCTGTGACGCGCGGCGCAGGAGGGTCGCTGGCCACCCGATCAGTAGTGGCCAGCGCACTGTCCGGACGGCTACGAGGCCTTCGGACCAGCGACGGTGCGGCCTCCTCGTCGTCATCGTCGTCGGTGATCCGGACGAGCCGACGGCGCTTTGGCGCCTGGTTGCTCTCTGCCGGCAGCGTCGGCGTAGGTGAGGGATCTGCCGCCAATGGCCTTTTCCCCACCACTCTGTCCTCGGTGGTCGGGACGGGGCGGTCCGGCTCCTCCTCACTACTGGTGTACCGAGCACACCGAGCAGCGTCATCCTCCGGCGGGTCCTCCCCCGCGGGATTCTCCATCCCAGGTGCCAGTGATACATACACCGTGCACCTGTCAACATCACCGATCTACAACAGTCATAAAGACGAGTCAGCAGCAGGAAAGAATAAAAATCAAGGAGGCACAACCAGAAATTAACATTACCTTAGGGGCTGGTCGCCCTAGCTTGAAAGCTGGCACCCGATCATTACCACGGATAAAGCTCCCGTCAGCAAAGTTGAACAGCTCGCTCAACAACTACTGCACCTCCGCCTTCTCCAGGATCTCAAGAGTCATCCTAGTCGGGTCTTGGCTTCCAGCGTACTCGTACGCCGAGTGCACCCTCTTCTGGCAGGGCATCACCCGACGACAAATGAAGTTGCCGACCACACCTAGCCCGTCCAAGCGCGACCAGTCGATCAGCTTCATGAGGTCCGCTACCTGGCCGGCGAACTCTGGGCGGTCGGTCCAACTGACCCTCTTCTCGGGGATGTACCCCACGTCGCAGAACGTGGAGCTGCCCGGCTCTTCCCTAACGTAGAACCACTTCCTGTACCATTCGGTCAGGGAAGTGTTCCACGGGCAGTTTAAGTAACGGTTCTTCATTCCGTCACGAAGATTGAGGTACACCTGCAATCTTGGAGCCTCCAACCGCTCCCTTCTTCCTTAAACAAAAAAGATAACGAAAGAGATCGAAGTGCGGCTCTATGCCAACATTGGCCTCGCACAGGTGGATAAAGGTGGAGATGAGAAGGATTGAGTTCGGGTGCAGATTGCAAATCCCGATCTCATAATACAAAAGAAGCCCCTTAAGAAAAGGATGAACAGGAACCCCAAAACCCCTCTTAAGGAAATCCTCGAACACTACGATCTCACCGGCACGGGGGTCGGGGTAGCTTTCCCCCTTCGGCGCCCTCCAGCCACCGAGCACGGGGCTGTGCAGTAGCCCCATATCGACGAGGTCACCGAGGGACTTTGCAGTGCTGCGGGATTTCTTCCATTCCTTGGCCATCAGCTCGGCCCTCTTCTTGGAGTCGCTCTTCGCCATTGGAGATGCGGGAGTGGTTTTGAGCTATGAAGGTGCAGGTGATTGACGAAGGCAAGAGTGGAAGGTTTGAAGGCAATGGCAGGGTAAGCAATGCGGGGGTGATGTCAGGATTTTATAAACCACAGCTCCACCCCTCCCACTTCCCGTATTCTTGGGAAGTGGGCGGCCCCAACGGCAGACGCGGCGCTTCGGTTTCCCATGATTATCGACAATTAATGCGGCGGAGTTTTCGTACAAATTGATGGTTTCTTTTTCTCAAACCGTGCAAAGGGCGGCTGCACAGTTACCAGGCGCAACTTTTCACGCAACAATCTGACATTTCGTCAGGAGGTCTCGTCAAGTCAATCATTTATGTGGTAAGATTTTTTCAAAATAAACAGACAAAAATTGGTAGAGGGTCAACAATCTGGGGACTGCACTGACCACCGAGCACTTGATGCTCGGGGACTGGTTGCCTAGTCTATCAACCCGGAATGCTCGGGGACTGATCGCCCAGTCTATCAACCCGGAAATTCGAGGACTGCACCGACCACTGAGCACTTGATGCTCGGGGACTGGTCGCCCAGTCTACCAACTCGGAACTTCAAGGAATGCACCGGCCACCGAACACTTGATGCTCGGGGACTGGTCGTCAAGTTTGTTGGGGCCGCACCGACCATTAAGCGCTTGATGCTCGGGGACTGGTCGACTTCCAGCTCGTCAAATTGATAAGTATATACGATACTAAACGAGTATGAGATGCTCGGGGACTGGAGAATTTTAATTTTTTAGACCTTGCCACAAGGTTCATACTTCGCCTTCCAGCAAGCTCAGGGACTACATCAGTACGATGCATCTGGCGATGCATCTCACATTCAAAGTTATTTTGAGGATTTTTCTTTTGACCCTGGCACCACGTGACTATGTCACCCGCTACCAGGCTCGGGGACTAAGTGGGCACACTTCACCTTGCGGTGAATTTGCTTGCCTTTTTGGAGGACTCTATTTTTCAAGAAAGTAAAGTGGGCACACTTCACCGAAAAAGAAATATTTTTTCTCAAGAGCACCATGCATTCTTCGAACAATTGGCTTCTTCGATGATGATGTTGATCGAATATCTTTAGATTTGATCAAAATACTGTTGCGATTATTTGGGCAATTTTCATGCTCATTGGAGACGTCAAGTTTCATTGGTCGAAGAAGCTCAAGGTGGCGTGTTACTTCTCAATACATGGTGCTCGGGGACTAGCTGTGGGGGTATAAACCCCTATACCCTTATGGCTAGACTTGGGCCAGGAGGCTTGGCCCATTACGAGACAAGTTTAAGGCTTGACCCGACAGCTCGGAGTTTCGCGCAAGGAAACAAGACGTGGAAATCAAGCAGGATTCTAGTCGGTTAGAATAGGAATTGATATCGAACTATCTATGGCAATTGTAACCGACTAGGATTAGCTTCCAGATCTGTAACCCTGCCCTCCGGACTATATAAGGAGAGGCAAGGGACCCCCCTAGGACAAGTTATTCTCTCAACACAAATCAATACAATCAGACGCAGGACATAGGTATTACGCCAACTCGGCGGCCGAACCTGGATAGAAAGCTTGCCCGTGTCTTGCGTCACCATCGAGTTCGTAGTTTGCGCACCGTCTACCGATAAACTACTACCGTGGGTATACCCCAAGGTAGACAGCCAACCAGCTTTCGTCGACAGGGGGTCCCTTGCCTCTCCTTATATAGTCCAGAGGGTAGGGTTACAGATCTAGAAGCTAATCCTTAGTCGGTTACAATTGCCATAGATAGTACGATATCAAGTCCTATTCTAACCGATCAGAATCTGACTTGATCTCCGTGTCTTGTTTCCTTGCGTGAAACTTCCAAGCAGTTGGATCAAGCCTCAAACTGTCTTGTGATGGGCCAAGTCTCCCGGCCCAAGTCTAGCCATAAGGGTATAGGGGTTTATACTCCCACAGCTAGTCCCCGAGCAGCGTGTATTGTGGTGTAACACACCGTCTTGAGCTTCTTCGACCAGTGAGGCTTGACGTCTTCGATAAGCAGAAAAGTCCCCCAAACAGTGGCAACAGTATTTTAACCAACTCAAAAGATAGTTCATCAACATCGACATCGAAGAAGCGGGTTGTTCAAAGAATGCATGGTACTCTTAATCAGAAAAGATTTGTTTCCTAACGAAGTGTGCCCACTTTAGTAAAAAGTATAGACTTTCAAAAAGCAAACAAATTCACCGCAAGATGATGTGTGCCTACTTAGTCCCCAAGCCTGGTAATAGGTGACGTAGGCACTTGGTGCCAGGGACCAAAGTGAAAAAACCACATAAAAAATCTGATACTGACATGCATCGCCAGATGCATCGTACCGATGTAGTCCCCGAGCTTGCTGGAAGGTGAAGTATAAGCCTTGTAGCAAGGTCTAAAAAATTAAAATTATCCAATTAGACGTTATACAATTGAATTTTCCAGTCCTCGAGCGTATCACACTTGTTTGCAGCTGAGAAAACTGACCAACCAGACCCCGAGCACGTCATGCTTTGTGGTTGGTACAGTCCCCCTAATTTCCAATGGTCGGGCTAGTCGACTAGTCCCCGAGCATTTAATGTGCGGTGGTCGGTACAGTCCCCGGATTGTCAAATGCGTGGACTAGTCGACCAGTCCCCGAGCACGTCATGCTTGGTGGTCGGTACAGTCCCCGGATTGGCAAATGCGTGGACTAGTCGACCAGACCCCGGGCATATCTTGCTCGGTGGTCGGTACAGTCCCTAGATTTTTGAATGGGCAAACTGTCCAAAGATCGTACTTATCTTTTGAAAAAAATCGTATCGCCGCATTATTGTGCGATGTGATGGAGCGTCCTGCCATCTTGTCAGTCTATCGCATAAAAAGGGGTGTCTGCTAACTGTACAGCCGCTCATCGTGCTGATCAAGAAAAGGAAAACATCAATCATTCAAAAGGCCACCAAATTAACTACGATAATTCTTGAAAACCGAAATGCCACAACTACCAGAAGATCCGCCCACTTCCCCAAAATGCGGGATGTGGAAAGGATGGGTTTGCTGTTATAAAAGGCCCAATGTAGCATCCCTGTTCTTTACCCAGCAGTTGCATACCAATCTCCTGCCTTTGCCACTACTGCCTCCTGCCATCGTCGTTTTCAGCACCCCCAATCGCTCAACACCGAGTTCGAAGCTTGTCCTGCTGCGGCAATGGCGAAGAGCGACTCAAAGAAAAGGGCCGAGATGATGGCCAAAGCGTGGAAGAATTCTCGGAGCAACACGAGGTCCCTCAATGACCTTGTCCGGATGGGGCTTTTGCACAACCAAGAGCTCGGTGGCTGGAGGGCACCAGAAGGAGAGAGTTGTTGACGGTCCTTAAGTACTAAATTTAACCATCAACTAAACATGGAAAAGGATCAATATGCACCAAACATCTAGAATTAGTGTTTTATCTAACAGAATTCCACGAGCTTTGGTGTTTATCTATTTCTGCAGGGCGTTATTAGAAGATATAGAGAGAAGGCCCACATGTCATGTTTACAATGAGATAATTACGTGCCGTGAAATTTTCCTCAATCTAGAAGATCCAGAAGCCACAGGAACAAACGGGAGACCGGACGGGCTCGGGGGCGGGGCGCCCGCCCTCCCACCGTGGGCGCCCGCCCAGGTCTCGGGGCCAATCCGAACCAAACTCTTGGATCGTGCTCCACCGACCTAAAGGATCAAGGAAAACCGTGCGATCAATGTCGGTTTGATCCGATGGCCCAAATTCACTTGAAAGGACTATATAACCAAGGCCTCTCCACCCCTAGTGGAGAGAAGAGAAGAGTAGAAGTCATTATCAGAGGTAGCCATCAAAGTTAGGGTTTAGAGCTTCTCTCCCACAGAGAATTAGAATTAGCTACTCCCTAATCCTTCAAGTTTAGAGGTTTGATTAGATAGCAATTAGAGAAGTAGAGCACTACGCTATGGATTCGGATCATCGGTAATAAAGATTGGTATTATTCATATCTTTCTCTAATACTTTGTTCTAATTACATTATGTCTCTATTTATTATGCTCTTAGTTTGCTCTAGTTCTATATTTGATATAGTTATAATTGATAATGAGTTTATGTATAAGTTTGCAAAGCGCTTAGCTCTTGACTCGAGGGAGTTAAGTGGTCGATCACATGTGGGCGTGGTGCTTAGATGTTATTTACCTGTAAATGTATCCTATTGGCCGGGTCGTGTGGTAGTTCGCGATAGTGACAGCTTCGTCGACCCTCCGTCGATAGGATAGGCAGAATTTGTATTGCGGAGTAAGTCTTACGATGTTCTGATTTACTTTAGCAATGTTTCTTATACATGAATGAAGAGTCTTTTATGCTATACATGATCTTGTAGATAAGAGTAGATTGTGACTTAGTAGATAGTAGATAACTTAGAATCCATTCTCTAGCTAATCCGACGTCACCTACATATATGAGGAGTAGTCTATTTTCTAATCACTGTGTTATTTACCCATGAACTTATAATTCATTATCGTTATCTTTATGGTTTACCCCATGCCAAAGTAAGTGACTGTGTGACGAGTTTCTCATTAGTAATCATGTTCTTGCAAGTTTATCTCTAGTCTATGCCTTGATAGATTTAATCCTTATCTTAATTTCACCCCTTGTTCTCTTAAGAAAAATTATAAATAACGATATCTGGAATACTTATCCTGGTGAAATGCTACAATGAGGTGTTTTATCTGTGCGCTTGCGGATAGAATAGATTATTTTCTAGAGAGCCTCCATGTTTATAAATACCTTTGTACACTCTGGCACCATGCTGGGGAAGACAACCTAGTATCTAAGTGATGTTAGCTAGTGTCAACAAGCATTTCTAGCGCCGTTGCCGGGGAACAAAAGGGTAACACATAGGAACGGTAAGGAAAGTCAGGAAATCAGTCAAGGTTATTCACATAAAATATTAGACTAGACTATAGAGAAATATTGCATAAAACAGCTACTAAGTGAGAAATCATAACAAGGCACCTCTGCTTTGGCAGGTTGACCCTGTTGTTTTTCTATGTTTATATTTTTATACAGGGTATATCAGGATTGACTTTGGTACATTCAACTCTTCATCATCAGAACCAAAGCAATCAAGAAAGAAAGAAGAAGCTAGCTACCAATTGCTGAAGCTATGGCACAGAATACCCTACAAGAATTCTCTGCTCCAAGTCTTGAGAACATTTCAACTGGTCCAAGATTTGCAGTAGAAGAAGGAGTACCCGAGTTTGAGAACATTCCAATTGGTCCAAGATTTTTACCAAATCGCCTGCGGAACCAAAAAGGCACAAAGCAGGAGGCTATATAAGCAAGGCCCCTGGCCCCTGGAGGAGTACACATCATTATAGAGTTTAGAGGTGCCCTCGAAGGATAACCTTTCCTCTATAGAGGATTAGGGCTAGACATTCCAATGTAGTAGATTAGTCCTAGTCGGAAGTTAGCCAGAGCGGAGCTGCGCTTCGGTTCTAGAGAAGTCTTCAGAGTTTTGGTATGTCTTTATATTTATTGTAATACTTATGCTTTAATATATTTATCTTCTCTATTTACTTTTATGCCTTTATTATTATAGAGTAGTGTAGTTGTTATATTTTGGCATAGGATCTCAGTTCGCATTGAGTGCTCTAGTTATTCATGGTAATTAGAGTAGTAATCGTTAGTGTAGACGTGGTGTCTATACTAGAGGTTACCTGAGGTTGCACCCAGTCATGCGGATTGTTGTGGTAGCCCTAGGGTAGTGATAGCCCTAATGGTCGATGTATTCCACCTCGTTCGGATCGGTGTTTGTAGGACCGTAGTCAGAGCTTCCAAGCCCCCTTCCAGTTCTCTTTCTGTGGTTGGTGTTCTAATGTCCCAAAGTGCTAATATGTGATTGCTATATCTATTCATTCTTTGTTATCATAGAACTTAAGTAATAGAGAAGTATACAGAAACCTAGGTCTCTCCCGTTGTCCTCCCGCCATGGCTATCTACGCATTTATCATAGAATTCTCACCTTTATATTATTACCTATCATATATCAGTTACCCCTACTTTAGTCTAGTTGGTTTATTAAATTAGTAGATGCATGATAGTAAGTTATTAGATTCTTTGACCTTAGCTTCCTAGTGGTAAAATATAAATAATGATACCTCGAATACTCCCGGTAAAATGCTACGTGATGTTTTGTGCGCTTGCGGAATTTTTCTTATTCTTATTGCACTTAACGAATGTCAACAGTGACCAATACACCAGCAGTGACGAGGAGGGGAGCCGTCCAGTGCCGACCACTGACGACAGGGTGGCCGGCAAGAGGCCAATGGCTGTGGAGCCATCTGCAGCAGAGGCAGTGCCAGCAGCTGCAGGTCCCATAATGGGCCACGGGTCGACCTCAGACACCCGAGCGCCCAAGCGGCACCGGCTTATCAGAATTGTTGATGACGATGACAAGGAAGAAAAGGTGGCCCCAACTTTGGTCCACAGACCCCGCAGCCGCCCGGATGTCACCCCGAGCGACGGAGGTCGGGTTGCCGAAGATTCGCCTGCCGCGCACGTCGAGCAGGCACGACCAGGGGCGGCCGAGACAGCAGCGACGGCCGGGAGAGCTAGGAGAAGGTTCTTCACGGTGGTGCACCGAAGCTCCGATCTGTAAGTTCATCAAGAAAAGTGTCTCTTCGCTCTCTCTTTTTTACAAAGTTTAATGTCAGTATGGTAATTTGAATTGACTCTTCTTTGTAGTGCTGCCTCGGATGTTGATCCTGGCAATCTTGTGGGCTCGAGGACAACCGAGCCAGCAGGGGCTGATCCGAATGCCATAGAGCAGACTGCCCCTGAGTAGCCCGTGGAACAGCCCACCGTTGTGGCTACAGCGGAGGTCGCTGAGGAGAACCCGGCCCAAGACAAGGTCAGGGCGAGCACCCCGACAATTGGCGATGAGACCGCAAGGACACCTCCCCCGAGCAGTGCGTTGGTGGAGGAAGACAAGGTCCCGTCCCCTTCGCTGGCTGAAGAAGAGAGGGCCCCAGCTCTAGCCCCACCGGAGGCTTCCACGCTGGAGGGCTCCCCTAGCCGTGGTAAGGGTCCTATGATACCCGTTACCATGGCTGGGGGTAGCACAGAGGGCGAGGAGGCCTAGGCGGCCTCCAATGACGAAGTGGAGGAAATCCAGGGGCGTCCCCACGATGGTTGGAGGAGTGCCGACAGCAGGAGCTGTAGGAACTTCAGCGACAGCAGCAACAGCAGAGCCGACAGGTGGTGGAGCTGCTCGAACAGCCACCGCACAGCCCGCGCCAGCCGGAACCGTCACCGCCGTGAGGACCCGAGGCCGGGGAAGAGGTGTTGATAGTTTACGGTCCCCCAACCCCCGCGTGGCTCCATTCGGGGCCGCCCGCCTCCATCCCGGCCGAGCCCGGGCGAGAAGACGGTGTGGTGGCGCTTGCCTGTGCCATGCGCACCCCTACGGACCCCCAGTCAGAGATCAAGGGCACGATTTACGGTATCAAGGAAATCGCTCCCGGGTTCCTTCGAGACCGACGGCCATGGGTGGATCTCAGCACCGTTGGGGAGGATGAAGCTGGGACGTCGGGCGGAGGCGAGACCGGGACCTGGAGGACGGTGGACGACGACGGGCGATTCCCCTCCCTTGTTGACCTGTTCTTGCGCCACGGGGGGTCGCTCGAGACTATCTAGGAGCTCATTCGGGGCATCAAGGTGCGCATGGAGGAGGAGATGGAGAACTGGCTCCCCGGTCAGATCCGCATTCGAGCCTCCACCGATAATTCGGAGCCCAGCATCTTTATGGATGACTGGAAGGAAGCCGAGAAGTGGGAGCATCTAGAGGAGCTATGTCTCTGGATGAAGCACGTTGTGGGACTTATGTCCGATATTATCAACAACGGGCTTGGTCAAGCCTATTTCGTAAGCATCCTTGGACCTTGGCTATTTGGGTTTTTGGTCTCGTATTCTTATTGTTCAATTACTGGTTCGCAGAACCTGAAAGAGACCTCTGAAAGGTCCTAATATGGCTAGAGGGATGGTGAATAGCCTATTTAAAAATCTACAAACTCACTAGAGCAAGAGGTTAGTAAACAACAAAGCAAAGCTTTTTGCTCTAACTCTCAAGGGGTGTTTGCAAGCCACCTATCCAACAATTCTAGTTATTAAGATCACTAGGCACACAAGAGCTATGTCACTACTTACACTAGAGAGCTATCTAAAGTTTCTGTACAAGTAAGTAAGCTACTCTAGTTTGCGGGAATGTAAGAGAGATGGTTTGATCTTTATACCGCCGCGTAGAGGGGATGAACGAATCAATAATATGAAGTCCAATCACTGGGAGAAATCCAATGAATAAACACAATGGAGACAAACAATTTTTCTCCCGAGGTTCACGTGCTTGCCAGCACGCTACGTCCCCAATGTGTCGACCAACACTTGGTGGTTCGGTGGCTTAGAGGTGTAGCACGAACCTCGTCCTCACTAGGACACCACAAGAACCTACCCACAAGTGAGGTAGCTCAATGACACAAGCAATCCACTAATGTTTCCTTTGGCACTACGCTGAGGTAGGCACAAACCTCTCACAATCACCGGGAGATGGCCACGAACAATCACCAACTCGTGCCAATCCTCCTCCGCTGCTCCAAGCCGTCTAGGTGGCGGCAACCACCAAGAGTAACAAAGAAAACTGCAGCCAAATCGATCCCCAAGTGCCACTAGATGCAATCACTCAAGTAAATGCACTTGGAATCACTCCCAATTTCACAAAGATGTATAATCTATGAAGGAGATGAGTGGGAGGAGTTTGCTTAGGCTCACAAGAATGTTATGTATGCTTGAATGCCAAGAGTGTGTGCCCTAAGCTGGCCAACAACTATTTATAGACCCCTCAAACAAATAGAGCCGTTGGCTCTCTCACTGGGTCAAACTCGGGGTCACCGGACGCTCTTAAAGGGGCACCGGACGCTCAGCCCTTGCGTCCGGTGCTCCAACGCCGGCCACGTGTCGCCTTTTGAACTTGTCATGTCAGAAACTAACGGTCACCTGCAGTGCACCGGACGCTGAGCAAGTTAGCACCGGACGCGTCCGGTGCACACCGGACTCATGCGCAGAGAGTACCGCAAACCTGCGGGTCACCGGACGCTAAGCACCGGTAGCGTCCGGTGCTCACCGGACCCATGCGCAGAGAGGGTCGCAAAACGCCCGCACACCGGATGCTAACCACAGGACGCACAGGCCAGCGTCCGGTGCCTGTCGTCCGGTGCCTTACCCTAGCTGGGGCAGGCACTGTCTGCATCGGACGCTCAGACACAGCGTCCGGTGCTCCAGAAGCCAGCGTCCGGTGAGTGTTTTCTCAGCGAGAATCACTCCCGCGACTTCTCCAAATTTCTCACCGGCGCAATAGAAAACATGCACTTCATTTTCTCAAAAAGCGCCGAATCACCACAACGTGTGCCTCCTTCTCAAAGTGTGCCAACACCACAATGTGTAAACCAACATGTGCACGTGTGTTAGCATTTTCACAAACATTTTCTTTGAAGGAGTTAAGTTAGCTCACTAGGTTCTAAATGCGTGCACATGAACAATGACACCTAGTGGCACTTGATAACCGCTTAGCCAAAGAATTCCCCTCTTTATAGTACGGCTATCTATCCTAAATGTGATCACACCCTCTATGGTGTCTTGATCACCAAAACCAAAACCCTAAGCAATACCTTTGCCTTGATCTCCATAGGGTTTTGTTTTTCACTTTCTTCTTTTCCAAGTTGAGCACTTGATCACCTTGTGGTCATCACCATTATCACCATGATCATCACTTGCTCCATTACTTGGCATGCACCAACCTCATTAAGTCTACACACACTTAGCATAGAGGTTAGTACTAGGGTTTTATCAATTATCCAAAACCAAACTAGGGCTTTCAATCTCCCCCTTTTTGGTAATTGATGACAACCCTTTTTACAAAGATTTTCAATAAAATTTTCTTGGATTCATGTTGCTTGCCCAAGCATTTCACCATGTGCAAAGGTTATGGACAAGTTTCATAAACCCAAATTGATAGCAATTGCTCCCCCTACATATGTGCTAAGAGTTTGGATTTGAAAGCTTGCACATATGCTTGAATAGGAAATATAGGAGTCAAATTCTACCAAATAATGCTAAGGTGTAAAGAATGGACCTTTGAAGCATGATACCAATCGGAGTTGCCAATGTATACCATCCTTAGCACCATTAGTAACTAGACATTCACAAAACTAGAACACCTCGTGAGATCAACATTATAAACAAGGTTCTAGTAACACATGTGAACCAACTAAGGGTCTAGTCACACTACCTATACATGCTAGTTCTTCATTTCATCAATCAAACCTACAACTAGCATACACCACACAAGCAAGGCATTGGAGAGAAAGCTTTTAAAGCTAATGCAAATGCAAGCAAACATATGTGATGCACATACAAATGCAACATACAAGTTTATGAGCTTGCTCCCCCTACTTGTGTGCTTCAAAATTTTAATTGATCCCCTTCTTTTATTATGTTACTCCCCTATCTTCAATTTTTGGGAAATTCTCTCCCCCTTTCTCATCAAAGACTACAAAAGGTGAGCTCAAATTTTAGATAGGTTAGTGTGAAACCATGTGAAGTGAGATCATTTTCCTAAATTGGTCCAATCTAGATTACTTGCCTAAGATATTTAACTCGGTTTGATCCAAGGACAAGCTTCTTCACACCTCCAAATAAGGGTTATCTTGTACCTTGTTGAGTTTAACATTTATAGCTCATATTCTAGATCAAACACTAGGATTGCAAGGCTACAAACGTGTCATATGCTACCACTAGATCAAGTCAAGCATAGAAGCAGTAGTGGTACCATACAAGCATCAAATTCATTTGATTTTCATGAATGATCCTAAGACATGTAAGGAATGACTAGATGCACTAAGCAAGTCCTTAGCATAGGATGAATGACATGTCAAACAATTTTACCTTGCTTTGCTCGAAGGAGAGGCATGTCATACAAGTGGGGGTGCATCAACACATATTTGAGAAGTCAAGTATGTTCCATTCATTCCTTAGCTTGCAAAACCTCTTCTCATCAAGTGGCTTGGTGAATATATCGGCAAGTTGATCATCGGTGCCTATACTCTCAATGCAAATGTCCCCTTTTTGTTGGTGATCTCTTATGAAATGATGGCAGACATCTATGTGCTTTGTTCTTGAGTGTTGAACCGGATTGTTGGTGAGCTTCACGGCACATTCATTGTCACATAGCAACGACACTTGCTTGAAGTTGATTCCAAAGTCCTTCAATGTTGCCTTCATCCATAGGATTTGTGCACAACAACTACCGGCCGCAATGTACTCTGCTTCGGCGGTTGATAGTGCAACACTATTATGTTTCTTGGATGACCATGAGACATGTGATCTACCCAATAGTTGACATGTGCCCAATGTGCTTCTTCTTTCAACTTTGCATCCCGCATAGTCCGAGTCGGAATATCCCACAAGTTCAAATTTTGCACCTTTGGGATACCACAAACCCACATTTTGTGTATGCTTCCCGTACCTCAATATTCTCTTTGTTGCTTTCAAATGACTTTCTCTTGGTGAGGCTTGGAATCTTGCACACATGCATACACTAAACATGACATCCGGTCTTGATGTGGTCACATAGAGTAGGCTTCCAATCATAGACCGATACAACTTTTGATCCACCATATTTCCACTTGTATCATTATCTAATCTTCCATTTGTTCCCATTGGAGTGCTAATTGACTTTGCATCATCCATACCAAACTTCTTGAGCATGTCTTTTATGTACTTGCCTTGACTCACAAATGTGCCATTCTTCAATTGCTTGATTTGAAGACCAAGGAAGTAACTAAGCTCTCCAATCATTGACATTTCAAAGTCATTAGCCATCATGTTTCCAAATTCCTCACAAAATTCTTGGTTGGTTGATCCAAATATGATATCATCAACATATATTTGCAACACAAACAAGTCCTTGCCAATCTTCTTAGTGAAGAGAGTGGTGTCAACCTTGCCCATTTTGAAACCTTTAGAGAGTAAGAAATCTCTCAATCTCTCATACCATGCTCTTGGTGCTTGCTTCAAACCATACAATGCCTTTCTTAGCTTGTAAACATGGTTGGTTTCTTATCATCTTCAAAACCAGGAGGTTGCTCAACATAGACTTCTTCATTGATATAGCCTTTGAGAAATGCACTTTTGACATCCATTTGGTATAACTTGATGTTATGAGCACAAGCATAGGCTAACAAGATCCTAATTGCTTCCAATCTTGCAACTGGGGCATATGTTTCACCAAAGTCAAGACCTTCAACTTGAGTATAGCCTTGTGCTACCAATCTTGCTTTGTTCCTTACAACTATCCCATCTTGATCTTGCTTGTTGCGAAAGACCCATCTAGTACCAATAACATTGTGATCACTAGGCCTCTCAACTAATTCCCATACTTGATTTCTCTTGAAATTGTTAAGCTCTTCATGCATAGCATTAACCCAATCAACATCTCTCAATGCTTCATCAATCTTCTTTGGCTCAATGTGAGACACAAAGGAGAAATGCTCATAAAATGATGCTAATCTTTATCTAGTTTGCACTCCTCTTTGAAAGCCATCTATGATATGATCCAATGGATGATCTCTTGCAATATTTGTTGGTTGGAGTATTTGCACTTGATTGCTTGCACTTGGTTGATCATGAGATGATGTACTAGCTTGTTGATCTTGCACTTGTGTACCACTTGTACTAGCTTGATTTTGATCATGAGAACCACTAGCTTGCACATTAGAGGTAGGAAGCACTTGGTCTTTGTCATCTTCAACATCAATCACCTCTCTAGGCCTTAAATCACCAATGTCCATATTCTTCATTGCATCGGCCAATTGAGTGCCTCTCACATTATCTAGATTTTCTTCTTCCTCTTGAGAGCCATTTGTTTCATCAAACTCAACATCATGCACCTCCTCAAGAGTACCACTAGCCAAATTCCACACTCTATAAGCTTTGCTAGTAGTTGAGTAACCAAGCAAGAATCCTTCATCACATTTCTTTTCAAATTTACTCAATCTAGTGCCTTTCTTCAATATGTAGCATTTGCAAACAAAAACCGAAAAGTATGCAATGTTGGGCTTTCTTCCATTCAAGAGCTCATATGGTGTCTTCTCCATCATTGGGTGACAATAGAGTCGGTTGCTATAGTAGCAAGCCGTGTTGATTGCTTCGGCCCAAAAAGAATGACTCACATTGTATTCACTCAACATTGATCTTGCCATATCAATCAAGGTTCTATTCTTCCTCTCAACAAGACCATTTGATTGTGGAGTATACTTGGCCGAGAATCGATGCCTAATGCCAAATTCATCACATAGATCATCAACTCTTGTGTTCTTGAATTCACTTCCATTGTCACTTCTCACTTTCTTGATGGTTGTTTCAAACTCATTGTGTATTCTCTTGACAAATGATTTGAAGGTTGCAAAAGCATCGCTTTTGTCACTAAGAAAGAATACCCATGTGTATCTTGTGAAATCATCCACTATCACAAATCCATATTTATTTCCACCAATGCTTGTGTATGTGGTTGGTCCAAATAAGTCCATGTGCAACAACTCAAATTCCTTACATGTACTCATGATGATCTTCTTGGGATGAGTGTTGCCAACTTGCTTTCCGGCTTGACATGCACTACAAAGCTTATCTTTCTCAAATGTGACATCTTTCAAGCCTCTAACAAGATCATGCTTGACTAACTTGTTTAATTGTTTCATTCCAACATGACCAAGCCTTCTATGCCATAACCAACCCATGCTAGATTCGGTGAGTAAGCATGTTGACAATTGAGCTTCACTATAATTGAAATCAACCAAGTATAGATTCTCATATCTAAAGCCTTTGAATATCAAGTTTGAGCCATCTACACTTATGATCTCTACATCATCAACTCCAAATATGCATTTCAAACCAAGATCACAAAGTTGAGCTACGGATAGCAAATTGAAGTTCAAGCTCTCCACTAGTAGCACATTGGAAATGCTCAAATCATTGGATATAGCAATTTTACGAAGCCCTTTCACCTTGCCTTTGCCATTGTCACCAAAAGTGATACTATCAACACCATGATCATCATTTGGATTGATTGAATTGAACATTCTTGAATCACCGGTCATGTGTTGTGTGCACCCACTATCAAGCACCCAATGCCTTCCTCCGGCTTTATAGTTTACCTACAAAACAAATCAATGTTTCTTAGGTACCCATACTTGTTTGGGTCCTTGGAGATTAGTGACTAAGCTCTTTGCTACCCAAATGGCCTTCTTCTTTGGACCCACAATTGGTGTACCAACAAACTTAGCATGCACACCCTTCTCACCCTTGGTAAGCACATAACAAGAATCAAAAGGAATGTAAGGTACATTAGCAATTTTCTTGTTCTTGTTCATTTTATTGCAATTAAGCTCTAGGTTCCCAACTTGCTTGCATTTGTTGCAATACCGACCATTGCTCTTCACAAAGCTAGGCTTGTGAGTTGCAAAGGCTTTCTTTCCCTTCTTGGGGGTATAGCCTAATCCCTCTTTGTTGAGAGAAAACCTTTGGCTACCCATGCACTTTAGCAAGCGGGCCTCACCACCATAGGCTTTGCCTAGGGCATGAGTGAGCTCATCCACCTCTCTCTTGAGAGTCTCATTCTCAACCTTTAGTGAGGTGTCACAAGTGACACTAACACTAGAAGTGGAGGTAGAGTTGGTGGTGGTGGATGAAGACCTACAAGAAGAGTTAGTGGCAACAATAATAGGTTGGTTGGGTGATTCTTTAATTAAGTCACATGTTGTGCCCATATCACATGATACAACAACCCTTTCCTTGTTCTCTTCTAACAACAAGGAGTGAGCTTTCTCAAGCTTGGTGTGAGCCTTGCCAAGCTTCTCATGGGCTTCCACTAGCCTCTCATGATTAGCATTGAGCTCATCAAAGGATTGCTCAAGAGCTTTTAACTTCTTGGCAATTCTTTGCACTTCTTGTTTTTAGATTGAATGAGAGAATCGGCTTGTTCTAACATGTCCATGAGTTGTTCATTAGCGAATTCATTTTCATCATCACTATCACTATCATGTTCATGTTCACTTTCACTTTCACTCTCATCATATTGTACCTTGTGGCCCTTGGCCATGAAGCATGAAGGAGTGTCGAAGAGTGATGGCTTGTTGTTGATAGCAATGCTAGCAAGTACCTTCTTCTTGGATGCTTTGTCATCATCACTTGAATCATCATCTGAAGAGGCATCACTATCCCATGTCACAACATAGGATCCACCCTTCTTCTTCTTTTTGAAGACCATCTTCTTCTCCTTCTTTTCTTTCTTTTCCTTCTTGTTCTTCTTGTCATGCTCATCACAATCCGCCACAATATGATCGGGGCTTTTACACTTGTAGCATAGCCTCACATGCTCCTTGTTCTTGAAGTGATCTCTTCTCTTTCTTGTGTGATAGCCCTTTTTCTTCATCATCTTGCCAAACTTGCGGACAAAGAGTGCTAGTGCTTCATCATCACTATCATCGTTGGAGCACTCCTCATCACTTGATTCTTCTTTCTTGGCCTTGCCCTTGTTCTTGCTCTTGGATGAAGAGCTAGCTTTGAATGCTACACTCTTCTTCTTCTTGTCATCATCATCCTTCTTCATGACCTCATCATCATCATTGTCATTGTATTGATCTTCGGTCATGACATCTCTAAGTACCTCATTGGGAGATACACCCGTCAATCCACCTCTAAAGATGATTGTTCTCAATGTCTTGAACCTCTTGGGCAAGCACATCAAGAACTTTTGAATAAAGTCCTCATCCTTCACTTTCTCACTTAGGCCCTTGAGATCATTGATGATGACTTGGAGCCTATAGAACATCTCCGGTATGGACTCATCATCCTTCATCTTGAAGTTGGATAGCTTGTCCTTGAGCATATACAACTTGGCACTTTTTACCGTTGTAGTGCCCTCATATGTTTCTTCTAGCCTTGTCCATACTTCACTAGCCTTCTCAAGATCTTTGACTTGTTCAAACACCTTTGAATCAATGCCATTATAGATTGTGTTGAGAGCCATAGTATTGAATTGCTTGTTGGCTCTCTCATTGTCGGTGGGGTTAGCCGGACCAAGAATCACAAAGTCATTTTCGGTGACTTCCCACACTCTATCATTTATTGATCCAAGATACATTTTCATCTTTCTCTTCCAATAGTCAAAAGAACTTGTGCCATCGAAGAACGGTGGTTTGCCCCCAACATGGGTGAACACTATTTGAGCCATAATTTGAGCACCGAGGTTGTTAAGCCTTCACAAACGCTGACCACGGCTCTGATACCACTTGAAAGGTCCTAATATGGCTAGAGGGGGGGTGAATAGCCTATTTAAAAATCTACAAACTCACTAGAGCAAGAGGTTAGTAAATAACAAAGCGAAGCTTTTTGATCTAGCTCTAAAGGGGTGTTTGCAAGCCACCTATCCAACAATTCTAGTTATTAAGATCACTAGGCACACAAGAGCAATGTCACTACTTACACTAGAGAGCTATCTAAAGTTTCTATACAAGTAAGTAAGCTACTCTAGTCTGTGGGATTGTAAGAGAGATGGTTTGATCTTTATACCACCGCGTAGAGGGGATGAACCAATCAATAATATGAAGTCCAATCACCGGGAGAAATCCAATGAATAAACACAATGGAGACAAACAATTATTCTCCCGAGGTTCACGTGCTTGCCGGCATGCTACGTCCCCGTTGTGTCGACCAACACTTGGTGGTTCGGTGGCTAAGAGGTGTAGCACGAACCTCGTCCTCACTAGGACACCACAAGAACCTACCGACAAGTGTGGTACCTCAATGACACGAGCAATCCACTAATGTTGCCTTTGGCACTCCGGCGAGGTAGGCACAAACCTCTCACAATCACCGGGAGATGGCCACGAACAATCACCAACTCGTGCCAATCCTCCTCCACTGCTCCAAGCCGTCTAGGTGGCAGCAACCACCAAGAGTAACAAGAAAACCGCAGCCAAATCGATCCCCAAGTGCCACTAGATGCAATCACTCAAGCAAATGCACTTGGAATCACTCCCAATCTCACAAAGATGTATAATCTATGAAGGAGATGAGTGGGAGGAGTTTGCTTTGGCTCACAAGAATGTTATGTATGCTAGAATGCCAAGAGTGTGAGCCCTAAGAAGGCCAACAACTATTTATAGACCCCTCAAACAAATAGAGCCGTTGGCTCTCTCACTGGGTCAATCTCGGGGTCACCGAACGCTCTTAAAGGGGCACCGGACGCTCAACCCTTGTGTCCGGTGCTCCAACGTCAGCCACGTGTCGCCTTTTGAACTTCTCATGTCAGAAACTAACGGTCACCTACAGTGCACCGGACGCTGAGCAAGTTAGCACCGGACGCGTCCGGTGCACACCGGACTCATGCGCAGAGAGTTCCGCAAACCTGCGGGTCACCGGACGCTAAGCTCCGGTAGCATCCGGTTCTCACTGGACCCATGCGCAGAGAGGGTCGCAAAACGCCCGCACACCGGACGCTAACCACCGGACGCATAGGCCTGCGTCCGGTGCCTTACCCTAGCTGGGGCAGGCACTGTCTGCACCGGACGCTCAGACACAGCGTCCGGTGCTCTAGAAGCCAGCGTCCGGTGAGTGTTTTCTCAGCGAGAAACACTCCCGCGACTTCTCCAAATTTCCCACCGGCGCAATAGAAAATATGCACTTCATTTTCTCGCCAGCTCGGCGGGAGGGACAGAGGAACCCAACCTCTCTCTACCCTTCAAACTCCACCTCCTTCTCAAAGTGTGCCAACACCACAACGTGTAAACCAACATGTGCATGTGTGTTAGCATTTTCACAAACATTTTCTTTGAAGGAGTTAAGTTAGCTCACTAGGTTCTAAATGCATGCACATGAACAATGACACCTAGTGGCTCTTAATAACCGCTTAGCCAAAGAATTCCCATCTTTATAGTACGGCTATCTATCGTAAATGTGATCACACCCTCTATGGTGTTTTGATCACCAAAACCAAAACCCTAAGCAATACCTTTGCCTTGATCTCCATAGGGTTTTGTTTTTCTCCTTCTTCTTTTCCAAGTTGAGCACTTGATCACATTGTGGTCATCACCATTATCACCATGATCATCACTTGCTCCATTACTTGGGATGCACCAACCTCATTAAGTCTACACACACTTAGCATAGAGTTTAGTACTATGGTTTTATCAATTATCCAAAACCAAACTAGGGCTTTCAACCTCTCGCTTGAAGTCAGGTTTCATTCACGCGACGAGAGGCGACTGGGAATAGCTCCCTCTTCTCAAGGACCAACTCCTGGAGTCGCAGTTAAATCTTCTCCAGGCCTACAAGGACCTTGTGGCGCTCGAGAAGGAGAAGAAGGAGAGGGAGGCTACCCTGGTCAAAGCTCTGGAGGCCTCAGAGAAGGCAATAAATGAGGCCGTGCAGTTGAGGGAGCGGACCATGACGGCTGAGGGGGCTGCGTCCAAGGCCTAGGAAGAGGCCACGTTTTACAAGGACGCGGCCGCCGAGCTTGACAAGGAGAAGGGCCTCGTCAAGGCGGACCTTGCCTCTGCCCGGGAGGCATATCGAGAGGTGGAGGAAGAGTGCGTGAAGAGCGAAATCGCTCGGAGCGCCGCAGACGAGGCCGGGAAGAAGGCCCATGAGGATCTCGAGGCTAAGCGAGCTCGCTCTCGTGGGCTCTCTAACGACGTCGATCGTCTGAAGAGAGCGCTGTTAGAGAAAGGGGGAGCAATCTCCCAGGCGGGTAAGGCTAGCGAGGCTCCGACCTGACTCGCTCTTACAAAGAGATTGAGAGGGCCAACACTGATCTAGTAGGTGAAAACACGGCTCTCGAAGAGAGGATTTGTGGTGAGCTTCCTTACGCTTTATATTTTGCAAGGTATATCTTTTATGTTGTCTAACTTTCCTGTGCTGGTCTCTGTAGGGCTTAAGGATGAGCTTCTAGCTGCCCAGGTCGAGGCCCGTTCTGCCAAGGCTCAGCTCGAGGGGGAGGTTGCTTTGAACGGTCGACTCAGGACCGCGATAAGCGACCTTTCGGCCTCCTGGGAGCTCGTGCCTGTGGACGACTCAAGGGAGGCAGCTCGAGGCGACGCGCTGGTCGACCAGCTGTGCTACCTAGACGCCACGCTGAGGGATCGAGTGCGGGACGCCCTTCATACCGGGGTGAAGCGAGCGATGGCGGTTGTGTGCTCAGGCTTCTCCTACGATATGGAGGTGGTCTCCCACGGCTTTGTCACTAACATCTCTAAGACCGACGCAGAGAACAAGGAGGGGCCCCACGCCTTGGTCGACGATGCGGAGGTCCCGGGGGAAAGGCTAGCGAGGCTGTTCGAGCTAGAGGTGCTTCCTCCCGAGACAGCTCGGGTGCGGATGATGGTGGTGAGGGTGGAGACGTGCACTAAGGCCTGTGAGCCTATTCTGGGTGTTAAGACCCATTGCAAAGTATTTGTCTTAAGTAAACATTGTGTCTTGAGTGGTTTATAAGATTTGTGAATATTTGCTTATTTTTATGCTCGAAATTCCTTTGTTTCCTTTTCTGCCTAGTTTTGTATTTTTGTTCGTTCTTTTGCTAAACACGTCTTCGATTACCTTAAGGGTGAGGAAGTAAGTAGAGATGCCATGGCCCGGGGGCATAGGGGTTCTCAGGCTCGACGTTTCTCGGCCCTTAAGGGGCTCGAGGTGCCTTTGCTACTCGATCTCTCGAAATTTTGTTTTAGGGCTTAGAAAAGAAAGGCTTTTCAGTTTTTAGGAACTTGGAGGGGTCCCCCCTGCTAGCGGGAGATAGTTGGGTCCCACCTGATAGCCCCCGAGAGAGTATCGACTATGATGGGTCATAGTTGGAACTCCCTTCTAACGTCGAGACTTGCTCGGTGATAATGTAAACTACTTGAAGAAGAAATCTCATTTATTCATACATTCGTTCATAGGATCTCGGTACAGAATGTACATGAGAACATAAAACTTCGAAGCTCTAGGGGTAGAAGCAACGTAGCTGTTCGATGTTCCACGCGTTGGTGAAGACCGCCCCTTTCTCGTCCGCGAGCTTGTACGTCCCTGGCTTCAGGACCTCGGCCACCACGTATGGGCCTTCCCAGGGTGGAGTCAGCTTGTGGCGTCCTTGGTTGCTTTGTTGTCGCCATAGGACGAGGTCGCCCACGTTCAGATCCCTTTGGCGCACGTGCTTGTCGTGATAGCGTCGAAGCTTCTGCTGGTATCTTGCGGAGTTGAGGAGGGCCATGTCTCGAGCTTCATCGAGCTGGTCGACCGCGTTCTCTCGTGTCTCCTTATTTGTCTGCACGTTGTAGGCCTTGAGTCGAGGTGACCCATACTCAAGGTCTGTTGGAAGCACGGCCTCGGAGCCGTAGACCATGAAGAACGGGGTGTATTTCGTGGCCCTGCTTGGCGTCGTCCTTAAGCGCCATAGGACCGAAGAGAGTTCTTCGACCCATTTTTTGCCAAATTTCTTCAACCTGTTGTAGATTTTTGGTTTGAGCACCTGCAAAATCATGCCGTTGGCACACTCGACCTGTCCATTAGTTCGAGGGTGAGCTACTGCAGACCAGTTCACACAGATGTGATGCTGGTCATAGAAGTCCAAGAACTTTTTGCCGGTGAACTGGGTGCCGTTGTCGATGATGATGACGTTGGGTATCCCAAACCGGTGGATGATGTCGGTGAAGAAAAGGACGGCTTGCTCGGAGCGGATGTTCGTGATGGGTCGAGCCTCGATCCACTTGGAAAATTTGTCGATGGACAATAGCAAATGGGTGTATCCTCCTGTAGCTTTCCGTAGGGGGCCCACGAGATCGAGACCCCACACCGCGAATGGCCACGTGATGGGGATCATCTGGAGAGCGTGAGCGGGGAGATGGGTTTGCTTGGCATAGAAATGACATCCATGGCATGAGCGTACGAGCTCTATGGCGTCAGCCACGGCCGTTGGCCAGTAGAAACCTTGTCGGAAGGTGTTCCCTACAAGGGTTCTCGGAGCAGCATGGTAGCCGCAAGCCCCCGAGTGTAGATCCTCGAGGAGCTTTCGGCCTTCTTCTATGGTGACACAGCGCTGTAAGATCCCGGTCGGACTTCGTCGATATAGCTCCTTGTCTTCACCATAGATTACGTACGATTTGGCCCATCGAGCAATACGGCGGGCCTCGGATCGATCTTCCGGTAGCTCGCATCGGATCAGGCAATCAAGGAACGGCGTACGCCAGTCAAACGGTTGACCGGGACGCTGTTCCACCTCCATCACTTCTGCTGCCGTTAGTAGGGCTTCAACAGCATTGGTTGGATGGGGAGTGGTGGTTTCGACGCTAGCCCCCGGACCCAAGTCGACGGATGGCTCATGTAGATCTCTCAAGAATGCATAGGGCGGGACGGTAACACGAGTCGATGCGACCTTGGTGAGTTCGTCGGCTGCCTCGTTGTATCGTCGTGCGATGTGGATGAGCTCAAGGCCATAGAATTTGTCCTCGAGCCGGCGTACTTCCTTGCAGTACGCCTCCATTTTCAGGACGTGGCAGCTTGAGGCCTTCATTACTTGGTCGATGACAAGTTGAGAGTCGCCTCGAACGTCGAGGCGTCGAACTCCTAGCTCGATGGCGATCTTTAGCTCGTTGGCGTGGGCCTCGTATTCTGCAACATTGTTGGAGGCGGCGAAGTGTATTCTGATGACATACCTGATGTGGACGCCAAGGGGCGAGACGAATAGCAGGCCTGCCCCAGCTCCCGTCTTCATGAGAGATCTGTCGAAGTACATCGTCCACAACTCTGCTTGAACTTGGGCTGGGGGGAGCTGGGAGTCTGTCCACTCCGTGACGAAGTCCACCAGGGCTTGAGACTTGATGGCCTTGTGGGGCGCATAAGTGAGGGTATCACTCATGAGATCGACCGACCATTTGGCGATCCTCCCTGTGGCCTCTCGACTCTTGATGATCTCTCCCAAGGGGAAGGACGAGACCACCGTGATAGGATGACCGAGAAAATAGTGCTGCAGCTTGCGTCGAGCGAGAATCACTGCGTAGATCAGTTTCTGGATCTGTGGATACCGTACCTTGGTTTCCGAGAGCACCTCGCTGATAAAGTAGACCGGCCTCTGGACCGGCAGCGCGTGTCCTTCTTCCGGTCTTTCGACCACCATGGCCGCACTGACCACCTAGGTTGGTGTTGCGACGTACAAGAGCAGAGGTTCTGCGGGCTGTGGGGGAACTAGGACCGGGGCAGAGTTCAATGTTTTCTTCAGGCTATCGAGGGCC
Source organism: Sorghum bicolor (assembly GCF_000003195.3). NCBI lineage: Eukaryota > Viridiplantae > Streptophyta > Magnoliopsida > Poales > Poaceae > Sorghum > Sorghum bicolor. Next base: position 41,650,920 of record NC_012871.2, read on the forward strand.
TCCTCATCTTCGGGGGTCCAGGAGAAACGTTCGGCCTTTTTCAAGAGCCGATACAGCGGCAACGCCTTTTCTCCTAACCTCGAGATGAAACGACTTAGCACCGCTAAGCACCCCGTGACCTTTTGCACTCCCTTGACGTCTCGAATCGGCCCCATTCTTGCAATGGCCGAGAGTTTCTCGGGATTGGCCTCGATGACGCGTTGGGAGACTATGTAACCCAAGAGCATGCCTCGAGGTACGCCAAAGACGCACTTCTCGGGGTTGAGCTTGATCTTATTAGCACGTAGACAACCGAAAGCGATTTCGAGGTCCTAAATCAGGTCGCCTCGTTTTTTCGATTTGACGATGATGTCTTCGACGTATGCCTCGATCGTTGACCCTATGTGTTTGCCAAATACATGGAGCATGCATTGCTGGTATGTCGCCCCAGCGTTTCAAAGCCCGAAGGGCATGGTTACGTAGCAATACATCCCAAAAGGCGTAATGAAAGATGTCGCGAGCTGGTCGGATTCTTTCATTTTTATTTGATGGTAACCAGAATATGCATCAAGGAACGAAAGGGTTTCACATCCCGCAGTAGAATCAACAATTTGATCGATACGTGGTAAAGGGAAAGGAACTTTCGGACATGCTATATTTAAACTCGTGTAATCGACACACATCCTCATTTTCCCATTCTTTTTCTGAACTAGTACAGGATTTGCTAACCAGTCGAGATGGTGAACCTCCTTGATGAATCCGGCCGTCAAAAGCTTGTGGATCTCCTCGCCAATGATCTTGCATTTCTCCTCGTCGAAGCGACACAGTCGTTGTTTCACTGGCTTGGAACCGGCTCGAATTTCCAAGGAGTGCTCGGCGACTTCCCTCGGTATGCTTGGCATGTCCGAGGGACTCCATGCAAACATGTCGGTGTTTGCACGGAGAAAGTCGACGAGCACGGCTTCCTATTTGGAATCAAGGTCGGCGCTGATCATCACCGTCTTGCCGTCGGTGTCCTTGGGGTCGAGCGGGATCTTCTTCGTGCCTTCCTAAAAGGTCCTAATATGGCTAGAGGGGGGTGAATAGCCTATTAAAAAATTATACAAAATCACTAGAGCAAGAGGTTAGTAAATAACAAAGCAAAGCTTTTTGCTCTAGGTCTAAAAGGGGTGTTTGCAAGCCACCTATCCAACAATTCTAGTTGATATGATCACTAGACACACAAGAGCTATGTCTCTACTTACACTAAAGAGCTACCTAAAGTTTCTATACAAGTATGTAAGCTACTCTAGTTTGCGGGAATGTAAGAGAGATGGTTTGATCTTTATACCACCGCGTAGAGGGGATGAACCAATCAATAATATGAAGTTCAATCACCGGGAGAAATCCAAAGAACAAACACAAAGGAGACAAACAATTTTTCTCTCGAGGTTCACGTGCTTGCCGGCACGCTACATCCCCGTTGTGTCGACCAACACTTGGTGGTTCGGTGGCTAAGAGGTGTAGCACGAACCTCGTCCTCACTAGGACACCACAAGAACCTACCCACAATTGAGGTAGGTCAATGACACGAGCAATCCACTAATGTTGCCTTTGGCTCTCCGTCGAGGTAGGCACAAACCTCTCACAATCGCCGGGAGATGGCCACGAACAATCACCAACTCGTGCCAATCCTCCTCCGCTGCTCCAAGCCGTCTAGGTGGCGGTAACCACCAAGAGTAACAAGAAAACCGCAGCTAGAACGATCCCCAAGTGCCACTAGATGCAATCACTCAAGCAAATGCACTTGGAATCACTCCCAATCTCACAAAGATGTTTAATCTATGAAGGAGATGAGTGGGAGGTGTTTGCTTAGGCTCACAAGGATGTCAAGTATGTTAGAATACCGAGAGTATAAGCCCCAAGCCGGCCAAAAACTATTTATAGACCCCTCAAACAAATAGAGCCGTTAGCTCTCTCACTGGGTAAAACATGGGGTCACCGGACGCTCTTAAAGGGGCATCGGACGCTCAACACCAGCGTCTGGTGCTCCTAAGTCAGCCAGGTGTATCCTTTCGAAACGCTCGTGTCAGAGTCTAACGGTCACCTGCAGTGCACCGGACGCTGAGTCCGGTGCACACTGGACCCGTGCGCAGAGAGCTCCGCAAACTCGCAGGGTCACCGGACGCGAGCCATCGGACGCACCCTAAGTGTCCAATGCTCACCGGACTTAAACTCAGAGAGCTCTGCAAAACGGACCTCACACCGGACACGGACCACCGGACGCACAGGCCTGCATCCGGTGCCTATCGTTCGGTGCCTTACCCTAGCTGGGCCAGGCACTGTCTGCACCGGACGCACAGGCACAGCGTCCGGTGCTAAGTGGACCAGCGTCCAGTGAGTGTTCCTCAGCAAGAAACACTCCCGCGACTTCTCCAAATGTTCCACCGGCGCAATAGAAAATATGCACTTCATTTTCTCCAATTTTCTCGAGGGAGAGAGGAACCCATCCTCTCTCTACCCTTCAAACTCCACCTCTTTCTCAAAGTGTGCCAACACCACGATGTGTGTACCAACAAGTGTGCACGTGTGTTAGCATTTTCACAATCATTTTCTTCGAAGGAGTTAAGTCAGCTCACTAGGTTCTAAATGCATGCACATAAACAATGACACCTAGTGGCACTTGATAACCGCTTAGCCAAAGAATTCCCCTCTGTAGTACGGCTATCTATCCTACATGTGATCACACCCTCTATGGTGTCTTGATCACCAAAACCAAAACCCTAAGCAATACCTTTGCCTTGATCTCCATAGGGTTTTGGTTTTCTCTTTCTTCTTTTCCAAGTTGAGCACTTGATCATCTTGTGGTCATCACCATCATCACCATGATCATTACTTGCTCCATCACTTGGCATGTACCAACCTCATTAAGTCTACACACACTCAGTATAGAGGTTAGTACTAGGGTTTCATCAATTATCCAAAACCAAACTAGGGCTTTCAATCTCCCCCTTTTTGGTAATAGATGACAACCCTTTTTACAAAGATTTTCAATAAAATTTTCTTGGATTCATGTTGCTTGCCCAAGCATTTCACCATGTGCAAAGGTTATGGACAAGTTTCATAAACCCAAATTGGTAGCAATTGCTCCCCCTACATATGTGCTAAGAGTTTGGATTTCAAAGCTTGCACATATGCTTGAATAGGAAATATAGGAGTCAATTTCTACCAAAAGATGCTATGGTGTAAAGAATGGACCTTTGAAGCGTGATACCAATCGGAGTTGCCAATGTACACCTTCCTTAGCACCATTAGTAACTAGACATTCACAAAACTAGAACACCCCATGAGATCAACATTATAAACAAGGTTCTAGTACCACTTGTGAAACAACTAAAAGTCTAGTTACACTACCTATGCATGCTAGTTCTTCATTTCAACAATCAAACTTACAACTAGCATACACCACACAAGCAAGGCATTGGAGAGAAAACTCTAAAGCTAATACAAATGCAAGCAAACATATGTGATGCACAATCAAATGCAACAAACAAGTTTATGAGCTTGCTCCCCCTACTTGTGTGCTTCAAAATTTTAATTGATCCCCTTCTTTTATTATGTTACTCCCCTATCTTAAATCTTTGGGAAATTTTCTCCCCCTTTGTCATCAATGACCACAAAAGGTGAGCTCAAATTTTAGATAGGTTAGTGTGAGACCATGTGAAGTGAGATCATTTTCCCAAATTGGTTCAATCTAGATTACTTGCCTAAGATATTTAACTTGGTTTGATCCAAGGACAAGCTTCTTCACACCTCCAAATAAGGGTTATCTTGTACCATGTTGAGTTAAACACTTATAGCTCATATTCTAGATCAAACACTATGATTGCAAGCCCACAAACATGTCATATGCTACCACTAGATCATGTCAAGCATAAAAGCAATAGTGGTACCATACAAGCATCAAATTCATTTGATTTTCATGAATGAACCTAATACATGTAAGGAATGACTAGATGCACTAAACAAGTCCTTAGCAAAGATGGATGTCATGTCAAACAATTGCACCATGCTTTGCTCGAAGGAGAGGCATGTCATATCATGGGGGTGCATCAACACATATTTGAGAAGTCAAGTATGTTCCATTCATTCCTTAGCTTGCAAAACCTCTTCTCATCAAGTGGCTTGGTGAATATGTCGGCAAGTTGATCATCGGTGCCTATACTCTCAATACAAATGTCCCCTTTTTGTTGATGATATCTTATGAAATGATGGCGGACATCTATGTGCTTTGTTCTTGAGTGTTGAACCGGATTGTTGGTGAGCTTCACGGCACTTTCATTGTCACATAGCAATGGCACTTGTTTGAAATTGATTCCAAAGTCCTTCAATGTTGCCTTCATCTATAGGATTCGTGCACAACAACTACCGGCCGCAATGTACTCCGCTTCTGCAGTTGATAGTGCAACACAATTTTGTTTCTTGGATGACCATGAGACAAGTGGTCTTCCTAATAGTTGACATGTACCCGATGTGCTTCTTCTTTCAACTTTACATCCCGCATAGTCCGAGTCGGAATATCCAACAAGTTCAAACTTTGCACCTTTGGGATACCGTAGACCAACATTTTGTGTATGCTTCAAGTACCTCAATATTCTCTTTGTTGCCTTCAAATGACTTTCTCTTGGTGAGGCTTGGAATCTTGCACACATTCATACACTAAACATGACATCCGGTCTTGATGCGGTCACATAGAGTAGGCTTCCAATCATAGACCGATACAACTTTTGATCCACCATATCTCCAATTGTATCACTATCTAGGCTTCCATTTGTTCCCATTGGAGTGCTAACTGACTTTGCATCATCCATTCCAAACTTCTTGAGCATGTCTTTTATATACTTGCCTTGACTCACAAATGTGCCATTCTTCAATCATTGACATCTCAAACTCATTAGCCATCATGTTGCCAAACTCCTCACAAAATTCTTGATTGGTTGATCCAAATATTATATCATCAACATATATTTGCAACACAAACAAGTCCTTGCCAATCTTCTTGGTGAAGAGAGTGGTGTCAACCTTGCCCATCTTGAAACCTTTAGAGAGTAAGAAATCTCTCAATCTCTCATACCATGCTCTAGGTGCTTGCTTCAAACCATACAATGCCTTTCTTAGCTTGTAAACATGGTTGGGTTTCTTGACATCTTCAAAACCGGGAGGTTGCCCAACATAAACTTCTTCACTGATATAGCCATTGAGAAATGCACTTTTCACATCCATTTGATATAGCTTGATGTTATGAGCACAAGCATAGGCTAACAAGATCCTAATTGCCTCCAATCTTGTAACCAGGGCATATGTTTCACCAAAGTCAAGACCTTCAACTTGAGTACAGCCTTGTGCTACCAATCTTGCTTTATTCCGTACAACAATCCCATCTTGATCTTGCTTGTTGTGAAAGACCCATCTAGTGCCAATGACATTATGATCACTAGGTCTCTCAACTAATTCCCACACTTTATTTCTCTTGAAATTGTTAAGCTCTTCATGCATAGCATTAAGCAAATCAACATCTCTCAACGCTTCATCAATCTTCTTTGGCTCAATGTGAGAGACAGAGGAGAAATGCTCACAAAATAATGCTAATCTTGATCTAGTTTGCACTCCTCTTTGAATGTCACCTATGATGTGATCCAATGGATGATCTCTTGCTATGTTGGTTGGTTGGAGTATTTGCACTTGATTGCTTGCACTTGGTTGATCATGAGATGATGCACTAGCTTGTTGATCTTGCACTTGTGTACCACTTGTACTAGCTTGATTTTGATCATGAGAACCACTAGCTTGCACATTAGAGGTAGGAAGCACTTGATCTTTGTCATCTTCAACATCAATCACCTCTCTTGGCCTTATATCACCAATATCCATATTCTTCATTGCATCGGCCAATTGAGTGCCTCTCACATCATCTAGATTCTCTTCTTCCTCTTGAGAGCCATTGGTTTCATCAAACACAACATCATGCACCTCTTAAAGAGTACCACTAGCCAAATTCCACACTCTATAAGCTTTGTTAGTAGTGGAGTAACCAAGCAAGAATCCTTCATCACATTTCTTTTCAAATTTACTCAATCAAGTGCCTTTCTTCAATCTACAGCATTTGCAACCAAAAACCCGAAAGTATGCAATGTTGGGCTTTCTTCCATTCAAAAGCTCATATGGAGTCTTCTCCATCATTGGGTGACAATAGAGTCGGTTGCTATAGTAGCAAGCCGTGTTGATTGCTTCAGCCCAAAAAGAATGACTCACATTGTATTCACTCAACATTGATCTTGCCAGGTCAATCAAGGTTCTATTCTTCCTCTCAACAAGACCATTTGATTGTGGAGTATACTTGGCTGAGAATTGATGCCTAATGCCAAATTCGTCACTGCTCATATGTATTCTTGAATTCACTTCCATTGTCACTTCTCACTTTCTTGATGGTTGTTTCAAACTCATTGTGTATTCTCTTGACAAATGATTTGAAGGTTGCAAAAGCATCACTCTTATCACTAAGAAAGAATACCCATGTGTATCTTGTGAAATCATCCACTATCACAAATCCATATTTATTCCCACCAAAGCTTGTGTATGTGGTTGGTCCAAATAAGTCCATGTGAAACCACTCAAATGCCTTGCATGTACTCATGATGCTCTTCTTTGGATGAGTGTTGCCAACTTGCTTTCCGGCTTGACATGCACTACAAAGCTTGTCTTTCTCAAATGTGACATCTTTCAAACCTCTAACAAGATCATGTTTAACTAACTTGTTCAATTGTTTTATTCCAACATGACCAAGCCTTCTATGCCATAACCAACCCATGCTAGATTTAGTGAGCAAGCACATTGACAATTGAGCTTCACTAGCATTGAAATCAACCAAGTATAGATTCTCATATCTAAAACCTTTGAATATCAAGTTAGAGCCATCTACACTTATGATCTCTACATCGTCAACTCCAATGCATTTGAAACCAAGATCACAAAGTTGAGCTACGGATAGCAAGTTGAAGTTCAAGCTCTCTACTAGTAGCACATAGGAAATGCTCAAGTCATTGGATATAGCAATCTTACCAAGCCCTTTGACCTTGCCTTTGCCATTGTCACCAAATGTGATAATGTCAACACCATGATCATCATTTGGATTGATTGAATTGAACATTCTTGAATCACTGGTCATGTGTTGTGTGCACCCACTATCAAGCACCCAATGCCTTCCTCCGGCTTTATAGTTTACCTACAAAACAAATCAATGTTTCTTAGGTACCCATACTTGTTTGGGTCCTTGGAGGTTAGTGACTAAGCTTTTTGGTACCCAAATGGCCTTCTTCTTTAGACCCACAATTGGTGTACCAACAAACTTAGCATGCACACCCTTCTCACCCTTGGTAAGCACATAACAAGAATCAAAAGAAATGTAAGGTACATTAGCAATTTTCTTGTTTTTGTTCATTTTGTTGCAATTTAGCTCTAGGTGCCCAACTTGCTTGCATTTGTTGCAATACCGACCATTGCTCTTCAAAAAGCTAGGCTTGTTAGTTGCAAAGGCTTTCTTGCCCTTCTTGGGGGTATAGCCTAATCCCTCTTTGTTGAGAGAAAACCTTTGGCTACCCATGCACTTTAGCAAGCGGGCCTCACCACCATAGGCTTTGCCTGGGGCGTGAGTGAGCTCATCCACCTCTCTCTTGAGAGTCTCATTCTCAACTTTTAGTGAGGTATCACAAGTGACACTAACACTAGAAGTAGAGGTAGAGTTAGTTGTGGTGGATGAAGACCTATAAGAAGAGTTAGTGGCAACAACAATAGGTGGGTTGGGTGATTCTTTAATTAGGTCACATGTTGTGCCCACATCACAAGATACAACAACCTTTTCCTTGTTCTCTTCTAACAACAAGGAGTGAGCTTTCTCAAGCTTGGTGTGAGCCTAAACAAGCTTCTCATGGGCTTCCACTAGCCTCTCAAAGAATTGTTCAAGAGCTTTTAACTTCTTGGCCAATTCTTTGCACTTCTTGTTCTTAGAGTGAATGAGTGAATCGGCTTGTTCTAGTATGTCCATGAGTTGTTCATTAGTGAATTCATTTTCATTATCACTATCACTATCATGTTCATGTTCACTTTCACTTTCACTCTCATCATATTGTACCTTGTGGCCCTTGGCCATGAAGCATGAAGGAGTGTCGAAGAGTGATGGCTTGTTGATAGAAATGCTTGCAAGTGCCTTCTTCTTGGATGCCTTGTCATCATCACTAGAATCATCATCCGAAGAAGCATCACTATCCCATGTCACAACATAGGATCCACCCTTCTTCTTCTTCTTGAAGACCATCTTCTTCTCTTTCTTTTCTTTCTTCTCCTTCTTGTTCTTCTTGTCCTGCTCATCATTGTCACTATTGTAAGGACAATCCGCCACAATATGATCGGGGCTTTTACACTTGTAGCATAGCCTCACTTGCTCCTTGTTCTTGAAGTGATCTCTTCTTTTTCTTGTGTGATAGCCCTTCTTCTTCATCATCTTGCCAAACTTGCAGACAAAGAGTGCTAGTGCTTCGTCATCACTATCATCATTGGAGCACTCCTCATCACTTGATTCTTCCTTCTTGGCCTTGCAATTGTTCTTGCTCTTGGATGAAGAGCTAGCTTTGAATGCTACACTCTTCTTCTTCTTCTTGTCATCATCATCCTTCTTCGTGACCTCATCATCATCATTGTCATTGTATTGATCTTCGGTCATGACATCTCCAAGTACCTCATTGGTAGATACACCCGTCAATCCACCTCTAAAGATGATTGTTCTCAATGTCTTGAACCTCTTGGGCAAGCACATTAAGAACTTGTGAATGAAATCCTCATCCTTCACTTTCTCACCAAGGCCCTTGAGATCATTGATGATGACTTGGAGCCTATAGAACATCTCCGGAATTGACTCATCATCCTTCATATGGAAGTTTGAAAGCTTGTCCTTGAGCATGTACAACTTGGCACTTTTTACCGTTGTAGTGCCCTCATATGTTTCTTCAAGCCTTGTACACACTTCACTAGCCTTCTCAGAATCTTTGACTTGCTCAAACACCTTTGAATCAATGCCATTGTATATTGTGTTGAGAGCCATAGTATTGCATTGCTTGTTTGCTCTCTCATTGTCGGTGGGGTTAGCGGGGTCAAGGATCACAAAGTCATTCTCTGTGACTTCCCACACTCTATCATTGATTGATCCAAGGTACATTTTCATTTTTCTCTTCCAATAGTCAAATGAACTTGTGCCATCAAAGAACGGTGGTTTGCCCCCAACATGGTTGAACACTATTTGAGCCATATTTTGAGCACCGAGGTTGTTAAGCCTTCACAAACGGTGACCACGGCTCCGATACCACTTGAAAGGTCCTAGTATGGCTAGAGGGGGGTGAATAGCCTATTAAAAAATTCTACAAAATCACTAGAGCAAGAGGTTAGTAAATAACAAAGCGAAGCTTTTTGCTCTAGCTCTAAAAGGGGTGTTTGCAGGCCACCTATCCAACAATTCTAGTTGATATGATCACTAGACACACAAGAGCTATGTCTCTACTTACACTAGAGAGCTACCTAAAGTTTCTATACAAGTATGTAAGCTACTCTAGTTTGCGGGAATGTAAGAGAGATGGTTTAATCTTTATACCACTGCATAGAGGGGATGAACCAATCAATAATATGAAGTCCAATCACCGGGAGAAATCCAATGAACAAACACAAAGCCCGTTGTGTCGACCAACACTTGGTGGTCCAGTGGCTAAAAGGTGTAGCATGAACCTCGTCCTCACTACGACACCACAAGAACCTACCCACAAGTGAGGTAGGTCAATGACACGAGCAATCCACTAATGTTGCCGTTGGCTCTCCACCGAGGTAGGCACAAACCTCTCACAATCGCCGGGAGATGGCCACGAACAATCACCAACTCGTGCAAATCTTCCTCCGCTGCTCCAAGCCGTCTAGGTGGCGGCAAGCACCAAGAGTAACTAGAAAACCACAGCTAGAACGATCCCCAAGTGCCACTAGATGCAATCACTCAAGCAAATGCACTTGGAATCACTCCCAATCTCACAAAGATGTTTAATCTACGAAGGAGATGAGTGGGAGGTGTTTGCTTAGGCTCACAAGGATGTCAAGTATGTTAGAATGCCAAGAGTGTAAGCCCTAAGCTGGCCAACAACTATTTATAGACCCCTCAAACAAATAGAGCCGTTGGCTCTCTCACTAGGTAAAACTCGGGGTCACCGGACGCTCTTAAAGGGGCGTCGGACGCTCAACACCAGCGTCCGGTGCTCCTAAGTCAGCCACGTGTCACCTTTCGAAACGCTCGTGTCAGAGTCTAACGGTCACCTGCAGTGCACCGGACGCTGAGGAAGTTGGCATCGGACGCGTCTGGTGCACACTGGACCCGTGCGCAGAGAGCTCTGCAAACTCGCAGGGTCACTGGATGTGAGCCACCGGACGCACCCTAAGCTTCCGGTGCTCACCGGACTTAAACTCAGAGAGCTCTGCAAACGGACCACACACCGGACACGGACCACCGGACGCACAGGCCTGCGTCCGGTGCCTGTCGTCCGGTGCCTTACCCTAGCTGGGCCAGGCACTGTCTGCACCGGACGCACAAGCACAGCGTTCGGTGCTAAGTGGACCAGCGTTCGGTGAGTGTTCTTAAGCGAGAAACACTCCCGCGACTTCTCCAAATTTCCGACCGGCGCAATAGAAAATATGCACTTCATTTTCTCCAATTTTCTCGAGGGAGAGAGGAACCCATCCTCTCTCTACCCTTCAAACTCCACCTCCTTCTCAAAGTGTGCTAACACCACGATGTGTGTACCAACAAGTGTGCACGTGTGTTAGCATTTTCACAATCATTTTCTTCGAAGGAGTTAAGTTAGCTCACTAGGTTCTAAATGCATGCACATGAACAATGACACCTAGTGGCACTTGATAACTGCTTAGCCAAAGAATTCCCCTCTTTATAGTACGACTATCTATCCTAAATGTGAGCACACCCTCTATGGTGTCTTGATCACCAAAACCAAAACCCTAAGCAATACCTTTGGCTTGATCTCCAAAGGGTTTTGTTTTTCTCTTTCTTCTTTTCCAAGTTGAGCACTTGATCATCTTGTAGTCATCACCATCATCACCATGATCATTACTTGCTCCATCACTTGGCATGTACCAACCTCATTAAGTCTACACACACTCAGTATAGAGGTTAGTACTAGGGTTTCATCAATTATCCAAAACCAAACTAGGGCTTTCACTTCCGCTGGTTCAAAGCTGCCTGCGTGATGCTTAGGCTCCGGAGCCTCTGCAGCAAGGGCCTCGAGCTTCGAAGCGAGTTCGGCGGAGTTCTCGACGGCTTCCCCATACTCGACGCACTCGATGTCGCACTTGTACGCATGCTCGTAGGAGGAGCTGACAGTGATGACCCCCTTGGGCCCAGGCATCTTTAGCTTCAAGTAGTTGTAGTTGGGGATAGCCATGAATTTGGCGTAGCCCGAGCGTCCGATGATGGCATGGTACGTGCCTCGAAATCCCACCACTTCAAAGGTGAGCACCTCCTTCCTGAAGTTGACCGCCGTGCCAAAATAGACCGGTAGGTCGATTCGACCCACCGGCAATGCCTTCTTTCCTCGTACGACCCCATGGAAGCCGCGTGCGCTTGGTTGGAGCTGTGCCCTTTCGATGCCGAGGAGGTCAAGGGTCTCAAGGTAGATGATGTTCAAGCTGCTGCCACCATCCATCAGTACCTTCGAGAGTCTTATGTTGACGATGATGGGGTCGACGACGAGCGGGTAGACGCCAGGGGCGACCACCCTGTCGGGATGGTCATCATGATTGAAGGTGATGGTGGTGCTCGACCAGTTGAGGTATTGGGGTACCACCATCCTTGCTGCAAAGACCTCACGGCGTTCCCTCTTGTACTGCCTTGCGGTTAGCTGCGTCGAGGGTCCACCGTAAATCATGTAGCAGTCGTGGACGGTTGGGAAACCCTCGTCTTCTTTGTCGTCCCCCTTGTCGCCGCTCTTGTCTTTCCTCGGGTCGTCCTTCTTGAGTCCCAGCCTATCGAAGTACTTTTTCAGCATGCGGTAGTCTTCAAGCTTGTGATTTGCTCCACCCTTATGATAGGGGTAGGGCTCTTTTAGCATCTTGTCGAAGATGGCTCCCTCATGGGGTCCTCAAGGCTTTATACGCTCCACAACGGCGACGAGATCATCGTTGAGGGCCTCTCATTTGAACAGTCGTGCTTTCTTCTTCTTCTTGCTTTTCTTAGGCCCTCGACTGGGGCCCTCATCGTCGTCGGCTGGCGCCTTGCCTTTGCTTCCTTCGTGGCTGAAGAAAGCACCGACCGCTTCCTCTCCTACAGCATAGTTTGCCACCACGTCCATTAGTTCGTCGACGGTCTGAGGGCGATTTTGACCCAACTCCCGCACTAGGTCTCTGCAGGTGGTGCCTGAGACAAAGGCCAGGATGACGTCATGGTCAGGGATGTGCGGCAGCTCGGTGCGCTACTTTGAGAAGCGTCAAGCATACTCTCGGAGAGTCTCTCCTGTTTTCTGCTTGCACTTGCTGAGGTCCCACTAATTGCCGGGTCGTATGTAGGTCCCTTTGAAGTTGCCCTCGAACACCCTGACCAAATCAGTCCAATCTTGGATCTGGTTGGCAAGGAGTTCCTCGAGCCATCTGTGGGCGGTGTCAGAGAGAAAGAGCGGCAACAGACGGATGATGGCTCGATCGTCTCCTCGAGCGCCTCCCAACTGACATTCTAGTCGGAAGTCTGCCAGCCACAGCTCCGGCTTGGTTTCACTGTTGTATTTGGCAATGCTCGTCGGGGGTCGAAACGGGTTGGGCAGCGGTGCGCTGTGGATTGCTCTGCCGAACACGCGAGGGCCCGGTGGTTCTAGAGCCATCTGGTCCTCGTCGCTGTCGTATCGTCCGCCACGGTGGGTGCTGTAGCCGCGTTCCTCTGCATCCCCATGTCGACAGCAACGATACTCGTTGATGTCATGTCGTGCATCGTGCCGCCGTTGATTATCGACGGGGTGGTCATGGGCAGGCGCTGTTTTCTTTCCTCGAGGGGGTGGTTGCTGTTGGTATTTCTTAGCGATGCAGCCAATTATCTGCAAGCGCACGGAAGTACCGTTGTAGCACTTCACCCGGTGGTATTCAGGGTATCGAGATTTCACAGGGAACGGAGGTGTTTTGAGACTTAAACTAAGTGTACCCTAGAGTAAAGTGAGAGGGATGACTTAGGTAGTGAGGTTCTCCTAATGGTAGAAGTTTTGTGCAAGGCAACGTGCCTTTCTAGTCTTACTTCAGGCACCGGAGCGTACCTGGTCTGCCAGGTAATACCGGCGTGTAGCTCTACGTCGTATCCGGACGTGGGGGAAACTAAGGACAAACAGGGCTGTCACCACCCGCTGCCGACCCCTCAACCGTGGGATATGAGGCAAACGAGGGTAACCTCTAACCTAGACACCACGTCTACGTTATTAGCTACTACTCTAGCGTTGCGCAGGTCCTCCCGCCAGCCAGCAAGAGTCCCTCTACTTGAGTATCTACTGATAGATAGACAACGAACCTGCAAGATTATAAGAACACGATAACGATTACTCAATAACTTCTTAGAACAAAAGAAGAATACAACCTTTTCTTACCCCAATATGGTATTCCAGGTTGTAGAGGTACAGCTCGGGAAGCGGGCAGCACTTTGGCCCTTCCGCCCAGTGCAACTAGGGGAACGGACTGGGTGCTTGCTACTTCTCTTACTCTACACTCTAACTCACTCTCCTATTCTATTCCTAACTAGAGGCTAAGGATATGAGTGGAAGCTCCGCCTCTCTACTACTACTCTTGTATCTCTCTTTATTCTTGTGGACTTGAAGCTTGAATGGATTGAATGATGATGAATGAGAGGCCCTCTCCCCCTCCTTATATAGGTGTGGAAGGTTGGTTTTGGAGGGGGTAAACTGCAAAATGCAACCGGGAACCGCGCTAGGGCTTCGCATGCACCGTCTCTGCAAAAGGCGGTGGGGAGCTGGGCCAGGCCGGGGTCGGCCGACCCTAGGGGGCGGCCGCCCCCTGGCTGGCACCGTTGGCACAGGCCCAAAGCCTAGACGATGCTCCTCGGCCTTCTGAGTTTGAATCCAATTGCATTTCGATGCACTTCTGTATTTGAATTAAATGTGCCTTCAATTCTTTGATTTTGGCGGCTCAAACCCTAGTGTCCTCCATACACATGTGTTCACCAAAACTGTGGAATTTGGTTAGCATAAAAAGCCCTATTTCTAATGTTTGGTGATATTTTATAGAGTTTGTATACATGTTGCCGGTATTAAAAGTGTATTTTAAGAAATGCCAACAAACTCTCCCACACTTAGCCCTTTGCTCATCCTCGAGTAAAGCTTATGTTTTTGTGCTAAGATGGTTCCACTTCTAATGATAATGAACCTGCATACAAACTATTCCAAGCCTCACCTGAAGTTATGAGCATTCAGAGTGTTTACCAAAACATCTTGAGTAATTCAAAAATGGAACAGTTAGGATTCAAATCTTCTTACTCAACTTTGCTCAAAACTTGGGTTTTTACCTTTTTGAATAAAAATGGTCTTGCTCTTCACATGATACTCTCAAATCACTCGAGAATGTTTCTGGTTCCTTACCAAGGTAAAAGTACCTCTTGATTTGTCCTACCTCTATAAGCTCTATTTGGAGTTTTGGGTATGGACCAAGGAGAATGCATACTTACCTTGTATGTATTGTCGAGTCAAATCTCGGATCCAAGAAGAGAAGTGTCATACCCTTAGATCAAGATGTGCAAGTGTGTGGTATATGGTATAAACAACTCCGTTGGTTGATATGATCTCATCAAGTATTTCTAGACATGGCTATCATACTCTTTTATTTTCTTGTGAGCCTTCATGTGCTCATCTTCTTTTTGTATACTTAGGACCTTCATGTGTCCTATATTTTTTTCAGGTGGGTATTTTTATACCCCTAATTCTACGGCGGGCACTTGCCCATTTTTTTTTCTCTTTTTTTATATATATATTTTTGCATAGCCCATGTCTTTATCTAAGATGCACTAGAGAGATCATTCTTGAAAACATGGAGTGTTTGTATGGTGGACATGTAAGGCATGTTTTTGCGCACTCCCAGTGTAGAAGCGACATATATATGTATCTGGAGTGTACGTGATCTTGATCTTGAGAGCATGATAAATCTCTTAACAAGGGTCAACAAGACTTGACACAACTCAAAACAAATAAGCAACTATTTGTAGATTTTTTATCAAGAGTAATATATTTGGCCTTGGTAGGTAATTATCTATAATTGAAGAGTAGACTTTTTGCAATTTTAATTTTATCAAATAAATCCCCAAGTTCATTGCATAAGTGAGCAAGTTTCAAATCATCCTACTATATCGCAAATCTCAATTACTTAGAAGCAATGGGGTCCTTATAAAAAGTTGCTCATAAATGGTAGGCTTTTGGCGAAGAATAAAGAGTATGCATGTTTAATTTCAAAAGCAGAAAGGAAATGGAGTATTCATTTATTTTTTTATCTTTTTATTTTATTAGCAATATTTTTATCATATAAATCAGATTTAAATTGTCATAGGACGAATAAAAATAATTCTGAAATTTTTTTCTATGTAAGATTACCTTGATGGCGATTCCGCCCCCACACTTATTTTTGTACCTGTTCTTTGATTTTTCTCAAGTAGACAAAAATAATACAAAAACAAGTGGAGACAAAATAATTCGAACAAAGGACTTCTTTATTATTCAATATAAGCCGAGACATTGATTACAAAATAAATGAAGGAAATCTGAATAAAAGGGAAAATAAATTACTTGGCTAAGCAAAATTAAACTAGATGCGGTTTGTGTCTAGAACATGCTCTACACCCGCAGCCCGAGCCACCTTGACAAGCCGGTTGGTTAGACCGAATTGTACAGCGGCTAAGTCGTCCTTAAGCTCTATATATTTCAGGCGGGTGTTTGCTAGTTCGCCTTTAAGCTCTTCCACTACACCACGTAGTGACCGCACAGAAGTCCTAAGCGCGGCGATAGTGCGCGCGCTTTCCCGCTTCGACTCATTATCTGAATCGCTAAGAAATCCGTGTGGCTGCCCCCTAAGGATGGGATTTTCGCGCTTGCATTTTGGGACGCGAGGGGCAGCAGAAGGCAAATTAGAGTCACTTGGCAGCCGGTTTGATCGCCCCCCTGTAGCGGGGTTTGCGCGTTGGATACGCAAGGGGGCGGACGAGGTGGTCGCGGCTGTCTTAGGCGCGGGCGCAGGTGCGGGTGGCGCGAGCGGCGGCTTACGCATGAGGCCCTTCCCGCATCCTCCACCGGGTTTTCTAATTCCCACCACGGTGTAGGACGGGCCAGAGCGCGCAGTGGATCCCGAAGACAAGAACCTAGAGTCTAAACTGCACGAAGGCGTTACAACATATGGATCTACAGGCGCCTTCTTCTTGTTCGCCGTCGTCGGTGGCGCATCGTCGCGCGCCGTCTTCCTCGGTGCCGCCGTCTTGTGCGCCGCCACCTTCGTGTGAGCCGTGGAACGTAGGCTCGTTCCTTCGCTCGTGATGCTTGCCGGGGGCATGATGGCAAGAGGGTACGTCAGCATATCTCCTTCTTCCACACCGAACGCCTCCCTCATGTTCGCCTCGGAGAATTCTCCTTCAGCGTTGAAGGATCCTCCCGACTCCACGAACAGCGCTAGCGCGTGGCTGCCCATTCCCTAAGCACTACTCTTGATAGAGGTGGTTTGTGAAGATGTAAACTTGGAAAGCACTAATGGCTATGGCTTAGAGAGGGGTTAGGGGGTGTTTAAATAGGAAGAAGGCCCTCCCTGGAGAGATCATGAGCGGCAAATTTGAATTTGCATGCAGATAAGGATAGGGATGACGAAGAGATAGACGCTGGAAAAGATCGAGCCGCAGACGTGTCAGGGCGGCCGACCGCTAGGGGCGGCCGACCCCTGGGCACGTCCGTTGGCCCTGAATTTTGGCGTGCGCGCTCGTCCCACTTTTCAAATTTTGAATCTGCCTGCATTTTGCTACGCTTCCTAGATATTTTTTAGAGAAACAAGGGTTTTATTGAAAGGTAAAAGCTATAAACTAAAGATCCTTTTTAGAAATCATATTTTTATTTTTGGTAATTCAAAACTAAGAAGAATTAATTGAAATATTTTATTTATATTATTATTATTATTATTATTATTATTTTAAATTTAAACCCAATTAATCAAATGTATTGTTTCAATTTCCTTTTCAAAATTGGGTTCCAGGAAAACTTTTAAGCGTTGACCATTTACCTTAGTGATATTACCTTCGTCATCTGCTATGGTGATCGCTCCATGCTCGGAGGTCTCGATGACGGTGTATGGTCCTTTCCACTTACTCCGAAGTTTTCCTGCACCGAAAAGTCGTACCTTGGAGTTGAAGAGTAGAACGCGGTCGCCTTTTCTAAATTCTTTGGGTTTGATTCGGTGATCGTGCCATTTCTTTGTTCTTTCCTTGTACATCTTGGCACTGTGCTAAGCTTTTTCTCGCCATTCTTTAAGCTCAGCTATATGTTTCTGTCGGTTCCTGCCAGCTAGCTTGAAGTCCATATTCCAGTTCTTGATCGCCCAGTAAGCTTGGCGCTCGAGCTCAACCGGGAGATGGCATGCTTTGCCATATACCATCTGGAATGGTGACATGCCTATGGGCGTTTTATAGGCCGTCCGATATGCCCAGAGGGCATCTGGTAACTTGCTCTTCCAACCCTTCCCCATTTCGTTGACTGTTTTCTGCAGGATGTTCTTGATTTGCTTGTTTGAGGTTTCCGCTTGACCGCTTGTTTGAGGGTAGTACGGGGTAGCTATGTTGTGCTTTGCTCCAAGCTCACGCAGGAAGTTTCTGAATGTTCTGTCAATGAAGTGTGATCCTCCATCACTCACAACCATCCTGGGTGTTCCGAACCGAGGGAAGATCACTTCATGAAACATCTTCCATGCGTGCTTTGCGTCAGTAGCTCGGCATGGTAGAGCTTCTACCCACTTGGACACATAGTCCACAGCAACCAGGATATACTCGCAATCTTGGGACTTCTAGAATGGACCCATGAAGTCAATGCCCCATACATCAAATACTTCGACCGGTAGGTTGTAATGGAGGGGCATTTCATTGCGAGCAGTGATGTTGCCTTGAAACTGACACTTCCGGCATCTTCGGATGAAGTCCTTCGTGTCCTCATACATCGTCGGCCAGAAGAATCCGCACTGCCAAATTTTGGCTTTAGTGCGGAAGGCTCCATAGTGGCCTCCGTATGGTGCAGAGTGGCATTCTTTGATGATTTTCTCTCCTTCGGTTGCTGGTACACACCTCCTCAAAAGCCCGTCGGAACAGACCCAATACAAGTATGGGTCGTCCCAAAGGTGTCGGCGGCTCTCAACTTGCAGCTTCTTCCTGCTTTCGCCTGGTGGTACGTAACCCGAGACCATGTAGTTGACGATGGTGGCGTGCCACGGGTTCAGGTCAGTCACTCTTAATAGCATGTTGTCGCACATGAAGTCATTAATGGGTAGTTCCTGCATGTTAGTGACTTGCATACGCGAAAGATGGTCTGCCACAGTATTTTCTATACACTTTTTATCTTTTATTTCTAAATCAAATTCTTGTAACAGCAAGATCCATCTTATGAGGCGAGGTTTTGCATCTCTCTTAGTGAGTAGGTATTTTAGAGCAGCATGATCAGTATAAACAATTATTTTTGCTCCCACTAAGTAAGATCTGAATTTATCAATAGCGAAAACTACGGCAAGGAGCTCTTTTTCTGTGGTAGCATAATTTAACTGAGCTCCTGTCATAGTTTTGCTAGCATAAGCAATTGCATGATGCTGTTTATCTTTTGTTTGACCTAAGACTGCCACGACAGCAAAGTCACTAGCATCACACATTATCTCAAATGGTAGCGACCAATCTGGGGGTTGGATGATTGGTGCAGAGATGAGTGCCTTCTTTAGAGTATGAAAGGCAGTGAGACACTCATCGGTGAACTCAAAGGGTGTTTCTTTGGCTAAAAGATTTGTAAGAGGCCTTGCAATTTGTGAAAAGTTTTTTATAAACCTTCTATAGAAACCAGCGTGGCCTAAGAAACTTCAGATCCCTTTTACGTTCACTGGAGGAGGTAGACCCTCTATTACTTCAATTTTGGCCTTGTCTACCTCGATTCGCCTCTCAAAAACTAGGTGTCCGAGAATGATGCCTTCTCCAACCATGAAATGGCACTTTTCCCAATTAAGTACCAGGTCTTTATCACGGCATCTTTGCAACACTTTGTCTAAGTTTTCTAGACAATGATCAAAAGTTTTTCCATAGACTAAAAAATCGTCCATGAAAACTTCCATAATTTCCTCGATCATGTCAGAAAAAATAGACATCATGCACCTTTGAAAGGAGGCGGGTGCATTGCATAGTCCGAAGGACATGCATCTATAAGCAAACGTTCCATATGGGCATGTGAACGTGGTTTTGCTTTGATCATCGGGGTGGATAGGGATCTGATGATAACCCGAATACCCGTCAAGAAAGCAAAACAAAGAATGTTTCGCCAGCCGCTCTAACATTTCGTCAATGAAGGGCAGTTGGAAATGATCTTTCTTTGTTGCCTTGTTAAGTTTTCGATAATCGATACACATTCTCCAACCTGTCTGTGGTCATTGGGGGATTAACTCATCTTTATCATTTTTAACACCGTCATGCCTCCCTTCTTTGGAACCACTTGGACGGGACTGACCCAGTCACTGTGTGGTACGGGATAAATAATCCCGGCGTGAAAAAGTTTAAGAACGTCCTTTTTCACGACTTCACGCATCGCGTTGTTTAGCCTACGTTGGGGTTCACGAGAAGGTGTAAGCTCAGGGTCCGTAGGTATGCGATGTGTGCAGAGTGTTGGGCTTATTCCCTTGAGGTCTTGCAAGGAATACCCAAAGGCTGTGCTATGTTTTTCCAAGACGGCAATGAGTTTGTTCGACTCCTCATCGCTTATCACTAATAATTACGGGAGTTTCTTTGTTGCCATTTAGAAAGGCATAACGCAGCCCAGCGGGCAAGGGTTTAAGCTCAACTGGAGGTTTTGGTGGCGTTTCATCCTCGGGGAGTTCTATGGTTTCTCCTAGCTCGTCCTCTTCTCGAATGAAGCTTTTGGCGTCTTTATCTAAGGACGATTCGGGTGTTTCAAAAGGTGAAACCGCCATCACCTCCTTGGGCAATGGTAGATCGGGTCGAGAGTCGGTCACTGAGTTTTTAGCTCGAGTGATTGGAATGGAAAAAGTGTCTCTTCCCAATTATACGTCCATTACCCCTTGTTGACGGTCCTTAATGCTCACATTTAATCGTCAACTAATCATGGAAAAGGATCCAAATGCTACCAACATCTAGACTTAGGGTTTTATCTGACAGAATTACACAAGTTTTGGTGTTTGTCTATTTCTGTAGGGGGTTATCAGGAAATACAGAAGAAAGGCCCACACGTCGGGTTGACATAGAGATATTAACGTGCCGCGCAATTTTACGTCATCTAGAAGACTCCAGAAGCCACGGGAACGAACGGGAAGGCGAACGGGCCCGGGGGCAGGGCGCCCGCCCACCCCCCTTGGGCGCCCGCCCAGGAGTTGTGGTCAAACACGTCCAACATTGCGGACCAAGCTCCACCGACCTAAAGGATCAAGGAAAACCGTGCGATCAATGTCGGTTTGATCCGACGGCCCAGATTCACTTGAAGGGACTATAAAACCAGACCCCCCTGGCCCCTAGAGATCATACCTCTTCTACAGAATCAAAGTTAGGGTTTCAATTCTTCATCCAAGTAGAGAGGATCCCTCTAGTTCTTCTAGTTCTACCTCTAGTTCATCGAGATCTAGTTCTAGTTTATCTAGTTCTAGTTCTAGTTCCTCTAGTTCTAGTTCTAGTTGGTTCTAGTTGTAATCTAGAAAATAGGGAGAGAGAAGAGGAGAGCGGAGGAGGAGCCGGATCTGTCGGATCTTCCTCAACATTGTACTTTTGCAGCAACTGGTTCGTTCTTCATCGTTCTCCAGGTTCTTCAACTCATAACTCCTGAGTTCTCTAATTACTTTTATTTACATTCAAGTTATTTATTGGATTCCCGCTTGCATCAAGTGCTCTAGTCTTTGAAACATTAGAGTAGTAATTAATAGATTAAACGTGGTGTTTAGTCTTGCGATTACCTGGAATTGCACCCAATCCTGTGGATTGTTGTGGTAGCCTTAGGGTAGTGACAGCCCTAACGGTCGACGTATTCCACCTCGTTCGGATCGGTGTTTGTAGGACCGTAGTCGGAGCTTCCTAGCCCCCTTCTCATCTCTTTCTGTGGTTAGTGTTCTGATGTCCCGAAATAGATAATCTTGAAGTAATTCTTGATTCTTAGATCATCTAGAGAACTCTCAGGAAACTTCCTCTCTTCCCACCAAAAATAATAATTATATAGTTATCCTTGGGCGATCTTGGATCTTAATTAGTACACTCACGTTCCCTGTGGAAAATCGATACTCTGGAATACTCCCGGGTGAAAGCTACATCGGTATCCGTGCGCTTGCGGATTTTTCTGTTTGCGTTTAAAATACCCAACACCCCTGTAGCTGGCAGTTCATGGGTTAAAAGCTCTATAGTGTGGCCTATAAGGATGTCAAAACTTTTAATGTCAAAGACATAAAAGTCAAGACTCGTTCTGATGTTATCAAGTCGTACATGGGTTTGGTGGAGAATCCCACAACTTTTCAATTCCGTACGCGGGGCTACCCTGAGAATTTTCTCTGTCGGGACTAGTGGTTCAGACCCTAGATGGGTGAGCATAAAAGATTTCGACATTAAATTGGCCCCGACAAGTGGATTATACAATGCTTCTTGCCAGCTACGCCGAATTTTGCACTGAATGGACGAAGATGGAGTATTAATTTGAAGTGGATCAGAAGATAACTCTGTTTCTTTGGTCCATTCCTGACTCATGATAGCTGAGAGTTCATTAATTGAATGTTTTATAAAATCCTCATCTAGCTGATCATTAGCAGTGGTAACTTGCGGCTTTCTTTGACATGAGTACTTCGAGGTGTTTCCGAAATCTTTAAAATGATCATCCTCGAAGAACGGGAGATCTGAAGGTTGAAAATCTTCCTTCGGGGGTCCCGATATGGTAGGAGATGTCTCTATAGGTGTATTGTCAGTGGAGGCTATTGAGACTTCCTCTATTTCAGGTTCGGGCTCTACGCGGAGGGGTTCTAGCGGAGGAGTGTTCTCTAGAATGAGGTCTAGTAAGGCTTCTCCTTCTGCTGTGGTCTTGTGGTTAAACGACCCTCCGGCAGCTATGTCTAATTGTATGGCAGATTCCTTGTGTAGCCCTAGCCAGAAATGTTGTAACAACACGTGGCTAGGGGTTGACAAGTCTGGGCCAGAACGGGTAAGAATTAAAAATCTATCCCAGGCTGCACCTATGGTTTCCTTCTCTTGTTGTTGGAAGCTGAGAATCTCTTGTCGTAGGGCAGCGACACGAGATATAGGGAAGAATATGAGACAGAATCTGTTCCTCAATTCTTCCCAATCTCCTTTCACCTTTCCTACATTATGGGCGTACCATTGTTTCGCCTTCTCTTCAAGAGAAAAGGGAAACAAATTCCACCTAAGGGTTTCTTGCAACATACCCGAAATTGTCAAGCATGCACAAAGTTGCTCAAACTCCCTTAAATGATGATATGGATTTTCATAATCTAGGCCTGAGAAGGTTTGTTCCCGAACCATGGCTATAAAGCCAGGACAGAGCTCATAACTTGAAGCTGTGATTGGCTTTGACGATTGTGGTGGTTCTACGTGCTCGCCCTTAGGAGCAGAGAGTTGGTAAAGTGTGTTTGGCTCCATAGTATTTTTTTTATAATTTATATATATATATTTTTTTAGATAAAAATGGGAGATGATACACGGGCAACTAGGTTCGACTCAAAAACAACAACCGTTCCCCGGCAACGGCGCCAGAAATGCTTGTTGGTATTTCTTAGCGATGCAGCCAATTATCCGCAAGCGCACGGAAGTACCGTTGTAGCACTTCACCCGGTGGTATTCAGGGTATTGAGATTTCGCAGGGAACGAAGGTGTTTTGAGACTTAAACTAAGTGTACCCTAGAGTAAAGTGAGAGGGATGACTTAGGTAGTGAGGTTCTCCTAATGGTAGAAGTTTTGTGCAAGGCAACGTGCTTTTCTAATCTTACTTCGGGCACCGAAGCGTACCTGGTCCGCCAGGTAATACCGGCGTGTAGCTCTACGCCGTATCCGGACGTGGGGGAAACTAAGGACAAACAGGGCTGTCACCACCTGCTGCCGCCCCCTCAACCGTGGGATACGAGGCAAACGAGGGTAACCTCTAACCTAGACACCACGTCTTCGTTATTAGCTACTACTCTAGCATTGTGCAGGTCCTCCCGCCAGCCAGCAAGAGTCCCTCTACTAGAGTATCTACCGAGAGATAGACAACGAACCCGCAAGATTATAAGAACACGATAACGATTACTCAATAACTTTTTAGAACAAAAGAAGAATACAACCTTTTCTTACCCCAATATGGTTGTAGAGGTACAGCTCGGGAAGCGGGCAGCACTTCGGCCCTTCCACCCAGTGCAACTAGGGGAACGGACCGAGTGCTTGCTACTTCTCTTACTCTACACTCTAACTCACTCTCCTATTCTATTCCTAAGTAGAGGCTAAGGATATGAGTGGAAGCTCCGCCTCTCTACTACTACTCTTGTATCTCTCTTTATTCTTGTGGACTTGAAGCTTGAATGGATTGAATGATGATGAATGAGAGGCCCTCTCCCCCTCCTTATATAGGTGTGGAAGGTCGGATTGGGAGGGGGTAAACTGCAAAATGCAGCCGGGAACCGCGCTAGTGCTTCACATGCACCGCCTCTGCAAAAGGCAGTGGGGAGCTGGGCTAGGCCGGGGTCGGTCGACTCTAGGGGGCGGCCGCCCCCTAGCTGGCTCCGTTGGCCCAGGCCCAAAGCCCAGACAATGCTCCTCGGCCTTCTGAGTTTGAATCCAATTGCATTTCAATGCACTTCTGTATTTGAATTAAATGTGCCTTCAATTCTTTGATTTTGGCGGCTCAAACCCTAGTGTCCTACATACACATGTGTTCACCAAAACTGTGGAATTTGGTTAGCATAAAAAGCCCTATTTCTAATGTTTGGTGATATTTTATAGAGTTTGTATGCATGTTGGCGGTATGAAAAGTGTATTTTAAGAAACGCCAACAGTTGCTGATGGACCGACACCTCCTTTTCGTTTCGGACTGGCTCGTCGTGTTTCTCCAAGGCCGCCCCTCGACGTCGTGAGGCCGAGCTCTCGGCTTGCTGAGCTGCCACCACTTGAAGCAGGGTTTGCACCTCGTCTCGAATGCGCCATGCTTGGGAGTTCGAGGGCTCAGGCATGTTACGTAGTAGCATGGTTGCCGCCACGACATTCTATCCTGCTCGAGGGAAATGGCTGACAGGCTGCTTTGGTTCCCCGTCTCCGACGATCTACCGGTGCACTTCTCGAGCTCGCCTGCGCGCACCTCCACCATGCGGGTATGGTTGGTCATGCTCGAGGGCCCGCTCGAGCTGGGTGAGGCGCTCGTGATCTTCATCAAGCTTTGCTTTGACTTCCCGTAGTTGCACAAGTTGCGCGGCTTTGTCTTCCTGAGGTGAAGGGTCGACCTATCTGTTGTTCCCAGGTGTCTTGGGGTCCTCCCTTGCTACAAGGGCTCGACCGCTGGCGATGGCGTCTTGGGTTTCGTCTGTGGTCTCCGCCTCTCCATCGATGTTGAAGCATTCCCTCGTAGGGTCGTAGCTGTCGTATTCAGAGTCGAGATTCGGTTTTGCGGCGTAGAAACATCCGCGTCCTTCTTCCGCCAGCTGTTGCCTGAGTGAGGTGATCGTGTATCACCCAGGTCCTAGGCGTCGGAGGCCTCACACCTGGGAGAAATCCGGCAGCTCGGCTGATTGCTACTGCGCTCCGGCGTCGCGCGGGAGGACCGTTGGTCGTTCCACGTATGTCTGGGTGTTTGGACATATTGTCCTGGCGAGTGATGCCGCGGCGCTGTCCAGACCGAATGGGTACGCTCCCCTAGGGGTGAACAACCCGTGTGGTAGCAGCTTCGTGGGGGGCGGGGGCGCGCGAGGCGCATCACCGTCCAACGTTGTCGCGTGGCCCTCGTGACGTCGGGCTGCCGTATCCGCGGAGCCGATGGTCGTGTAGCGGCAGAGGGGCAGTGGTGGTGCTGTCCTCGCCTCTTCTTGGGTGGGGAGGCGTGGTGGCGAGGCCGTCTTGGGGCCTTTGGTCGCGCAGGTGCAATGCGGGCTCCTCCGGGTCCCTTGACCGAGAGCACGATCATGTCGTAGCCGAAACTGGTGGACATAAACTCGAGGCTCCCGAACCAAATCACCGTGGAGCGCGGGATCGGTGAAACGAGAGTGGCCATCTGGAAAGAGATGGGAAGTTGGTGAGAAAACACGCAGGACCCCTACCTGGCGCGCCAACTGTCGGTGTTTTACCCCTGGGGGGTCACACCAATGAGTAAAACTTGTGTGCGTGTTCCCTTTCCCAGATGGTGATGCAAGAAGGACACAAAGATTTATCCTGGTTCGGGCAAGAGAAGGCCCTACGTCCAGCGGGGGAGGGGGATGTTTCTATTATCTTGCACCTAAGTGCTTGTACAGGGGCGGATAGAAGTCAGTGTTGTGATGGATTCTAAGTTCTAGACGGAGGTAGTGTCTCGTTGTTCTTCTCCGTATCTCTTCCTATGCCTCCCTTTTTATAGTTCCAAGGAGAGACCTAGGTTACATGGCCTAGGTGATAGAGTAGGGGTTGATAGGGGCATAGTGCGCTGACCTACT
Source organism: Sorghum bicolor (assembly GCF_000003195.3). Taxonomy (NCBI): domain Eukaryota; kingdom Viridiplantae; phylum Streptophyta; class Magnoliopsida; order Poales; family Poaceae; genus Sorghum; species Sorghum bicolor. The sequence goes on from NC_012871.2 coordinate 41,676,867, forward strand.
CGAGGCTTCCGTACCGGCGTGGCCTCGTCTTGTTATTCAGTACTTGGGTCATGATTACGCGTGCCTCTGAATTCGGCTCCTGCGCGCCGTCCTAGATCGACTTAACCGGGGGCACTCCTGTACGTCGTGGCTGTGGTCACGTCAGAGTGGTTAAGGTGTTGTCTTTCACAGCTTGACTCTTCTTTGGGAAGGAACGTGCCCGCTCGAGGGTCCGATGCCACGCAAAGCCCTGGTGAACGGAGCGTTGACTTTGGACATCTCGAGGGGGCTGTGACATGACGTTCCGACTGTCTCACTGCAATCGGCTACACTCTGACTCTTCTGGAGGGATAAAGCTACAAAAAGGGGCGATTGGATAGGTGCTTGCTTCCTATCACATTTCCCGTGACTGTCGGGTTAAGTGAGAACACGGCAGGCGCATTTAATGCCCTGGTTCCTGTACCCGCGTCAGGCGGCGGACGGTGTCCTTGCGCTCGAGGCTTGTTGATTCGTACGAGCCAGTTTCCATATTCGACGCTCGCTGTTTAGTCGAGCTTTTACCGATTCGCGCGACCCTTTCTCCGTGTTCGAGGCTATGGTTGTCATCATATTTTGGCAATCACGCGTGCGAATGGGGGACGTCGAGTCAGGGACCTCAATTTACGTACGGGTCCTCTTGATATGTGCATCGGTTAGGGTACCTCTTATTGACACCCTCGACACCTCCTAACGAAGTTTAATTTGCCATTCAGAGATTGCAACTCAGTTTTTGAAGTTGGTGGTACTGTCTTGCTAATTGCTTCAAATCTCTTTTGTCAAACTTCAATCCCTTTTTCAAGCACCATGAAACCCAATAACTGTTCTACTGACACTCCAAAAGCACATTTATGTGGATTCATCCTCAATCCATGCTTTCTGGCACACATAAGTGTCTTCTTGAGATCTTCTAAATGTTCCTGCTAACCCTTTGATTTCACAACTACATCATCTATATAAATTTCAACAATTTTGCCGATCAACTCATGAAAGATATAATTCATTGCTCTGTGAAAAGTCGCACCAGCATTTTTATGTACAAAAGTCATGACCACCCAATCATATAAACCGAATGCACCAGGACACCTAAAAGTAGTTTTATGAATATCTTCCTCAGCCATGAATATCTGATTATATTCGGCATTACCATCCATAATAAATTACTTTATATCTTGCTGCTGCATCGACTAACATATCAGCAACAGGCATAGGGTAACTATCCATCGGGGTAGCTTTATTCAAATCTATAAAGTCTATACAGACTCTTACTTTATCATTTTTCTTATACATAGGAACCACACTTGAAATCCATTCAGCATATCAACATTGCCGAATGAACTTTGCTTCATATAACTGAGTGATTTCTGCTTTACATCGGCAATTACCTCGGGCTTAATTCTCCTTGGAGCTTGCTTGAAAGGCTAATACCCAAGTTTACTTGGTAGTCGATGCTCAATAACTTTCTATCAAGACCAGGCATTTCATAATATTTCCAAGCAAAACAATCTTTATATTCCTTTAATAAAGATACTAACTTTTGTTTGTATTCAGGATCTAACGTAGCACTCACATATGTTGGCCTAGACTTATCACCATCGCCTATATCTACTGCTTCCAACTCATCAGCCGACATAAATCCTTTGACCATCTTGACTTCATCTTCATTGACTAAAGAATCCATCAATTAAAACTCTTAGAGCCAACTGCTTGTATCGACTGTTGATCATCATCAAACACTTTGATGACACCTTCTTCATATATCTTCCTAGAGAAACATTCCATGCCCTCAAAATTCCACTCATCTATTCCAGCATAAGAGATACTAACAGAAGAATCAGATGGAACAACTTCTACATCATCCCCTATCCACTGAATTAAACTTTGATGCATAGTGGATGGCATACAGCAATTAGCATGGATCCAATCTCTTCCTAGAAGCAAACTATATGTGCCTTTAGCAACAACCACAATGAAATTCGTAGGCAAGATCTTACTACCAACCATCAGTTCAACGCATATAGCACCTTTGGTTAGTGAGATTTTGCCACTGAAATCTATCAATCTCATATCGGTTGGACATAAGTCTTTTGTCCTCTTACCGAGCTTGCTGAATGTAGAATATGGCATTAGATTGGCAGCTGCACCTCCATCGACTAGCATCTTAGTCAATGGTTTCCCATCAATAAATCCATTGAGATATAATGCCTTCAAATGTAGATGCTTTTCAGGTTTCTCAAAAGTTGCACTTTTTGTTGACAAATCCATTGAGCCACTGCTACTTCTTCATCTGATTCTAATTCATCGCTGGCTCTAAATTCAGTAGGCAACATAAAAATAGTAGAAATCCTGGCTGGTGCCTTATCTTTGCCTTTGTCAACTGTCTGTTTAACTTGCCACACTTTATGCCTCTTTTGATGCAACTCATCATTCCTTAGACATTGAACCCTTCTCTTCTGACTTCTGGTAAGTCCGCTTGGGCACCATTGATTCTTTTGTCAAACATACTCCTTATAGACAATTTTTTGATCAGCTATTTTTGTCTCAAGCCAATCATTAACATTGTCTATTTTTACACGCCGACTTGTTCTTTCAAAACTCAATCTTTCATGTATAGGTCGGTGGTTGACCTTTGCCTGAGGATACTCCCAATACTGATCACTACATTAAGGGAATTATTGAAAGTTGACAACTTTAGGCCTTTATTTCAGCAATGTTGAAAGAAAGGACAGTTCCAATGATACTCGTTTTCTTCCTAAACTCTATTCCTTTCACATTCTTCTTGATACCTCCAATGATATCTTTCTTGACGCATTTGTTCCTTTTTGTTTTGACCTTGCCACTTTTTTAACAAAATTATGACAGTAGGGCGTCTATGCATCTCACCACTTTTAGAGGTCTCTAGAATATCTGATCATGTAATTTGTCAATCTTGCTACTTCTTCATCTCTTATATTCAATAGTTGATATCTGTTTTGTAGAGTCTACTGCTTTTGCTTCCTTAGCTCTCTCAGAAGTGAGTACCTTGAATTTTCCTCTTGGAGAAGAAGAAACCATAATTATTGGGAAAGGATGTCCTTCTATACCCATGCCACCTTTAGCTTTCTCCAGCCCAATCTTTCCTTTATTGATAGCTTGCTGGATGATATCTCTAAAAACTTTGCAATCATTAGTGTCCTTTCTCCAAAAAATTATGATATTTGCAGTACCTTTTCTTCTTGAGCTCTTCAGCTAAAGGGATCTTATGATTTCCAGTCAGCTTAATTTGTCCTTTCTCCAACAAATAATAAAATATTTTATCGGCCTTGGTGATAAAAGTTGAATTTCTTCATTTCTTCTACTGTTGATTTGTTTTTGGCCCATGGAATGTACTCATAATATTTCCACACCCAATCCACAGCAGCCACTTCATCATTCTCAACTTCTTCATCACTGCTATCGACTAACTCTGGGTTAGACTCATAGCCGACGTTATTCACCTTGTGAGGCCTGTCGAAGCATGCATATTTGATCTAGGTCTCCATGCTAGATAATTTTCTGGCCAAAGTAGCTAAATCAGCACAACCAAACCCAATTTTCTCTTTAATATCTAGTATTAGCCCTCGAATCACAATGCTAACCAATTCAGCTTCTGAAAGTGTTAAGGTATAGCATTGATTCCTGACTTCTTTGAACCTCTGTAAATAATGAAGCATAGGTTCGTTGTTCCTCTGTCTCACATCAACTATCCATAACTCCAGAATCAAAGTAATGATGAAACTTGGTTTCTAGATCTTCCCATCCTTCAATGGAATTATGTGGCAGAGATGCAAACCACGACAATGCTGGACCAGATAGAGAAAGGGGAAAGAAGTTCACTTTCAAAGCAGGTTCATCAGCAATTTCACCCAGTTGAGCGAAATATTGGCTAATATGCTCCATAGCTGATACTGAACCCATTCCAGTAAATTTAACTAAGTCTGGCATTCTATATCTTGGAGGTAACAAGACCTGATCGAACCACACTGGACATGGCTTCAAACCAAACTGACATTGAACCATATCAGTAACTTGGTTCGTCAATTGATCTATTTGAAACTGATTCCCATGCTGACCATTTGGTTTTGGATACCTTTGATTCTGCATTCTCTGAATATTTGGCCGATATCTAGGGTTTTCACAACCATTTAAAGTATAGTGCTTAGCGACATAGTGATAGCCAGGAGGTACTTCTCTAGGTGCCAATCTTCCTTGATAAGGCAGAGCATTGAAATCTCTAGCAAGCTCTGGCTTTGAGGAGCAACTTTAATACACGATTGACCGTAATCTAATATCGGCTATTGCAGTGAATGCTGAACTATGTTGCAGCGTTGATTCATATTTGCAAATTCTCTAGATGCTTGATCTCCTGATGTTTGTCCGACGAACATCTGCTTATTCCTAGCTGGGACAGAATACGTTGGTCCTCTATTCTGTATATCCAGATTAAAAGCTTCCTTAATGGCATTAGTGATACCATTCAGTAATATTTCATTATGATTAGCCAAGGTTGATGCTATGACTTTGCTGATAGTTTCACTAATAGCTTAATGTTGGATCTGAACAGCACGATGATGCTCTCCTTCTAGAATCACCCTCGGGAAAAGAGTTTTCTTGTACACCTTCTTATCTCTAGTCCTATTGAAGGAAAGCAAACACTTCTCTTAGTATTGATACACAACAGTTTCAACCAATTCCTTCAACGATTCTGGGAGTTCGTCTAGAGTGACATTGAGCATGTTCTCATTATCTATGTTGATGACTAATTGGTCCCACCAGGCGTGCCAAAAGATGTGTTGGTGTAAAAGTTGGTTTTCTCACACCAACAATGTCGGGGGCTCTTAGAGGGAGTGCAGGAGCTGGAGTCCTAGACCTCTTGAGGCACAAACATATAAGCTTGGTGAATTAATTCCGGGGCGTGCCAGTCAATTTGACCTAAAAATGGACAAGGTGAAAGTACAAATGTCAAATTATGGAACCTGCCGTTTATTGCCAGATAGTTTCGAGGTATATGGCCTGAAGAAGCCGTTGAAATAAGGAAATTAACTAGAAAGTTAACTCATTAAAATGATGCAAAATGATAAGCATTATTGACTATACTAAACAAATGCATCTTACAGGTGTAAATTATCGGATCGGCTATTTAGCCAGTACGCTGTATATAAAGATAAAAGATAGCTTACATGCATTATCCTTTTATACATTAAATAAACAATAGCTCACTAAAACTGGTCTAACGGCCTACGGTTTCAATAAATTACTTCCATAATTTGTATTAAATCTATATTCACCTAGTCTAACGGCCAGCGGGCTTCAATAAATTCAACACAAACTACTAGTTCATTTAATGCATAAGCAGACTCATGCACGCGTGCTATTCGTTTAAGCTTAACTGGATCGACTATTTTAGCCGATGGGTCCGTCCGGCACGAACAAGATCTATCTATGTTGTTATAATTGTATTTAGTTATTAATACCAAATTAATCATAACAAAATAAATATCTCGAATGCACAACATGTAACTATCAAGATTAACGAGTTATCTATCTTATATTTGCTTAATGATTGTCATTTGCTTTGAAGTTCATGATAAGCGTTTAGATTTGAAGCTCGAGCCAACTCATTAAACCTTGATCGGGTAGAATATTGTTATAATGAATAAAACATTGAGCTTTCAACAATATTGGTAACTTGATGAATCTATTAAATTACCAATTTTATTGATCTGATAACTAACTTGAACCATGATTCATAAGAGATTGAAACAATGCAGCCTTACAAACATAAATCAAGTCGATAACTAGTTCATAATTAAGCTTGACATGAGGTCAAATGATGCAGCCATGACAAACTAAACCCGAACCATGACAATACTTACAAGCAAACCGAAGGTCGAATTCAACCGATGCAGCCCAATTTGTTGAAGGTCTCTTCAAGATCTACTTCTACTCCTACTCCTAAGGTTGGTGGCCGAAGCCGAAAGGGTTTGTATTATGATTGTTTATATCTTACAAGGATTGAGTTCCTAATATTTATAGTCCGGAGTCCTAATCTCATGTTCTAATATGACTTTTTCCTTAAAAAGGTAACCTGGACTCTAACTTTTCTTTTCTAATGGAACCCGACACGTCTTCTTTCGTCTTGCCTTGTTCCAACGTCCTTCTCATCGACTAGTTTCATTACGCTTATGGGTTAGTCGATCCACTCATTGGGTCATACCTCCTTCTGCGAAGCTGGCCCACCTAGCTGTTTCCTAGCTCGCCAAAATTTGGGATTAACAAAAACTATCATAAATATCCCATTGGAACTGCCCTAATGTCTCGTCATTACATATCCACTCTCTTGCTAAAACCATTCACATATCATAAAAAAACACAACTACCGCAACACCATGTCGTTGACTTTTTAGCTTTTCTTTTATTCTTATTTTTTGAAGATAGCGAATAGAGTATCCGGCTTCATAGGAATTAGACAAACTTTTTTACGAACCTCCAAACTGAACTCATCACTACCGGGTTGTTATGCAATGTGATTCTAATTATCCTAAACATATACCATATATCAAAACCTTAACAACATATCAGGAAACCCATAAAAAACCCTAGGAGTAATGTTATGAACATGAGCACAAAAATTGTCTTGACTCCTCAAAGCCAACACATCACCAATATTTACCATCTAAATGTAGGATTTTGATTCACCTATCATATATAAGGGACAACTACTGCTTGGGCTACAACCTAGCATCCAACTTCCTCAACCATCAATATATAAGGGACAAATATTGCTTCCGCTACAACCTAGCATCCATCATCCTGAACCATCGTGACCAAGGACCACAACAACGTTACTGTCAACAATTCCATCTAACTTTGATCGATTTTGTACATTTGTTATCACCTCCCTTGCCGATCACCACCATCTAACCACCGCCTTACCTCCCTCCACTCTCGTCTTGGCAAATCCAACAGGACAAGTCCTAGATGTCAAAAGAGGAATGAGCCAACAAGGGTTTTTTCTTAATCCTCACATGTGCTTTCTCAAAATTTAGGGACTATGGCCTTATACTTAAAAAATTCTTATGATTAGGTAGGGAGTAGTTAAAAAATCACATGCCTATTCATCACATTCTTCACTTAATAAGCCATTAAATAATTATTAAACATTGAATATTGAGTCTTGAATTAATATGAATGTTGATCATAGTAGTGAGTATGTTGACCAATTTAATGAACGTTAAATAATTGACATAGAGACATGTTCTATTAGTATTCTGTGTATTTAAGTATGTGTGTTTATAAAAATTTTCTTATTTAACTAGATAAATACCCATGCGTTGCAATAGGAGCAAAATATTCCAATACAACTAAAACACACATGGACAATTGTGATGAAAATCAAATCAATCATGGCAGAAAGGAGCCCTATGAAGCATAGAACCGGTGATAACTCTGTTAGAAAGACATTAATGGCCAAAAGAAATTCAATGTGAAATTGAATGTCATATTATGTCATTACATTTATATTTCAAAATTTTAAAGTCTAATAATTCATCTTTACAAATAACCCAACTTATGGCAAACCCAATTTTTGCTTAATCTCAACGAATAATCCTGGCAGTCGAACTCTCCAATACCTTACCATTGTGAGCTTGATCCTAGGATGATCTATTGTAGTGAATATCACAATATAGCTTATCCACCAAGGTATTAACCATCATCACTTGCATTGTACAAATACAATAGAGGCATTAAATCCTTTTAGTGCGTAAGGTTGAGTGCCTTGCATGGCTTCTTCTCTTCTAAGCTCTCCTCTTAGGCAAGACAAATATGTGTTGATGGTCCGTAAGTATCAAATTTAATTATCAAATAAACAGAGAAAAGGACCCAAATGAAATCGACATCCAGACTTAGGGTTTTATCTGACAGAATTCCACAAGTTTTGGTGTTTGTCTCTTTCTACAGGGGTTATCAGGAAATACGGAAGAAAGGCCCACACGTAGGGATTACATAGAGATATTGTAACACTCCTAGTGATAGCTTGCATGTTAACCATGAGCATTGCATCCACATAAGCATCATCATGATCACTCATGAGCATCATACCATGATCACATGCCATTTACTACATGTACTATGTGATTAAATTGCTTGTGTGACTTGTTTTGAGTGACCTTAGTGTGTGACTAATGCTTACAAATGTTATTGTCTTCCAAAATACTTTAATCATGTGTAGAACATCATTTGGAATAAAGTTCATGTTGAAGGTTTTGGCCAAATATGCCCCTAAGTCATGGTTAACCCTAGAATGACCTTTTTGACCCCCTAAACCTTCTTTCAAAGATGCTTTAGGAAAGTAATGTTAGATACCTTGCATATCTGTGACACCTGAAGCAAAGTTGTAGAGAATTTCATTAGCTACAAAAGTTATGTTGATGACTTTTTATGAAAACTCATAGAACACATCCAAAATTTACTCACAAGCCAAAAATCAGGGCTGATTTCACACTTAGCCAAATTTGGCTGTCTTGAATGACACCGTTTCGACATAGGGTGATTGGGAGCTTTGTAGTTTGAATCCTAGGACGAATTAGACTTGAATCCTGTAAGCAAACTTATAGATCTCGTGTAGCTCTAACCAAAGGAACAAGTTTGAGCCAAATCCATCGAGTGAGGCATGAGTAAAACATTGGCAAAGATCGAGCTTCAGTCACTAGCCATGGCGACGGAATCGCCCAATTCAGTTCAGACAGAAACCGTCCGCCGCCGCGTGTCCGTCCACCTGTCGGCCGTACATCGACGGCGACCCCGCCTGTCAGCCCCGATGTTGTCCACAAGACGCCACGCACCGAGTGGACGCCTCAGACGCGCCATTCGCCCCTCCAGAGCGCCACATTGCGTCCGCCTTCGTCCACGGCGAGCTCCGCCGCGCTTCGGCGAGCTCTTCCGGCCGCTCCACCGCGTCTCCGGCCACGCCAGCCCGCCAAGAGCTCCGCCTTGACGTCCTCTACCACGACGTCCACTCCATTCCCGTAGTCGAGCACCGGTGAGGTCGCATTGCCAACTCCGCCGCGAGCTCCACCTCGCCGGAGTTCACAGAGATCACCGGCAACGTGGCCAGACCTCTCTGGTTCACCTCTGGCCGTGATTCTTCTTCCTATAGCTTCGCCTTGAGTCGCTCTTGCTCGTCCGCAACCTCTACCGCGTCGCCATTGCCTGGATCCGCCGGCGTAACGTCGCGCAGCGCCGCCGCTCCGCCATTCCCGACGGCAAGCACCTTTGGGTCCAGTAGAGCGCGGATAGAGTAGGTCCACAGAGTCGCCTTGATGAGAGGAACACGTAGATGCCCTTGGATCCGGCCGAGACCTCGTCGTCGTTGAGCTTCGCCGGCGACGAGCATCTCCCCTGTTTCCGTCTCTCTGACGCGCGGGTCCTGGGTGTCAGCCTCTCCCTCTCACACCCCTCTGGTTCACTGTTTTGCAGAGCCTATGCTATTTTTGAAAAATTCGTATCTCGAGTTTTATAGATCCAAATGACATGGTTCCAATTTTGCTAGATTCCAGCATGAGTCTAATTTTTAATAAAAATATGAAACATGCCATGTTTTTGCAGAAATAAATAGGTATAAATTAATCTTGGATTTTTAGTGGGTAATTATATCTTGAAATCTATTGATCTGCTGACCCTGCAAATTTAGGGTGTTGTTACTAAGGCTATAAGTAGGCTCTGATAAATTTATCATGATTTTTGGAAGCCTGGTTGCATAGTTAAAAATGATTCTTGCTTAAATAGGAGTTTCTTGTGATTTTTTAATAAATAGGTTATAGCTCCTTTTGTGGTGAACCTTACTGAGTGTTGTACTCACATGTAGACAAAGCTAGGAAAAATCTGAAATCTGTTGTTTGACACTTTTTGATAGGGTTTCACATTTATGCCTTGCATGCCTTTACTATCTTGTTGTTTTTGTATCTCCCAATCTGCATGTGCATATGTTCTGAAAAGTTTACAGTGATCTTATGTTAGTATAAGTAGCTTGCTTTAATTTGCTTAGGATTTTTGGAACACTTGGAATGCAGGTTCATTAAATCACCTTAATAATTTAATAAATGAAAAAGGTGATGATAGAAATAAGTTTAGGCCTTGCCATGATGTTTTCTGGTGTTTCTTAGATATGTTCTATCTACTAGTGCGATTGGATTGTCCCTTTGATACATTCTCAATATGTGCAAAATATTATTTTTGCTATTTATGCCTTTCCTAGAACATTTCTGTGTAGCTGATAGCAAATGCTTAAGAACTAATTGAAGATGATAGTTTCTGGGAAACTTGTCTACAACAAACTTGTAGCTAACTTGCTTATCTACTTCGTGTCCAAGTTTCATGACATTTGGTTGAGTAGTTTAAAAGTTATGAATATTACAAGTAGCTGCTGCAAAGTGCTTGCTCTCTGGATTTTCCAGAACAGCCAGCCAACTTTGTATGTTTTAGCATATTTCGGTTGGGAATCATTCTGGGGTGTCTAAAAGTGAATTGTAGACAATTTGCTAAGCTTTCCAGAAAGTGATTACTTGCTTCGTTTGGCCAACTGATACTTAAGTTATGGCTGAAACTTGTGACAGGTAGTTTGTCTACTAAACCAGTGACTCAGTAGGAGTAGCTAGGATTTGTTTAACTTGTCTAGTTAGTCTCTCTACCAGAGAAGAAGTATGCATTTACTTGTTATTCCATGATTCACTTACTCTTGAAAGTTTATGCTCATGTTATACCTTGTTTTTTGTCCCTTTGGCTCTTCATCATGCATCATATGTGCATTCTCTATATTCATCTCCTTGTCATGCATACATAGGTGTACCCAAGGGCGTGACGGTGTTGGAGTTCGAGCTGCCGGAGTCGGAAGGACAGCAAGGGGAGCTACCTCAAGGAGCTGAGGAGGAGGAGGACTTGCCGGAGTGCCCTGATCACCGTCCCTCTACTTACGTCGAAGGCAAGCCCCGGAGCATTATAAACCTCCTACTATTTTATTATTCGTGTTCAGCTATCAATTTACTATGGTTTTATATTGTTGCATTAATTGGTAGGCGTTGATATGACACCCTTTCTGCATAATGACTACCTTGTCCACCTCATACCTCACCAAAGTAGGTCCAGGATCGAAGTAATGCTTAGCCATGCTTAGCTCGGTAGAAGCCGGGTGATTTCCTGTCACCTGCGAGAGTTAGGTGGATGATGATCACGGTTGGCTATATTTGCTATCGTGGAAATAACCATGTGTTAATAATGGACTTGAGACCGGGTGGGATAACGATAGTGCCGCAACAAGGCATGGAGGTCTTGGGTGTGAATCTATCCCCATCTGTGTCGTTTAAGGACCGAATCGCTGTACGTCCCCGTGTCATGTTGAACGCATGCCTATCACTTAGTTGTCCGGATAAGTCGTTCCGACCGCGAAGCCTACGAGTGCAACTCCGGCCGGATACCCCGATCTGGTTAAAGTGCGCACCCCGGTTGGTAGTAAGGATGTGCAGGGAGTCAATGGCGTAAGACCGAGGTGTCAGGTTAGAGTCCTGACCCTGGCAGATTGGCGGTCCCTGGGGTTGCGGCGCCGTACGGACCCGCGAATTGGTCTGGAGTTGCGCTAAAGGTGATCCGAGCTGCCGTCATGAAGTATGCTTGGGTGAGTGTTAGGAATACCCCTCCAGCTGGATAGGAATCGATTCGAATCGCCGTCTCTCCCGGATAGTGAGAACTTTACTTGGGCAGCGGCAATGTAGAATTTACTAAATAAACTTAATGGTTATGATGAGAATGATGATAGCTATGTGAAATCCGGATATGGTTATTATTGTGATGCTTAAATACTCAAGTGCATGCTTAGATCAGGTGCTAATCTAGTGGATAGTTGTAAGTAATAAACCTGCTGCTGAAATTTGATAATGGGTTACTTACTACAAAAGCTGTTATGCAAAAGGTGAGTCAAACCAGTCCACAAAGATCAGCCTAGCATCCTCCTTGGTGTCACTTCATTTCTGGTTTATGACGGGTAAGTCTAGCTGAGTACATTCTCGTACTCAGGGTTTTATTTACCCCTGTTGCAGATGATATCGTGTATCACGGCTACTGTGCTAACTGTCATCATCCGGCTGCGGACGATGATTAGATCATGGGCGTGATCACCTCCTTTATCTTTAGTTGTGCTTGTGTTGGGACTTGACCATGGAACTGGCATGTATTATAAACTGAGTTGGTGTTGTTTCAAAACTACTCTGTTTCCGCTACTGCTATGGTTTGTAATAACCACTTTAAAGTCTGATGTGATGTAAAACTATGTTCTGTGATGAATGGTTGTAATCTGTGATGGTGATGCTTGATCATGTACGATCTTGGTTGTATGTTGGTTGAATCGAGGTCTTTTGAGATTTCGTCGGACTACCGGGTTTATATGGGTTCAAGTCCATTGGCTTGACTACCTCCGTGGTTGCTAATTCACTTGAGTTCTTATAAATTTGACGGTTCTGTTACAGCTGGCATCAGAGCAAGATTCGGCATTTAACCATCATAGATGTATTTGAAAACAAATGAATTTGGTTTTCTCAAACTAATTTGGCAAAATTAGACTATACATAGGGCTGTTTTAAAACATTTTAATAACTTATACCATGCCAGTGGTCATACCCTTTATGCCCATATAAGGACTTGTAGGTGGCTTAATATTACTAACATGGGGGTTTTTTCCTTTCGTCGTCCATATGGCGTGCAATAATATGGATGCTACTTACTTAAGTGGTAATGAATGGATCACATACCTCTACGCCATGGTAACCATTGTTTGTTTTCTTTCGTCGTCCATACGGCGTGAAATTGTATAGATGCCACTTGCTTGAGTGGTAATGTATGGATCTATATGCCTCCACGCTACGGTAAGTGTGAGTTGTGAGAGCATGACCGTCCAACCGTCAGTCTAGGGGAGTGTTAGCTGTGGTTACTGGAATATTTACATGTTTCACACATGTATATATGAAGGTACTTAATTGTGGGTAGTAGGTGCAGCCATGTATACATAATTGATGTATATGTGGGTGTATTCAAAATGGGTAGTGTGCTGCGATATATGTTTGGGAATATATATCGGAGTATCTAGCTTGATTGTTGATGATTGGAATTACATTTCTGCACAAATACTATTGTGGGGCTGGGCTGAAATAAAATTTTCTGCAGGTACACTAACAACAAAACGTGTAGACCATGTAGTTGCGTATAAAGAGTGCACGTATGTATGCCACCGACTATACCGTTAGAACTTTTTGCTAGGAGTGGAAAGGACGTATGGAACGTGCATACATCATGAATCATTCATACATTCCTTATGCACTACTTGGGTATTAAATTCTGAAAATATATCTATTTACCTTTCCTTGTAATTGGTCTCCCTTACTCAAATGTGATCTTTCTACAGATGGCAGCCCCGCACGCAAGTGAGACTTTCCTGGACATGTTTGGCACTCCTACTTTGTTGTGGAGGGTGCTAAGTTCAGTTGGATATGAGGAACCACCTAAGTACACTTGGACTGAGTCTGAGCATGCAGGAGCCTTACCTTGGGTAGATGTCCAAATTATAGTGCCCCCTTGTCCAAATAACCCACAGTGGCTAGGTTGGATAGTAGAGTGTGATGGCCAAACTCCTTGGGAGGGTGCCCAAGTAGCAGCCCTAGAGGTTTTGCTAGAGATATGCCAAGATTATGGTGATGAACTAGTGAATGGCCCAGCTGGATCCATCCCTAGAGTGAGTGTGACTGACACATTTGTGTCTTGGATAGGAAATGAGCCTTTAGAGATGAGAGAAACCATGCTAGGATATAGCTATAGCCCTGCCATGAGTGCCATGCTAGCGGTACTTAAGCTGCACTATATACGCCAGGACACCTACATAGAGGCCATGCTAGCGCTCCAACAAGCTCAAGTTGGGCAACGCAAACTACGCAAGCGCGTGCGCAAGCACCGCGAGGCTTTTAGGGATGCACAAGCTGAAATTCAAAACTATCACACCGCTTTGCAAGCCCGCCGCAACCAAGTTGAGAATGCAGTTAGGGAGCGCAATGAAGCACAAGCCCGCATGATGGAAATGACTAGAGAGAGAGATGAGGCTATGCGCTTGGCTGAAAATAGAGAAGCTGGTAGAGTTAGAGCCTTGTTCCATGCTGAAATTAGAGAGGAAGAGCTGATCACTAGGATTGCTGAGCTACATTTGGATGTCCACCGCCTAAACAATATCATAAATCCTATTCCACATCCAGCCCCTTTTAATCATGAAGAAGCTCCTAGTGAGGAAGATTAGGATGATGGCATCATTTCTAATGGAGAATCTGAGGAAGATATGTAGCCTAGCAATAATTCCATGATCATGTATCAGTTTCCATCTCTTTGTGTAATGGACATGTAATCTGAATTTTAGTTGAGACTCTATGTATTTGGCCATGGTGCCCCTCCTATAAAACTTAAGTTGTGGCGATGACTCTGTAACCCTATGCACGTATTTGTGACGCTCCATGTTTATGTTGAGCTTAAATAATTCTCTGCAATGTCTTTAATCCTTGAGGAATTGTGGCTGTGAATGATCGCGAGAATAACCAAGTGTCATGGAAGATATTCTCTTATTGTACATGGATTATTGTGCCTTAATTTATGTGAATTTACTTCATTAAATTCCGTATGGCAGCAATTGAAGTTCATGACAATTATATCTGTTGCCTTAAAACAGTCACTTCGTATGCCTTGTGCATATGGCTCGCAATACTCGCTCCGGTCACAACGAGGTGCCGCCACCACCACCTCCTCCCCCGCCTACGCCTACTGAGCTATTGGCAGCTCTTGTTGAGGGCCAACGCATGCTCAATGAGGCTATGCAAACTATGGCGCAGCACAACCGGGGTGGTCGCCATGTTCGTCAAGGTGGAGAGGCAAATCAGTACAGTAGTTTCAAAGATTTCCAGGACACCAAGCCGCCGCTTTTCAAGGAGGCTGTCGAACCTCTAGAAGCTGATGAATGGCTCAACACCCTTGAGCAGAAATTTCGATTGCTGAGAGTAACCGAAGAGCTAAAGGCGGAATATGCAGCCCACCAGTTGGTGGGCAAAGCCGGTGTCTGGTGGAGTCATTACAGGACCAGCTTGCCTGCCAATGCTAAGGTGACCTGGGACCAGTTCAGAACTGCTTTCAGAAACACTTATATTCCCCAAGGCTTAATGACTATCAAGCACAATGAGTTCATGCACCTGACACAAGGAACTAAAAGCTTCACTGAATATCTTCATGCTTTTAACAATTTGTCTCGCTATGCTCCTGAGATGGTGGATACCGAAGCCAAGAAGCTCGCTAGTTTCAAGAGAGGGTTGGGACCCAAGTTGTCCAAGAACATGGCTGGTAACAAGAGTACCACTTTTAATGAGTTTGTGAGTGATGCATTGACTCAGGAGAACTCTAATGCTGTGTATGCCGCGTCCAAGAACCGCAAGAGGGTCTATGAGGCGGGTGCTTCACAGTCCAAGGCTCCAGTGACAAGCAAACCGGCCTATCGCCCACCCAATGCTGTGATAAGGTACAGGCCGCCGCAGAAAAAGTCAAATGTGAAGACGAGAGTTCGCAAGTCCTTCACAATTGCTCTCCCAAGAGGTGCCACGGGTCAAGGAGGTCCCAAGACTCCTCCTGATAACCGTCCCTGTTTCAATTGCAAACAAGTTGGTCACTGGGCGAGAGATTGCCCTTATCCTAAGAGGAATTCTGCAGCTGGAGGCAATAACCGTATTGGTCGTGTGCACTACACTACTGTTGAAGAAATCCCGGAAGGTGAAGCGGTCACCGCTGGTATGTTTCTTGTCAATCAACACCCTGCAGTTGTCTTGTTTGATTCGGGAGCTTCGCATTCATTTATGAGTTAAGCATTCGCATCTAAGCATGGGCAACATGTCATTGACCTTGATAGTGGAAAATTTTGCATTAGTGCTGCTGGTAATCAAATTGCTACAAATCAAGTAGTGAGGGATGTACATATTGCCATAGAAGGGCGTAATTATGCAGCAGATTTAGTAGTATTGCCAGGCTTAGGGATAGATGTTATTCTGGGAATGAATTGGATGAGCAAGCATGGGGTATTAATAGATACCTCCACGAGAGTAGTCATGTTGCGAGAGCCTGATAGCAAAGAAGCCTTCTTAGTCCAGCTTCCCAAGAATGATGACATTCGTCACGCTGCCAATGCCATTCGACCACTCACAGTGGCAGAGATTCCGGTAGTATGTGAGTTTCCGGATGTCTTTCCAGAGGATCTGCCCGGGTTGCCGCCGGACAGAGACATTGAGTTTAAAATTGATCTAATTCCGGGTACCGCACCTATATCTAGAAGGCCATATCGAATGCTACCAAATGAGTTGGCAGAACTGAAGAAGCAATTGCAAGAACTTCTCGAGTAAGGTCTTATTCGGCCTAGTTCTTCTCCATGGGGTTGTCCGGCTCTCTTTGTTAAGAAGGACAAGTCTCTACGTATGTGTGTAGACTATCGTCCACTGAATACCGTGACTATTCAAAACAAGTATCCATTGCCCCGCATTGATATCCTGTTTGATCAATTAGCCAAGGCATATCCTGTTTGATGTGAGATCTGGGTATCATCAAATCAAGATCCGACCCGAAGACATTCCTAAAACGGCTTTCTCTACCAGGTATGGGTTGTATGAGTATTTAGTCATGTCCTTTGGTCTGACTAATGCCCCTGCTCATTTTATGTACCTGATGAATTCGGTGTTCATGCCTGAACTGGATAAGTTTGTGGTGGTGTTCAACGATGATATATTCGTGTACTCTGAAAATGCCCAAGAACATGAGGAGCACCTTCGGATTGTACTCACTAGATTGCGAGAACATCAACTCTATGCCAAGTTCAGCAAGTGTGAGTTTTGGCTGAAGAAAGTGCCTTTCCTAGGCCATATTTTATCCAAAGAGGGTATTTCTGTTGACCCGTCAAAGGTGCAGGAGGTTCTAGACTGGAAGGCCCCGACTTCAGTGCACGAAGTCCAGAGCTTTCTCGGTCTAGCTGGATATTATCGGCGCTTCATTCCAGACTTTTCCAAAATAGCTAAGCCTATGACCAAGCTACTGCAAAAAGATGTGAAGTTTGTGTGGTCCTAGGAGTGTGAAGTCGCTTTCACCACTTTACGCCATTTGCTGACCACCGCTCCTGTTCTGGCACAGCCTGACATTGAAAAGCCATTTGACGTCTTTTGTGATGCATCTGGCACTGGCCTAGGTTGTGTACTTATGCAAGAAGGCCGAGTTATTGCCTATGCTTCTCGGCAACTGAGGAAACATGAAGTCAACTACCCTACTCATGATCTAGAGTTAGCAGCAGTGGTACATGCATTGAAACTCTCGAGGCATTATCTGTTGGGCAATCTGTGTCACATTTACACTGACCATAAGAGCCTCAAATATATCTTCACACAACCTGGGCTGAATATGAGACAAAGAAGGTGGTTGGAATTGATAAAAGACTACAATTTAGAAGTGCACTACCATCCAGGCAAGGCCAATGTTGTAGCTGATGCTCTCAGTCGGAAACAACATGTTAACCCTCTTCTAGAGGAAGGCTTCAATTGCATTCGGTGGTCCTGCACAATATCATAGTCAGCTGCTCGTTAGACTTTGTGTACCTAAAGGTGTCGCCCATGAAAGGAGTAAATCGCTTCAGCGTTAAAAGAAAGCTTGCCCCTAGGTATGTGGGTCCCTACCAAATCATCGAGAAAAGTGGCAAGGTGGCTTACAAAGTACAACTACCTCCCGAAATGAGAGCTATTTTCCCCGTGTACCACGTGTCTCAACTTAAGAAGTGTCTTCGTGTGCCCGAAGAGAGAGTTGAAACAAGGGATATCAAGTTGCAGTCTGACCTATCCTATGAAGAGAAGCCTGTACAAGTTCTTGATGTCAAGGAATGTGTTACTCGTGGGAGAGTGATTAAACTTTTTAGAGTTTTGTGGAACCGTCAAAATGAGAGAGATGCCACTTGGGAAAGGGAGGACTATTAACAAGTAACTTATCCCTCATTCTACGAAAAATGGTACGTCTTTCAAATCTCGGGACGAGATTTTTGTAAGGGGGGAGGGCTGTAACACTCCTAGTGATAGCTTGCATGTTAACCATGAGCATTGCATCCACATAAGCATCATCATGATCACTCATGAGCATCATACCATGATCACATGCCATTTACTACATGTACTATGTGATTAAATTGCTTGTGTGACTTGTTTTGAGTGACCTTAGTGTGTGACTAATGCTTACAAATGTTATTGTCTTCCAAAATACTTTAATCATGTGTAGAACATCATTTGGAACAAAGTTCATGTTGAAGGTTTTGGCCAAATATGCCCCTAAGTCATGGTTAACCCTAGAATGACCTTTTTGACCCCCTAAACCTTCTTTCAAAGATGCTTTATGGAAGTAATGTTAGAGACCTTGCATGTCTGTGACACCTGAAGCAAAGTTGTAGAGAATTTCATAAGCTACAAAAGATATGTTGATGACTTTTTATGAAAACTCTTAGAACACATCCAAAATTTACTCACAAGCCAAACATCAGGGCTGATTTCACACTTAGCCAAATTTGGCTAAGTCTAGAATGACACCGTTTCGACATAGGGTGATTGGGAGCTTTGTAGTTTGAATCCTAGGACGAATTAGACTTGAATCCTGTAAGCAAACTTATAGATCTCGTGTAGCTCTAACCAAAGGAACAAGTTTGAGCCAAATCCATCAAGTGAGGCATGAGTAAAACATTGGCAAAGATCGAGCTTCAGTCACTAGCCATGGCGACTGAATCGCCCAATTCAGCTCGGACAGAAAACGTCCGCCGCCGTGTGTCCGTCCACCTGTCGGCCGTACGTCGACGGCGACCCCACCTGTCAGCCCCGACGTCGTCCACAAGACGCCACGCACCGAGTGGACGCCTCAGACGCGCCATTCACCCCTCCAGAGTGCCACATTGCGTCCGCCTTCGTCCACGGTGAGCTCTTCCGGCCGTTCCACCGCGTCTCCGGCCACGCCAGCCCGCCCAGAGCTCCGCCTTGACGTCCTCTACCACAACGTCCACTCCATTCCCGTATCCGAGCACCGGTGAGGTCGCATTGCCAACTCCGCCGCGAGTTCCACCTCGCCGGAGTTCACAGAGATCACCGGCAACGTGGCCAGACCTCTCTGGTTCACCTCTGGCCGTGATTCTTCTTCCTATAGCTTCGCCTTGAGTCGCTCTTGCTCGTCCGCAACCTCTACCGCGTCGCCATTGCCTGGATCCGCTAGTGTAACGTCGCACAGCGCCGCCGCTCCGCCATTCCCGACGGCAAGCACCTTCGGGTCCAGTGGAGCGCGGATAAAGTAGATCAACAGAGTCGCCTTGATGAGAGGAACACGTAGATGCCCTTGGATCCGGCCGAGACCTCATCGTCGTTGAGCTTCGCCGGCGACGAGCATCTCCCCTGTTTCTGTCTCTTTGACGCGCGGGTCCTGTCGACGAAAGCTGGTCGGCAGTCTACCTTGGGGTATACCCACGGTAGTAGTTTATCGGTAGACGGTGCGCAAACTACGAACTCGATGGTGACGCAAGACACGGACAAGCTTTTTATCCAGGTTCGGCCGCCGAGTTGGCGTAATACCTACGTCCTGCGTCTGGTTGTATTGATTTGTGTTGAGAGAATATGATGTATCCTAGGGGGTCCCTTGCCCCTCCTTATATAGTCTGGAGGGCAGGGTTACAGATCTAGAAACTAATCCTAGTCGGTTACAATTGCCATGGATAATTCGATATCAATTCCTATTCCAACCGACTAGAATCCTGCTTGATCTCCACATCTCGTTTCCTTGCGCGAAACTCCAGGTTGTCGGATCAAGCCTTGTACTCGTCTCGTAATGGGCCAAGCCTCCTGGCCGAAGTCTAGCCGTAAGGGTATAGGGGTTTATACCCCCACAGCTAGTCCCCGAGCACCATGTATTATGATGTAACACGCCGTCTTGAGCTTCTTCGATCAGTGAGGCTTGACGTCTTCAGGAAAGTTGCCCGAACAGTTGCAACGGTATTTTGACCAACTCAAAAGACAGTTGATCAACATTGACACCGAAGAAGTGAGTTGTTCGAAGAATGCATGGTGCTCTAAATTAAAAAAGATTTCTTTCCTGGTGAAGTGTGCCCACTTTACTTTTTTGGAAGGTATAGACATCAAAAAAGCAAGCAAATTCACCGCAAGGTGAAGTGTGCCCACTTAGTCCCCGAGCCTGGTAGTAGGTGACGCAGGCACGTGGTGCCAGGGTCAAAACAAAAGTCCTCAAAGAAATTCTGTAACTGAGATGCATCGCCAGATGCATCGTACCGATGTAGTCCCCGAGCTTGCTGGAAGGCGAAGTATGAGCCTTGTAGCAAGGTCTAAAAAGTTGAATTTACCAGTCTGACTGCAATTGAATAGATTAATCGACCAGTCACCAAGCACCAAGTGCTTTTTAGAATTCTGTGTTGCTGTACTGTACGACCAGTCCCCGAGCATCGAGTGCTCGGTGGTCGGTGCAGTTCTTTAAAGCTTCTAGCTGATAGACTGGGCGACCAGTCCCCGAGCGTCGAGTGCTCGGTTTTCGGTGCAGTCCTTTAAAGCTTCTAGCTGATAGACTGGGCGACCAGTCCCCGAGCGTCGAGTGCTCGGTTTTCGGTGCAGTCCTTGAAGTTCCGAGCTGATAGACTGGGTGACTAGTCCTCGAGCGTCGAATGCTCGGTGGTCGGCGCAGTCCTGAAGTTCCGAGCTGATAGACTGGGCGACCAGTCCCCGAGCGTCGAATGCTCGGTGGTCGGCGCAGTCCTTGAAGTTCCGAGCTGATAGACTGGGCGACCAGTCCCCGAGCGTCGAATGCCCGGTGGTCGGTGCAGGCCCCGGATTGTTGACTCTCTGGCGTATGTGTCTTCTTGTTTTTTGAAAAGATCTTTCCAGTTAAAGTTGACGTGACGAGGCCTCCTGACGGGGTGTCAGACGGATGCATGAAAAGTTGCGACTGGCAACTGTGCAGCCGCCCTTTGCATGGTTTGAGAAAAGGAAACCATCAATTGGTACGAAAAATCCGCCGCATTAATTGTTTATAATCATTGTAAACCGAAACGCCGCATCCGCCGCATGGCCCGCCCACTTCCCGAGAATACGGGAAGTGGGAGAGATGGAGTTGCGGGCTATAAGAGCCTGATAGTTCCACCTGTACTGCTTACCCTGCCATTGCCTTCAAACCTTCCGCTCTCATCTCCCCCAATCGCCTGCATCTTCCTAACTCAAGCCCACATTCGCACCTCTAATGGCGAAGAGCGACTCCAGGAAGAGGGCCGAACTGATGGCCAAGGAGTGGAAGAAGTCTCGCAGCACCACGAAATCTCTTGGTGACCTCGTCGATATGGGGCTTCTGCACGGCCCGGAGCTCGGCGGCTAGAGGGCACCGGAGGGGGAGAGCTACCCCGACCCTCGCGCCGGTGAGATCGTTGTATTTGAAGATTTCATTAAGAGGGGCTTTGGTGTTCCTGTTCATCCTTTTCTTCAAGGTCTTCTTTTATACTATGAGATCGGGATTTGCAATCTGCACCCGAACTCAATTCTCCTCATTTCCACTTTTATCCACCTGTGCGAAGCCTATGTTGGCATAGAGCCGCACTTCGATCTTTTTCGGTATCTTTTCTGCTTGAGAAAGAAGGGAGCAGTTGGAGGCTCCAAGGTTGCAGGTGGAGTATACCTCAACCTTCGTGATGGAATGAAGAATCGCTACCTGCACTGTCCATGGAACACTTCCTTGACCGAATGGTACAGGAAGTGGTTCTACATCAGGGAGGAACCGGGAAGCTCCACATTCTGCGACGTGGGATATATTCCTGAGAAGAGGATGAGCTGGACCGACCGCCCGGAGTTCGACGGTCCAGTGGCGGATCTCATGAAGCTGATCGACTGGTCGCGCCTGGACGGGCTTGGCGTGGTCGGCAACTTCATTTGTCGTCGGGTGATGCCCTGCCAGAAGAGGGTGCACTCGGCGTACGAGTATGCCGGAAGCGTGGACCCGACCAGGATGCGGCCAGAGATCTTGGAGAAAGCGGAGGTACAACAGCTGTTGAACGAGCTGTTTAACTTCGCGGACGGAGGCTTCATCCGTGGCAGTGATCGGGTGCAAGCATTCAAGTTAGGACGACCAGCACCAAAGGTATGTAGCAGATTATTTTGTTTTAGCATTCGTATACTGTCGGCAGCTGACTCATCTCTGTTGCTTTTGCAGATCGGCGATGTCGACCGGTGCACAGTGTATGTATCACTGGCACTGGGGATGGAAAATCCTTCGGGAGAAGACCCACCAGAGGAGGACGCTGCTCGGTGTACTCATTACACCAGCAGTGAAGAGGACCAAGCCCGCCCCGTCCCGACCTCCGAGGAGAGGGTAGCGGGGAAGAGGCCATTGCCGGCAGATCCTATGCCGACACCGGAGCTGCCGGCCGATCTACCGGCGGAGAGCAGCCAAGCACCGAAGCGTCGTCGGCTCGTGCGGATCGTTGACGACGACGACGACGACGAGGAGGCTGCGCCGTCGTTGGTCCGACGGCCCCGGGGCCGCCCAGATATTACGCCGGCCGCTACTGATCGAGTGGCCAGCGACGCCCCTGCACCGCAAGTTGTCGAGATGGGGGCGCAGGTGCCGACCGGCCGGGCGCGGAGGAGGTTCACCGCCACCCACCGTCGATCAGACGTGTAAGTGTTCGACTTACGTATTTTGGACTCCTCTTTGATTTGATTTTTTTTTTGAAATTACACTTTTGTTCCTGTAGTGCGGCGTCGGATGTCGACCCCGGCCAGGCTGCCAGCCAGGGGACGGGCGAGCCAGTCCACGCTGCTGAGGATACGGCCCCCCAGACCACAGAGCAGCCAACAGCTGCAGTCGCGCCTGGGAGCTCCGAGGGGCTCCCGACCGCGGCACCGACTACGACAGGCAGCCCGACCAGGGCTGGAGAGGCTCCCCCAACCGGCTCCTCAGAGGAGGGAAGATCTCCGACCGCTCCTCCTGCCGGGGGGAGTGAAGTCCCCACGCCGCCTCGAGCAGGAGCCTCTTCGGCTGCGGGCTCCCCAGGTCTGGTCCGAGGACCAGTAATACCTGGGACCACCACCGGGGGTGACGCAGCGCAGGAGGAGGAAACCCGGGCGGCCTCCGATGATGAGGTGGAAGAGGTTGAGGGTCGTCCCCGTGATGGCCGCCAACACGTGTATGTGTGGCGCCAACGCGGGGATCACTTTATCGGGCATGAGGAGCTCGCCGAGACCGAAGAGGCCGCCAGGGTGGAGCGCGCGGCCAAACGCCTCGTCGACGAAGTCAAGGTAAGCGACTTTTTGTACTGCTGTACATTCTATGCCTTGTCTTGCATGGTCGTTATATGCTCGCTTTGTAGGGCGCAATGAAAACGGCAAAGTACCGGAAACGGTGCTTTGACCAGATAGAAGGCGTTATGGCCGAGAACAAGGCCCTTGCCGCGGAGGTAGACCGGCTGCGTTCGGAGGTCGGGGAGAAGGTGGCCGAGATGAGTGTCCAGGAGGAGCGTCGTCTCGACCTCACTCGTCGCTTGGCCGACCAGTACCGGCAGCGAGAAGGTTAGTCACACGCTCCGAGCAGCTTTGCGTACTTGTGTAGTTTGCTTTACTGACCAGTTTATGGTTCACACAGACTTGGAGGAGGAGGTGGCGCGCCTCCGACAAGAGAAGGAGCAGCTCAGCCAACAGCTCGCCGGTGCGCTGGAGTCCGGACGGCGAGCAGGAGAGGAACTGGGCCGAAAGGACCGGGAATTATCTAGTAATGGGTGCCGCCTTGTTAGCTGCTGCTTGTCGCCCCTTTGTTTGTTTGGTATGCCAAAAATAACGCCTTGTTTCGTTTGCAGTGCTCAAGGTGAACGCCAAGAAGCACCTGGATGATCTGATCAAGGACCGGGACTCCTGGAAGGTCAACTGTTGCAGGATCTGGAAAGGAGTGTCCCCGGTCCTAGACCTGATCAGTCCCGAGCTCCCGGAGAGCCAGCCCCGCGCGCCGCAGTTGACCCCGGTCGAGAAGGCGCAACGGGCGTGGGACTGGCTCCAGCAGTTTGTGAAGGACGCTGGGGAGTTTGCCGGCGCGCACGTCCTCAGCATGGTGCGCGCCCACTACCCCCTGGTCGACTTGAGCAGGCTGGAGAAGGGGTACCCGAAGGAAGTCGGCCCTCAGGAAGCGGACGAACTTCGGGGTAGTCTGCTGGACTTGTCGTCGACGGTGATCGGCGACATCAATCTGTGCGGAACGGCCACTCCTCCAGACCAGCCGAGTTCAGATAGGTCGGCCAGGGAGTTGTCGGGCACGTCCGTTGCAGGAGATGGGCGGTCGACGCCTGCGGTCTCGACCAGCCAGGCGCCGGTGGCCCCGACCCCTTCGTCCGGGCAGCAGGGCCAGGCGGGTGATCAGCCCGAGCAGCTAGGCCAATAAAGTAGTCTGTAGGAATAGACTAGTGTCTGCCCGTCAGGGTATTTATTGTAAACTTTGTGTGTAAAGTTTGTAATAAAGTTTGCTTTTTTTGTCATGACTGTTGTTGTGAGCGCTGTAAGAATATCTGAGTGACGTGTCACCGTATTCGTCTCGGTAGTTGCTAGGAGCATCCATTGCAGGAGTTTTGCCGAGTGCTGTGTGCGACAAGGTATAGGCAAAAAATAGAGAATTTCATTATCAAAAATTATAAGATACTTACAAAGGAAAGTTATCAAAACTTTATGGATAGAAACGTCGCAGTTTGTCGATGTGCCAAGAGTTAGGCACTCGTGTTCCGTCTGGGTATGCCAATCTGTAGGACGTGGGTCGTGTGACCTCGGTCACCACGAAAGGTCCTTCCCAGGGAGTGGATAGCTTGTGCATTCCCTCCTGGCTTGTTTTCCATCGAAGTACCAGATCGCCGACCATAAAGGAACGGTCTTTGACGTTCCTGTTGTAGTATCGCCTGACTGCCGCGAGATATTTTGCTGTTCGGAGGCAAGAATCTAAACGCTTTTCCTCCATGCAATTGATTTCGAGTTCTCTGGCGTTGTCAGCGGTCGCCTGGTCGAAGTGTTCGATTCTAGGAGATCCGAAGTGTATGTCGGACGGCAGGACCGCCTCTGCACCGTACACCATGAAGTAAGGAGACACCCCTGTGTTTCGACTGGTCTGAGTTCGGAGGCCCCAGACCACTGCCGGCAATTCTTTCATCCATCGACCGGGTGCTCTGTCATTTTCGGTGTACAACCTTTTCTTTAGGGCGTCAACGATCATTCCGTTAGCACGTTCAACTTGACCGTTGGCACGTGGATGTGCCACTGACACGTATTTTATGACTATGCCTCTGTCATCGCAGAAGTCCCAAAAAGTAGTGCCAGTAAACTGAGTGCCCAGATCGGTGATTATGCTGTTCGGGATGCCGAATCTGTGTATGATTTGATTGAGGAACTCCACAGCCTTCTCGGAGGTTGCCTTGACCATGGGCATGTATTCAATCCACTTGGAGAACTTGTCGATTAACACGAAGACAAACTTGAAATTGCCCGGGGCTGGTTTAAATGGTCCGATCATGTCAAGCCCCCAGCAAGCAAAGGGCCAAGACGACGGGATGGTTTGAATTTCATGGGCAGGTACATGGGTCCTCTTAGCGAAAAACTGACATCCTTCGCAATGTCGAACCAGTTTTTCTGCGTCGCCGACCGCGGTTGGCCAATAAAAACCTGCTCGGAAAGCCTTTCCGACCAACGTTCTAGATGCGGCGTGGTTGCCGCAGGATCCAGCATGTATGTCCTCTAAGAGCTTGATACCATCATCTTGGGGTATGCACTTGAGCAGTACTTCGGAGCTTGCGTTTTTCCGCATGAGTTTTCCGTCGACCAGGATGTAGTTCTTTGATCGTCGGATGAGGCGCTCGTTCTCTGGTTTGTCCTGAAAACCTGTCCCGTCTGATATGTATTTGATGAACGGGGTACGCCAGTCACGCCCACCGGTTGTCGGAGTGGCGTCGTCTATGAGCATTGCCTCGGTGGGTTGCTTGTCGACCAGGGAGGAGCCTACGCTCGGCTCATGGATGTCCTGGACGAAAATACCCTGCGGGATTTGGGCCCGAGATGAGCCTAACTTTGACAACGCATCTGCTGCTTGGTTCTTATCCCGGACCACGTGGATGTATTCTATGCCATAGAAGTTGGTTTCCCATTTGCGAATTTCTTTGCAGTAGAGATCCATCTTCTCGTGGGTTGCGTCCCACTCCTTGTTGAGCTGGTTGATGACCAAAGCAGAGTCGCCATAGACATAGAGGCGCTTGACCCCCAGTTCAACGGCTAGTCTTATGCCATGCAAGCATGCTTCGTATTCAGCGACGTTGTTTGACGCCGGAAAAAGGATCCGAAGGACGTAACGCAGTTTGTCCTTGTTGGGTGATACGAACAGTACCCCAGCGCCGGCACCGTTGATGTTCAGGGACCCATCAAAGAACATTGACCAGTGGTCTGAGGCATCGGGAACGGGAGGCTCATTGAGATCCGTCCATTCAGCAATGAAATCGACCAGGGCCTGAGACTTGACAGTAGTTCGGCTCTGGAACTCCAGCGAAAATGGGCACAATTCCATCGCCCATTTCACGATTCTGCCATTGGCGTCTTTATTGCGCAGGATGTCCCCGAGAGGGAAACTGGTTGTCACCAGGACTCGATGGCCGTCGAAGTAGTGCTTCAGCTTTCTTGGTGTTATCAGAATGGCGTATATGAGCTTCTGTATTTGTGGATATCTGGCCTTGGACTCGTTTAGGACTTCACTTATGAAGTAAACGGGTCTCTGGACCTTGTAGGCGTGACCTGGTTCATCTCGCTCGACCACTATTGCCGTGGAAACAACCCTGTCGGTTGCAGTAATTTAAAGAAGTAGGTCTTCATTGGGTTGAGGCGCTGTGAGGACAGGTGGTGAAGTGAGGAAGGTCTTAAGCTGAGTGAACGCAGCGTCGGCTTCCTCTGTCCAAGAAAATTTTTCTGATGCTTTCAATAGTTTGAAGAAAGGGAGGCCTTTTTCTCCCAGCCTTGAGATGAAACGACTGAGGGCGGCCATGCATCCGGTTAGCTTCTGAATGTCCTTGACGTTCTTCGGTGGTCACATGTCGAGTACGGCTTTGACTTTTGAAGGGTTTGGTCGTATGCCGTCGCGACTGACGACGTTGCCGAGCAGTAGACCGGAAGGAACGCCGAAAATGCATTTCTTGGGGTTGAGCTTCCACTTGTACCTATTGAGTGCCTTGAAGGTTCGGTCTAAGTTGTCGATTAGGGTGCTCGCGTCCCTTGTTTTTACGACCACGTCGTCCACATAGGCCTCGACGAGGTCATCGCGAATCTCGTCGTGGAGGCATTGCTGGATGGCCCTTTGATAAGTGGCCCCGGCGTTTTTGAGTCCGAAAGACATGGTCGTGTAGCAGTATGCGCCGAAGGGTGTGATGAAGGATGTTTTGATCTGATCTTCTTCCTTTAGCGAGATCTGGTGATAACCAGAGTAGCAGTCTAGAAAGGAGAGGAGTTCGCATCCGGCCGTTGAGTCGACCACCTCGTCGATGCGAGGGAGACCAAAAGGATCTTTAGGACAGTGTTTGTTAAGATCAGTGTAATCAACGCACATTCTCCATTCATTATTCTTTTTGCGTACAAGAACCGGATTGGCGAGCCAATCGGGGTGATACACTTCTTTTATGAATCCGGCTGCTAGAAGCCGTGTTATTTCTGCCCTAATAGCCTCCTTTTTGTCACGAGCGAACCGTCGCAGTTTTTGCTTGATTGGTCTTGCGGTTTTCGAGACATTTAAGGAGTGCTCGATCAGGTTTCGTGGGACACCGGGCATGTCTGCGGGTTTCCATGCGAAAACGCTCACGTTGTCCCTTAGAAACCTGACGAGCGCGTCTTCCTATTTTGGACCCAGGTTGGCCCCGATGAGGGCTGTCTTCTCGGGGTTGCCTTCGACCAGCTGCACTTCTTTGTACTCCTTGGATTTTGAGTTCTTCCTGGCTGTCGCCTGTTCGGGTAATCGGAGCTGGTCGGGAGGTAGCTGTGCGGCTTGGTTTGCTGTTTCCGCCATGCGGATTGAGAGGTCGATTGCCTCGGTGATCTTGAAGCTTTCTTCTTCGCAGGTGTACGCAGTGTAGACGTTGCCTCTGACGGTTAGGACGCCCTTCTCCGTGGGCATCTTATGGACCAGGTATGAGTAGTGCGGGACTGCCATGAACTTTGTCAGCGATGGGCGGCCCAGTATGGCGTGATAGGTCCCGTCGAAATCCGCGACTACGAAGTTGATGAACTCCGTCCGGAAGTGGTCGGGTGTGCCGAATTGGACAGTCAATGTTATCTGTCCGAGGGGCACTGAACTTTGACCTGGCAAAACCCCCCAGAATTGGGCGTCGTAAGGTTTTAGTTGTGTCGGTGATATCTTGAGGGCGGGCAGGCTGTTGCGGAAGAGGATGTCGATGGAGCTTCCCCCGTCCACGAGCACGCGCTCGAATCTGATGCTGTTGATGCAGGGGTCAAGAATCAGTGGGAAACGACCCGGCTCTGGGATAGCGGCCCACTGGTCCTTCCTGCTGAACGAGATCTCCCTGTGGGACCACGTGGGAAATTTCGGATCTGCGATCAGCCCGTCCGTGCTGTCTATGTTGAGGCAGGCTCTCTTTAACAGTTTTCTTTCTCGCTTGGACTCAGTGGAGACCTTGCCCCCAAAAATGGAGTGGACCACGTCAGTGGGGCTGACGTATTGGTGTCGGGGGTCCCTATCTTGGTCCTCATCCTCATCTTCGTGGTCGTGCCCGTCGCGCTTGTTATTTTTCTTGGCGGAGTCCTCTTGGGCGGCCCGCCGTGTATAGATACTTTTGAGGACGCGGCACTCTTCCATGGTATGATTGGACTTTGGGTGTAGCTGGCATGGTCCCTTCAACGTTTTGTTGTAGTCTTCTTGGTAGTCCCGTCGCCCATTGGGACGTTTGACCGTATTTACTTCGTGGTCGTAGTCGCGAGGGCGCTTTCCTCTGAAGTCGTCGCGGCTGTCGCGCCGCCGACCCCAACCCTCTCGGTGATCGCGGTTGTCGGAGCGGCGGTGATTTCTGTTGTCGTAGCGACCACGACCGTCATCTCGCTGGTCGGGGCCTCTCGCATCGTCTCGGATTAGTTTTTCTGCGTCATCGGCATCGGCGTAATTTTTGGCCGTGGCGAGGAGCTCTGCTACCGTTGATGGGCGCTTACGCAACAGCTTGTTCCTCAGCGCTTCGTGGAAACGCAAGCCCTTGATGAAGGCTGAGATGGCCTCGTCATGAGAAATCTTCGGGATTTTGAGGCGCATATCCGAGAATCGTCGGATGTAATCGCGTAGAGGTTCATTCTTCCTGTCCCATATCCTTTCAAGGTCATACTTGTTTCCGGGCTGCTCGCATGTGGCGATGAAGTTGTCGATGAAAGCCTGGCGTAGCTCTTCCCAAGAGTCGAAGGAGTCCTCGGGCAAGCCGAGAAGCCACTGATGACCAGCCTGGTCGAGGACTACGGGGAAGTAGTTAGCCATGACGTGCTCATCTCCTGCCGCTGATCGGACGGCGATTTCATAGAGGGTGATCCAGTTCTCTGGATTTTCCTTGCCGTCGTATTTTTTAAGTTTTTCGAGCTTGAAATTGCGGGGCCACACGACCTGGCGGAGGTGTGAGGAGAACTGTCTTAGGCCCGGAGGACCGTGGGTTGCATCGTACTCGATGCGGCGCAGGTTTTCGTGGACTGCTCTCTCTGCGGCGCGCCTGTTGATGCGGTCCCGGGCATCTTTGGAAGGGATGTTGTGGCGGAGATCCCTGTGTTGATCTTCTTCTTGGCCGCGTACGCGGTTCTGCTTGCGGCGGCCATCGGCGTCTCGACCACCATCGTCGTGCCGCGAGTCCCCTCGACGGTTGTCGGGGGAGCGGCTGCGGTGACGCCTGCTGGGTGAGACCTGGCTACGATTAGTCTGGTCGGAGGCGGCTTCCGTATAAGAGACGTCCTGGACTCTCTTGAGCAGAGTGGCTGTCTGTCCCATTGCGGCAATCAGGTGTGCTCGGATGCTGGTCCGGACTCCCTGGCATTCGGGGGTGTCAGGAAGCCGATCCAGGTTAGCCATGGCGACAGCCACGTTGGCGCTTGGCGTTTTGTAGACTGGCTGGTCCCCGACCATGTCAAAGGCATCGTTGAGGTTATTTGGTGGCATCTGTTGTTGCTCGTCCGCACGTCGTCGGGCGCGATCGGCGTTACGCTGTTCGCGGAGTTGCCTCTGGTCATCTGTTTCTCCGTCAACGGCCGGTTCGTCGGCGCTAACATTGAACACAATATCCCCTCGCCGGGGGGGGAATATCGGGAATCGGTCGAAACCCGGAGGGTGTGAAGGAAAATCCAGGTCGTAGCCCTCGTCTTCGGTGTTTATAACCTCGGTGGGGACGGAGCCGGTGCTTGAGTTGGTGCTGGAAACCTGGCCGTCCCGTAGCTCTCGGATTGTCACCATGTTGACATGGTGACGATTGTTCCTTGTCGGCGACCAACCCGCCTTGCTGAAAACGGATTGGACATGCTGTGAGTAAACAGAGGCCGAGTTGTTCAGGCCGCAAGGGTAGTCTTCCTTCTTGAGCTCGACGGATCGTCCTGAGGGGGTTGAGGTTATCGTCAAGAACGTTCCCAGCCGTTCGTGTGTGGCGACACGAGTTGGCCGGCGGGATTTCGAAAAATCCGCTCGAGCAGCTTGGTCGGGCCGGCGCAGAACTCCATCTATTAGTTGGGAGACTTCGAGTAGCTTGGAGTCAGCGCGATCGAGCGCTTGGAGGAGGTCCGAGCAGTCGATCTCCTTTCCCTTGTAGAGTGGGAACGGTGGTCGGGCGCTTGGTGCCGTCATGCGTGTGGTCGGAGACGGCGTGATCTCAGATTGGATGTGGATCTCTTTCGGAACCGTGGTCGCGAAGCCGCCGCTGCACGTCGTCCACGTGATCTGGCCGACGGTGAACGTGAGGCCTTCGGGCACGGTCGCGGAAGCTGGGATCGTGACCATCTTGTTCGCCGGAAAAGTTGCACGCACACCCCCTACCTGGCGCGCCACTGTCGACGAAAGCTGGTCGGCAGTCTACCTTGGGGTATACCCACGGTAGTAGTTTATCGGTAGACGGTGCGCAAACTACGAACTCGATGGTGACGCAAGACACGGACAAGCTTTTTATCCAGGTTCGGCCGCCGAGTTGTCGTAATACCTACGTCCTGCGTCTGGTTGTATTGATTTGTGTTGAGAGAATATGATGTATCCTAGGGGGTCCCTTGCCCCTCCTTATATAGTCTGGAGGGCAGGGTTACAGATCTAGAAACTAATCCTAGTCGGTTACAATTGCCATGGATAATTCGATATCAATTCCTATTCCAACCGACTAGAATCCTGCTTGATCTCCACATCTCGTTTCCTTGCGCGAAACTCCAGGTTGTCGGATCAAGCCTTGTACTCGTCTCGTAATGGGCCAAGCCTCCTGGCCGAAGTCTAGCCGTAAGGGTATAGGGGTTTATACCCCCACAGGTCCCGGGTATCAGCCTCTCCCTCTCACACCCCTCTGGTTCACTGTTTTGCAGAGCCTATGCTGTTTTTGAAAAATTCGTATCTCGAGTTTTATAGATCCAAATGACATGGTTCCAATTTTGCTAGATTCCAGCATGAGTCTAATTTTTAATAAAAATATGAAACATGCCATGTTTTTGCAGAAATAAATAGATATAAATTAATCTTGGATTTTTAGTGGGTAATTATATCTTGAAATCTATTGATCTGCTGACCCTGCAAATTTAGGGTGTTGTTACTAAGGCTATAAGTAGGCTCTGATAAATTTATCATGATTTTTGAAAGCCTGGTTGTAAAGTTAAAAATGATTCTTGCTTAAATAGGAGTTTCTTATGATATTTTTAATAAATAGGTTATAGCTCCTTTTGTGGTGAAACTTACTGAGTGTTGTACTCACATGTAGACAAAGCTAGGAAAAATCTGAAATCTGTTGTTTGACACTTTTTGATAGGGTTTCACATTTATGCCTTGCATGCCTTTACTAGCTTGTTGTTTTTGTATCTCCCAATCTGTATGTGCAAATGTTCTGAAAAGTTTACAGTGATCTTATGTTAGTATAAGTAGCTCGCTGTAATTTTCTTAGGATTTTTGGAACACTTGGAATGCTGGTTCATTAAATCAACTTAATAATTTAATAAATGAAAAAGGTGATGATAGAAATAAGTTTAGGCCTTGCCATGATGTTTTCTGGTGTTTCTTAGATATGTTCTATCTACTAGTGCAATTGGATTGTCCCTTTGATACATTCTCAATATGTGCAAAATATTATTTTTGCTATTTATGCCTTTCCTAGAACATTTCTGTGTAGCTGATAGCAAATGCTTAAGAACTAATTGAAGATGATAGTTTCTGGGAAACTTATCTACAACAAACGTGTACCTAACTTGCTTATGTACTTCGTGTCCAAGTTTCATGACATTTGGTTGAGTAGTTTAAAAGTTATGAATATTACAAGTAGCTGCTGCAAAGTGCTTGCTCTCTGGATTTTCCAGAACAGCCAGCCAACTTTGTATGTTTTAGCATAATTCGGTTGGGAATCATTCTGGGGTGTCTAAAAGTGAATTGTAGACAATTTGCTAAGCTTTCCAGAAAGTGATTACTTGCTTAGTTTGGCCAACTGATACTTAAGTTATGGCTGAAACTTGTGACAGGTAGTTTGTCTACTAAACCAGTAAATGAGTAGGAGTAGCTAGGATTTGTTTAACTTGTCTAGTTAGTCTCTCTACCAGAGATCAAGTATGCATTTACTTGTTATTCCATGATTAACTTACTCTTGAAAGTTTATGCTCATGTTATACCTTGTTTTATGTCCCTTTGGCTCTTCATCATGCATCATATGTGCATTCTCTATATTCATTTCCTTGTCATGCATACATAGGTGTACCCAAGGGCGTGACGGTGTTGGAGTTCGAGCTGCCGGAGTCGGAAGGACAGCAAGGGGAGCTACCTCAAGGAGCTGAGGAGGAGGAGGACTTGCCGGAGTGCACTGATCACCGTCCCTCTACTTACGTCGAAGGCAAGCCCCGGAGCATTATAAACCTCCTACTATTTTATTATTCGTGTTCAGCTATCAATTGACTATGGTTATATATTGTTGCATTCAGTGGTAGGCGTTGATATGACACCCTTGCTGTATAATGACTACCTTGTCCACCTCATACCTCACCAAAGTAGGTCCAGGATCGAAGTAATGCTTAGCCATGCTTAGCTCGGTAGAAGCCGGGTGATTTCCTGTCACCTGCGAGAGTTAGGTGGATGATGATCACGGTTGGCTATATTTGCTATCGTGGAAATAACCATGTGTTAATAATGGACTTGAGACTAGGTGGGATGACGATAGTGCAGCAACAAGGCATGGAGGTCTTGGGTGTGAATCTATCCCCGTCTGTGTCGTTTAAGGACCGAATCGCTGTACGTCCCCGTGTCATGTTGAACGCATGCCTATCACTTTGTTGGCCGGATAAGTCGTTCCGACCACGAAGCCTACGAGTGCAACTCCGGCCGGATACCCCGATCTGGTTAAAGTGCGCACCTCGGTTGGTAGTAAGGATGTGCGGGGAGTCAATGGCGTAAGACCGAGGTGTCAGGTTAGAGTCCTGACCCTGGCAGATTGGCGGTCCCTGGGGGTGCGGCGCCGTACGGACCCGCGAATTGGTCCGGAGTTGTGCTAAAGGTGATCCGAGCTGCCGTCATGAAGTATGCTTGGGTGAGTGTTAGGAATACCCCTCCAGCTGGATAGGAATCGATTCGAATCACCATCTCTCCCGGATAGTGAGATCTTGACTTGGGCTGCGGCAACGTAGAATTTACTAAATAAACTTAATGGTTATGATGAGAATGATGATAGCTATGTGAAAATCCGGATATGGTTATTATTGTGATGCTTAAATACTCAAGTGCATGCTTAGATCAGGTGCTAATCTAGTGGATAGTTGTAAGTAATAAACCTGCTGCTGAAATTTGATAATGGGTTACTTACTACAAAAGCTTTTATGCAAAAGGTGAGTCAAACCAGTCCACAAAGATCAGCCTTGCATCCTCCTTAGTGTCACTTTATTTCTGGTTTATGACGGGTAAGTCTAGCTGAGTACATTCTCGTACTCAGGGTTTTATTTACTCCTGTTGCAGATGATGTCGTGTATCACGGCTACTGTGCTAACTGTCATCATCCGGCTGCGGACGATGATAGGATCATGGGCGTGATCACCTCCGTAATCTTCAGTTGTGCTTTTTGTTGGGACTTGACCATGGAACTGGCATGTATTATAAACTGAGTTGGTGTTGTTTCAAAACTACTCTGTTTCCGCTACTGCTATGGTTTGTAATAACCACTTTAAACTCTGATGTGATGTAAAACTATGTTCTGTGATGAATGGTTGTAATCTATGATGGTGATGCTTGATCATGTACGATCTTGGTTGTATGTTGGTTGAATCGAGGTCTTTTGAGATTTCGTCGGACTACCGGGTTTATATGGGTTCAAGTCCATTGGCTTGACTGCCTCCGTGGTCGCTAATTCACTTGAGTTCTTATAAATTGGATGGTTCTGTTACAGATATTAACGTGCCGCGCAATTATGTTACATCTAGATGACTCTAGAAGCCACGGGAATGAAGCGGAGGCAGAACGGGGCCTGGCCCAGGGCACCTGCCCCCGTTTGGAGTCCAATCAGGACTCTCTTTCGGGATCAAGCTCCACCGACCTAAAGGATCAAGGATATCCGTTCAATCAATGTCGGTTTGATCCGACGGCCCATATTCACTTGGAAGGACTATAAAACCAGACCCCCTGGCCCCTGGAGGAGAGCACCTCTCAACCCTAATTCATTATTCATCAAGGGAGAAGAAGCCTCTGATCAAGCCTAGAGCCACCACATCAATTAGATCTCTAGATTAGCATAGCTACATTATTACAGGGGAGTGATTGCGATGTTTCTCATATTCCTTGATAATATCACTATGCATGGGTGTAGTCCTGTCTCACAATGATTGCTAAGTATAATTGCACTAACTATGATATGCTAGGCTGTATAGTTAAGAATAACTTAGGAAATATTCTTGTAGTCCGTCCTAATTCCATGCTAATGACTTGCTAGAATATCTAATTGAGGTGCTTATCATATTTATTATGTGGCTAAGTTATGCTGATCAGATTAATTATCTTTGTCACCATTCATACTTTATATATCCTTTATGTGACACTTATCCCTGTATGAAAGAGTTAGATAAATGTTCTCACTTATACAGGCAATGATAGATACTCAATCTTAAATTCCATTCTATAATCAACATTGATGATTGTTAATCCCTTCCCAATGGTAAAAATATAAATAACGATACCTGGAATACTTCCCGGTTAAAATGCTACATCGGTATTAATCTGTGCGCTTGCAGATCCCATTTGTTATTTATTTAGAAGATCAATTGCATATTTCAATACCGCGTCTCCCATGTCATGCTGGGGATGACAACTTGGCTTAAGTGGCTTGAGGGATAGGTTTGGCATTTTTGGAGCCGTTATCAGAATTAGAAAACTAAGTTTACTTTTGGTAATGACGTTAAGAATGCCCAACAATAAGCATAGCAAGGAACAATAGCAAATAGGTAGGTTAGCCTTGTTGTTCACCTCAAATGCCAGCACCAGTGGTCTACAAGGTCTATACACCAAAACAAAAATAACTAAATTCACATATTTTCTTAGGCTGAAAAATGCAGCATCATAATAGCAGCCTCAAATGTATAGATCAAATTGTCATGGAGAGATATAATAAGTTCAAAGGGGTTTGTCACCAATACAATCATAAGTGCAAATGTGAACATAACTTCCCACAAGATCTGCCATTTCCTTCAGAGAAATTGGTTTCTCCATAAACCTAGGTCCATTAAAATTTTAGAACATAATGGGTAATGGAACTTAAATCTTTACAAGAAAAGAAAAGGTATCACCACAAGAAAATTCAAAAGAAAAAAAATCTCAGCAGATATATCTTAATAGTTTACATACAATTGATTATTTAGAAAAATAGTTATTATATCATGCTTTTACTATATTGCTCTTATATTCAATCATACATGTTAGAAGACTAATCATGATCTCTAATCTTGATCCTCTATTTATTCATCAATGGTATGATTTTACATCAAAAACCTATCAATTTTGAGTCACACGTAAAGGCATTACCAAGCCAGAGCGCCAATGCAGTGAATGGATCCTCAGGTTGGATCCTACCAGCATCATCTTTGAGTTTACCAATTTCTCAGCACTCTAAAGGATCAACAACAAAATCGAGATCTAGTCATGACTTGGGCAACACAAACAACCTAAGCACTGAACCGAAGGAAAAAATTGAGAAAGCCAAATCTTACTAGGACAATGTCATCTCTATACTTGATCCTAACAACATCCTATTCACAAATGCCATTGTGTCACCAATAAAGTTACATGTAATGGAAAAGCATCATCTTTGAGGTTACTAGCTTCTCAGCACCCTAAAGGATCAACCATCAAATCGGTATCTAGTCATGACTTGGACAACTCAAACATCTTAAGCATAGAACCAAAGGAAACAAATTGAGAAAGCCAAGTTTTACCAGGACAATGCCATCTCTATACTTGATCCTAATGACAGCCCTATTCACAATCACCATTCCATCACCAATAAGATTACATAGAATAAAAATATAGGAATAAGTGAAGCAAAAGTGGAATATAACCCGTTGTTGCCGATGGCCTTAGCAGCATAATCAACCTAGAAGACGACACCATCACCTCTACGCCCCTAGTGAGTA
Organism: Sorghum bicolor; assembly: GCF_000003195.3. NCBI lineage: Eukaryota > Viridiplantae > Streptophyta > Magnoliopsida > Poales > Poaceae > Sorghum > Sorghum bicolor. The sequence continues at coordinate 41,713,871 of NC_012871.2, forward strand.
GATCGGTGTTGACACTAGAAGTTGTTGACACCGTTTTTGGACACGTACTCGGAGATCAGTAAGGTATAGATCGGCAGATGGAGCAATGGTAACTAGTCTGCAGGGAAGTTGCCGATGAGGATGGTTGCCGATGAAGAGACGATTGAATGTGACTAAGTCCAGAGGTGGTGACGTGTTCGTGTCGATGATCAGTATTAGTGTTTGTCGATGGCCATGACAGGAGGTCTGTCGATGACTTCGAAGGAAAGCGTGGAGATTGCCGATTGATCTGTGGCGGTGTCCTGGTCGGTTACAAGGGGATAGTTTTATGTTTTCCTTAGTTATTTAAATTTGTTTTGTATACGGATTCCGTTTAATTTGGAATTCGAGTCCTAGTCGTGTCTGATTGTAGCTCTTTGAGCAGGGTATAAATGTAGACCCTAGGGCCTTGTAATGAACAATCTATCAATCAATCAAACACAAGTTTTTACTCATATTCCAGCATCTACTTTTTCGACGACTTCGTCATATTTTCTTTTTATTACGAGTTCTGAGGAATTCGTCGACTTAAGCTCGGCGTGTTCTCAAGTTCCGCGTGATCACCTCTTGGCAGTGACATCCAGGCGCATCGCTGTTGTCGGGACCAAAGTGGTCGAGTTACCACCTTTGTCGATTGAAAGGTTAAATCGGCTGGCACACCTTAACGTTTAAATTGGGTATTAGCCCTTTGTGTTTGCATATCAGTTTTGCATCAACACATCTTTTGGCACGCCCGGTGGGTCCGATTCAAGATCAAGACCAACATGGCGAATACTGAGTTCGACTTGGAAAACGTCATCCCCATGACGGAAGCCAATCTCAGAGATGAGCAGAAGCAAGCTATTGCAAATGCTATGGAGGACTACAAGCAGCAATGTTTGAAATCATTCAGCATCACGGGAGTGGCGAAGTGATCCAGAAGGAAGTATTGCCAGTGCCTCGGCAGATTACTTTTGAAGCCAATCCTGGTAAACTTCAAGACATGGTTGACAATGCTATTAACCATGCCTTGATTAATCAAGCTGGTGTGCTGTCCAACACGGTTTCAATGCCGTGGCTAGAACTTTCAAGGAAGGACAATTGCCACCAAATTATGTGGGCCCTGCCTATCATCAGCCAGGATCACCAGTGGTCACAGCTCCATCGGCTACTACGGCCGCTGCGGGTACAAAAACTATTGTTCCTCCAAGCACATTAGGACTCACTAATGTGCAATCTACACCGATGACAATCAATCCATCAACATCAGATGAGCAAATCAAGCTTGCCTCAGATCTGTTGGCATCGGCAATGTCGGGATCTGTTCCTCCTAATTGGTGGGGTTACGTATGCCCCCTGAGATGATGTTGAAGACTCTTGGAACATCTCAAGTGACTGACTTGAAAGGCAAGGCTCCTATGGCATCGGCACCTCCAAATCCGCCGATGAATCAGAGTCCCCAGTATACTACGACTACTACTGCTAGACCTTACACTGGGAATTCTCAAGCTCCAATGTTCCAGATGCCTAACGCATTGTCACACTCAATGCCGACACAGCAGAGGTTTATGACACAGTCAGGGTATGTTAATTCTATGATGATGCCCAATTTCCAGCCATCGGCAGGGTTTGTGCCGATGAATGCTAACAGTGGATGGATGGGGCAGTCAGTCTTTCCACAGATGCATCACCAGAATCATCAAGTTCCAGGGTTTCAGCAAGGCAAAATTCAACCCAGGTTTCAGAATCAAGGGTTGGCCAACCAGCCGATGAATCTGGGTCAGCAGATAGGTGGTCAGATGGTTAACCCAATGTTTCATGTAGATCGTGCACCTCAGCGACACGTGGAAACATATCAGCAGGTGCCAGATCCACAACCGCCTCATCGGCAAGATGCCAATGCTTATTGGGCCGATAGGATAACTGAAGTAATGAGAGACCAATTTGGGATAAAACCCAAAGTCAACACTTACTCTTATTTGACACTGTATTCTCCAGCGTATGATTTAATTCCACATCCAAATCGTTACAAGGTACCATATTTCACTAAGTTTTCTGGGCAGGATGATACATCAACTATGGAGCATGTCAACAGGTTCATCATTCAATGTGGGGAGGCTGCTAATAGAGACGAGTTAAGGGTTCGATTGTTCTCGTCATCGTTGTCTGGATCGGCATTCACTTGGTTCATATCGTTACCTCCTAACTCAGTGATTACTTGGGCGGATCTGGAGAAGCAATTCCACAATTACTTCTTTTCTGGAGTTCATGAGAAGAAGATCACCGATTTGGTCAGATTGAAGCAGCACAATGATGAATCGGTTCAAAGCTTTGTGCAGAGGTTGCGGGAGGTCAAGAATAAATGTTATAGCCTAGTTCTGGATGATCGGCAGCTTGCCGATTTGGCTTTTCAGGGGCTGTTGCCACATATCAGAGACAAGTACGCTTCTCAAGAGTTCGAAAGTCTGAGTCACTTGGTGCAAAGGATTTCTGACCAAGATATTAAGCCTTTTGATCCCAAGAGAGCATGGAACAAAAAGGTATCATTTGTGGATGAAGCAGCAAGCTCAGATTCTGATGTGGAGCCAGTCATCAGCTTAGCAGAGTGGGTGAAGAACAAAAAGCCGATGTCTTGCCCTTTTGGGCATAAAGAGCCAGAAAAGTAGGGTTGGAGTGCCAATTAGAGGTGAGGCGGGGTTGGAGTGCCAAACTCGCTCAAAAAAGTGTCACTGGGGAGAGGTGAGGCGGGCATGTCCATCTGTGGAAAGGAATAACTGTGGGTGAGAGAGGATTATTTAAGCGACACTTATTAATTAAAAAGGAACGATATTATAAGGGAAGGAATAGACAGAATGTATGTATGAATGCGATATGATGAATGCACGATCCGTACGTCCTCACAAACTTAGAAAATTATTATTCTAACGGATATACGGTGGCATACATTCGTCTCTCAGTACGGTAACTATCGATTTACACACGCGCTGTTAGAGTACCTACATAAAACTTCGTTGCAGCCCAACAAATCCCCAAAATATCACTCAAGAAAGCAGTAAACTAAGTGCACATTGCTTATACATACCCTAACATGCACAAACAATGACACCACATCTACCCGAGGATTTAATTACTCCCAAATTAAATTTCTTTCGTGGTTCCATGGTTAAACATGTCACCATTCTAGAAAACCACAACGAACTCTCCCCTAGAACGCCATTTGGACGATCATGTTCTCATAGCTCACACTTACCTGAGCTTAGGTGCGATGTTGCATAAATTAAATCTAGCGACATACGTGGCTAATTCACATATGAAGGCTACCTCTACCATTAGACCACAGGGTAGCATAGTGCGGTCAGCACACATCCATACCTGAGTACTGTCGGATATGCATAATTAAAACCCCCCAAGTCAGTACTTAAATAGCCACCTACAGTCCTTATGTGGGCAAGAAGGATTCGACCACTGGCATACCTTAGGTGCTGATTTTTCACAATTTATTTAAAACTCTTTTGTTTTAAATACACAAACGTTGCATTTTAATGCTGAACTTGCTCCGATGCTAGTTGTCACAGAACCGACCAAATTATAAGAGTTCAAGTGTAGAAACGACCGCGCAAGCAATCAAGTTTCGAAACCTGAGCCTATATAATCCCAGTAGTCAACTGAAACCATGAAGGATTTCAAACCAACTTAGCAACAAACCAAGGTCATAATAGTTCAACACAATACAGCGATTGTTACATAGTTCATTCACTGTCGACGAAGCGACAACACATCGGAGTTACTTAAGTTATTACAACACAAGTTTAAAGTTGCAGAAGCAATGAAGTTTTCACACACATCTCATAAGATATAGAGTTTCCAAAAACCTTCAGGCAAACTGGTGGCGCCAGGACTTAGCAAAATTTTGCTAAGTATCGAAACAGCCCCCAATTCTGCCTTGTGATCCTTATGTGGGCAAGGAGGATTCAACCACTGCCATACCTTAGGTGCTGATTTTTCACAATTTATTTAAAACTCTTTTGTTTTAAATACACAAACGTTGCATTTTAATGCTTAACTTGCTCCGATGCCAGTTGTCACAGAACCGACCAAATTATAAGAGTTCAAGTGTAGAAACGACCGCGCAAGCAATCAAGTTTCCAAACCTGAGCCCATATAATCCCGGTAGTCAACTGAAACCATGAAGGATTTCAAACCAACTTAGCAACAAACCAAGGTCATAATAGTTCAACACAATACAACGATTGTTACATAGTTCATTCACTGTGGACGAAGCAACAACACATCGGAGTTACTTAAGTTATTACAACACAAGTTTAAAGTTGCAGAAGCAACATAGTTTTCACACACATCTCATAAGATATAGAGTTTCCAAAAACCTTCAGGCAAACTGGTGGCGCCAGGACTTAGCAAAATTTTGGTAAGTGTCAAAACAGCCCCCAATTCTGCCTTGTGAGCCCCTTTTGAGAAAGTTGTGATCATTTACATGAAATAGCAATAAAACAACTTTTGTTCCTTATAAAATTTGCTACAACTTTGCTTCAGGATGTTTTGACATGCAAACATTTTATGAAACACTTTTTAAAAGCCTAAGCAAAAGAGGTTTATTGGGGCTATGAGTGAAACCATGACTTAGAGACACAATTTGAGGATATGATCAACATTAACGTTGCTCCAAAGGTTGAGTTAAGCATAGTTGAGCTACTTACCAATGCCTAGGACACAAACAAGAGCAAGGCATACTCAAACACAAGCATAGAGAGCATAAATAAGCAAGTTAAACAACATCTATGCATAAAATAACATGCTCCACGGTGAATGCTGATCATGGTATGGTTATGAAGATGATTATGCTCATGTCATGCATGTGAAAGGATGCAACCATAACACTGGGGTGTTACAGCCCTCCCTCTTACAGAAATCTCGTCCTGAGATTTGAAAGCTTACTGATATTCGAAGAAGGTTTTATAAACTTCTTTTAAATAGTGCTCTGTTTCCCAAGTAGCATCTTCCTCCCCATGGTTACTCCACAAAACTTTGTAGAACTTAACCACATGATTACGAGTTACCTGCTCCTTGCGATCAATAACCGCTACAGGCTTCTCTTCATACACCAAGTCTGATTTCAACTTGACATCCCGAACCTCCACTCTTTCTTCCGGAACACGAAGGCATTTCTTGAGCTGAGATAAGTGAAAAACAGGAAAAATAGCCCGTAGCTCAACTGGTAGTTGAACCTTGTAAGCCACTTTCCCTTTCCTCTTGAGAATCCGATAAGGTCCCACATAACAAGGTGCAAGCTTTCACTTGTCTCTGAATCTTTGTACACCCTTCATCGGAGATACCTTGAGATACACGTGATCCCCGACTGCGAACTCAATCGGTTTTCTTCTCTTGTCAGCAAAACTTTTCTCATGAGCTTGAGCAGCTTCCAGATGTTGCTGGATCATACGGACTTGCTGCTCCGCTTCGTTCACAAAATTGATACCACAATACCTTAATTCCCCGGTTTCTACCCAATTCAACGGGGTTCGACACTTTCGACCATACAGGGCATCAAAAAGAGCCATTTGATGCTCTCTTGATAACTATTGTTATAAGAGAACTTAGCTAACGCTAACCACTTTACCCAAGAACCCTTTGAAGAGAGAGCACATGCCCTCAACATGTCTTCTAGGATTTGGTTAACACGTTCAGTTTGGCTGGCCGTTTGTGGATGATATGTAGAACTCCGAACCAAGTGAGTACCAATCTGCTCATGGAGACACTCCCAAAAGCGGGCAGTGAACTGTGGTCCATGATCTAATATGATAGGCACATGATACTGACGAGCGATGTGCTCGAAGTACAACTCTGCATACTGATGCGGACGATACTCAGTTCGAACTGGAATAAAGTGAGCGACCTTGGTCAAACAATCCAAAATCACCTAGATAGAGTCATAACCATTAATAGAAGTTGGGAGTCCGGAGATAAAGTCCATACTTACTTCTTCCCATTTCCAACGAGGAATGGATAAGGGTTGAAGTAAACATGCTTTCATGTGAACTGCCTTCACACGACAACAGTTGTTGTAACGAGCAACAAAAGGAGCGATGTCCTTTTTCATCTTTGTCCACCAAAACAGAGGTTTCAGGTCCTGATACATCTTGCTACTACTTGAATGGATAGATAGCTTGGATGAATGAGCTTCAGATAAGATTTGATTTCGGAGCTCACGGTTCTTTGGTATAACAAGCCGATCTTTGAACCATAGGATTCTGTTCTCATCGACTAGGAATTGCTTGGTTTCTTCTTCTTTCATCTTCTGCTTTATATGGTGGATGCCTACATCAGATTGCTGCAAGTCGATCACTCGATTGCGAAGAGAACTTTCTAGAGCAATCTGGTGAAGCACTCGTCGGTGCATATGGCGTGACAAGGATGAATCTTCAATCTGAACTGAATGGTAGTGTGATTTTCGACTCAAGACATCCACAACCATGTTTGCCTTGCCCGGATGATAGTGCACTTGAGTATTATAATCTTTAATCAACTCAAGCCACCTTCGTTGCCGCATGTTCAATTCAGGGTTGAGTGAAGATGTACTTGAGACTCTTATGATCGGTGTAGATATTGCACAGATTACCCAGCAAATAGTGCCTCCAGATCTTCAAAGCATGGACAACTGCGGCCAATTTTAAATCAAAAGTAGGGTAATTGACCTCATGTTTTTGGAGTTGGCGTGAGGCATATGTGATAACACAACCTTCTTGCATAAGCACACAGCCCAAATTGAAACCAGATGCATCACAAGAGACATCGAAAGGCTTCTCGATATCGGGTTGAGCTAGGACAGAAGCTAATGTCAGCAATGTCCTCAACTTCTGGAATGCTTCTTCACATTCAGGCGTCCACACGAACTTCTCATCTTTTTGAAGTAGGCGAGTCATGGGCTTGGATATTTTCAAGAACTCCGGAATGAAACGACGATAATACCCAGCCAAACCTAGAAAACTCCGAACCTCGTTCACTGAGGTTGGACCTTCCAATCCAACACTTCTTGCACTTGGCCAGAGCCACTGATATTCCTTCTTCAGATAAGACATGGCCCAAGAAAGGTACTTTCTTTAGCCAGAACATGCATTTGCCAAACTTAGCATATAGCTGATGTTCGCGCAAACGAGCTAACACCACACGTAGATGCTCTGCATGTTCTTCTTCATTGCGAGAATATACTAAGATTTCATTGATGAAGACCACCAGAAACTTGTCCAATTCGGGCATGAAGACCGAATTTATGAGATACATGAAGTGTGTCGGTGCATTCGTAAGGCCGAAATACATGACGAGATACTCATACAACCCATACCTTGTCAAGAAAGCTGTCTTAGGTATATCCTTAGGACGGATCTTGATCTGATGGTACCCAGACCGCAAATCAATCTTGGAGAATACCTTCACTTTAGACAACTGATCAAATAGGATATCAATGCGAGGAAGAGGATACTTATTCTTGATGGTCACCGCATTCAGGGAGCGATAGTCCACACACATGCGCAAAGATTGATCTATCTTCTTCACAAAGATAGCCAAACCTAGAAAACTCCGAACCTCATGCACTGAGGTTGGGACCTTCCAATCCAGAACTTATTGCACCTTGGCTGGATCCACTGATATTCCTTCTTCAGATAAGACATGGCCCAAGTAAGGTACTTTCCTTAGCCAGAACTCGCATTTGCTAAACTTAGCATACAGCTGATGTTCGTGCAAACTAGCTAACAGCACACGCATATGCTCTGCGTGTTCTTCTACATTGCGAGAATATACTAAGATATCATCCATGAAGACCACCACAAACTTGTCCAATTCGGGCATGTAGACCAAATTCATGAGATACATGAAGTGTGCCGGTGCATTCGTAAGGCCGAAAGACATGACGAGATACTCATACAACCCATACCTCGTCGAGAAAGCTGTCTTAGGTATATCTTCAGGACGGATCTTGATCTGATGGTACCCAGACTACAAATCAATCTTGGAGAATACCTTCGCTTTAGACAACTAATCAAACATGATATCAATGCGAGGAAGAGGATACTTATTCTCGATGGTCACCGCATTCAGGGAACGATAGTCCACACACATGCGGAAAGATTGATCTTTCTTCTTGACAAAGATAGCCGGACAACCCCAAGGAGAAGAACTAGGACGAATAAGACCCTTCTTCAACAATTCAGTTAACTGGGTCTTAAGCTCAGCTAGCTCATTTGGCGGCATTCTATATGGTCTTCTAGAGATAGGAGCGGTACTTGGAAGCAATTCAATTTTGATCTCCACATCTCGGTTTGTAGGAAGCCTAGGCAAATCATGAGGGAATACATCCAGAAACTCACACAGCACCGGAATATCCTTGATGGCCCTAGATGTAACTGCATTCATCATGCTATAGATATGAATATCACGAGGAAGTTGCACTAAGAACGCCTCCTTAGTACCAGGATCTCTCAACATCACCACGTGAGTAGTGGTGTCGATAAGAACCCCGTTACCACTCATCCACTTCATTCCCAAAATTAAATCTATACCCACACTGGGCAAAACAACTAGATCAGCAAGGAACTGAAGGTCTCTTATTCCTAGAGGTACCCCCAAAACCACTTGATTTGTAGAGATATTATTTCCAGTGGCACTAATATAGTAACTGCCTTTATCAAGTGTAACTGCCTTGAAATTATGCTTAGACATGAAGTCTGAACTCACAAAGGAATGCGATGCTCCCAAATCAAAAAGCACAAGCGCATCACATTGGTTAACCAGAAACTTACCAGCCGTAACTACCTCACGAGCAGGGATGGCTTCGACTGTAGTGTTGTGAACACGCCCTTGATGGACGTTCCCTTGGTTGCCCTTCTTCGGCGGGTAAGGATAGTTGGTTTGCCAATGTCCAGTCTAATTGTAGTTCTAGCACGGATGGTTGGCAGGCAGAGTCTTGGCATAACTGGGCCCAGTGTTCCCCCTAGGAAGAGCAATGGAGTACCCCTTGTGGAACCCTGTCTTCATTTGATTCTTCTTTGCTGGAGGATGGTATCGCATATTAGGAGTTGGAGCACGATACCGGGGCTTAGCTGCCGCTGGAGCCCTGGACAGAGATGCCCCTGCCTTGGCCTCAAAAGTTCGCTTGCGAGTCTTGGTCGCAGTGTACACAGTGTTGTAATTCTCTTGGGTGAGAGCATTAGTGACAAACTCAATGAAGGTGGCACACTTAGTGCGGCCCATAGTCATCAACAGCTTGGGGCAAAGACCCCTCTTGAAGCTAGCAATCTTCTTTGATTCAGTGCTCACAAACATAGGGGCATACCTTGATAGATGATTGAAAGCATGCAAACACTCCTTCAAAGTTTTGTTGCCTTGAGTTAACTGCATAAACTCAATATGCTTCATCTCCATGACCCTAGGAGGTATGAAGTGTCCCTTGAAAGCTTCACGGAAAAGATTCCAGTCAACCACAGTGTTATCCGGAAGAGCCTCACTATGCTGATTCCACCAGATACCAGCTGGACCCTCAAAGTGATGAGCTGCATATTCCGCCTTCAAACATTTGGTCAGCTGAAGCAAGCGGAACTTTTGTTCCAGCGTGTTTAGCCACTCTTCTGCCTGAAGGGGTTCTTCAGCCTCTCTAAAAGATGGGGACTTGGTATCCATTAAATCCTTGAAACTGCTATACTGATTAGGTGCTAGCCCATGTTGTATGTCCCGACCACCCTGATTTGCTATCTGACGGATAGTCTCCATCAGCAACCTCTGATTTTCCACAATCGCTTGCATCAGCTCTCCTGGTTTCAGTGGTGGAGGAGGAGGCGGGGGATCCATGTTCGTATGATTTCCTGCACTTCGAGTGCTCCGAGACATATGTAAAGACACAGTCAGTGAGTATTGATGATGATAGGATTTGCCGTAGAAGAACTTATAATCATGCCTGAAAGTATTCGAGGGAATAACTTTATAGAAAAAGGCACAATAATTCAATTCCACAAAACAACATCACCAATCATAGCACATGACACATATATCCATAAAATGCACAACAAACAGAAAATATCATCAACAGCCGTTCGAACATGATAGAGTCATTACAACACCTGGTCCAAAAACTCATTACATCACCATAGCACAGGCACAAGTCTTAGATCAAGGTTCTGGATTACAGCATGATTACAAGGGCACGACTGCCACAGGTCAAACTACAAAAGAACCTCACAGGACGGCTACCAACTACTCACTACACTCCCAGCTCGTCGCCTAAGTCAACGTCAAAGATTGCCTCTCCAACCTCGTCGCTAACCGGCTCAAGCTCCTCATCCTGCACGTCCTCGTGTAAGAGTGGTGCAGCCGCGGTCGGTCCATCTACCTCCATACCATCATCATCGGCCACGATCACCTGAGGTCCCACCTCCGGGTACACTGGTGCAGGACGAGGAATAGGGTGTAGCAAGTTATTGAGGCAGTGAATCTCCACAAGACTAGCCTAAATATGATCCTGTAGGTAGTTCTCCCGCTCTGCCGAGTGAACCCGGTGCGTCTCCCATGCTCGGCACCTGTTCTCAAACACACGTAGTGCAGTATCCCTCTCACAAGTGATCTGCACAAAGGGCTCCTACACGGTCTCCTTCTCTCTAGCCAGCTGACTCATCTGCACCTACTTATGATCTCTCTCCCTAGTCGCCTTCACCCACTGCTGCCTACGATACTCCGCAATGTCCTCCCAGTCATTGCGGTCCTTCTAGGCCTGCTCCAAGAGTCTAACTTGCTGGTGAAACTTGCGAGCACGCTTTTCAGCCTTCTGTTGCATTTCTTGAGCCTGGCGAATAGCCTTCATCACCTACACATAGGTGTCCTCTCGCTGACTGAACAGCTTGAGCACAGCCATCATAGCACTCACAGCAGGACTGGAGCTCTCAGCTCGCTCTCCTCGACCTCAAACCAACGCACAACCTTCAGCCTGCTTCCACTCCGCCGCTGCTGGGTCAGCATGGGGAATGGAGGCCGCTGGCCCTCCTGTCAGCTCATCACCAAACCTCTGACAAATATTAAGCAGCATACATGGGCTGCAACCTGAGCTGCTTCCCATGGAGTCTGCCCATCTGAGTTGCAGGTCCACCCTGTCCATGCAGGCCTGCCCCCATGTGGTAGGACAACTCCCTGCACAGCGAACCACAACAAGTCTCCTATCATATGCTCCTCCCACCAAGAGTATTGAGGTGGCTCAGTATACCCCACTAACTGTAGCACCCTCCAATGCAGGGTAGGAGTGCCAAACTCGCTCAAAAAAGTGTCACTGGGGAGAGGTGAGGCGGGCACGTCCATCTGTGGAAAGGAATAACTGTGGGTGAGAGAGGATTATTTAAGTGACACTTATTAATTAAAAAGGAATGATATTGTAAGGGAAGGAGTAGATAGAATGAATGTATGAATGCGATATGATGCATGCATGATCCGTACGTCCTCACAAACTTAGAAAAATAATATTCTAACGGATATACGGTGGCATATATTCGTCTCTCAATAGGGTAACTCTCGATTTACACACGCGCTGTTAGAGTACCTGCATAAAACTTCATTGCAGCCCAACAAATCCCCAAAATATCATTCAAGAAAACAGGAAACTAAGTGCACATTGCTTATACATACCCCAGCATGCACGAACAATGACACCACATCTACCCAAGGATTTAATTACTCCCCAATTATGTTTCTTTCGTGGTTCCATGGTTAAACATGTCACCATTCTAGAAAACCACCGCGAACTCTCCCCTAGACTGCTATTTGGAAGATCATGCTCTCATAGCTCACACTTACCTGAGCGTAGGTGCGATGTTGCATAATTTAAATCTAGCGACATATGTGTCTTATTCACATATGAAGGCTACCTCTACCATTAGATCACAGGGTAGCATAGTGCGGTCATCACACATCCATACCTGAGTACTGCCAGAGATGCATAATTAAAACCCCCCAAGTCAGTACTTAAATAGCCACCTAAAGTCCTTATGTGGGCAAGGAGGATTCGACCACTGGCATACTTTAGGTGCTGATTTTTCACAATTTATTTAAAACTCTTTTGTTTTAAATACACAAATGCCACATTTTAATGCTCGAACTTGCTCTGATGCCAGCTGTCACAGAACTGACCAAATTATAAGAGTTCAAGTGTAGAAACGACCACGCAAGCAATCAAGTTTTTGAACTTGAGCCCATATAATCCCAGATTTCAAACCAACTTATCAACAAACCAAGATTGTAATAATTCAACACAATACAGCGATTGTTACATAGTTCATTCACTATCGGAGTTACTTAAGTTATTACAACACAAGTTCAAAGTAGCAAAAGCAACATAGTTTTCACACACATCTCATAAGTTCTTGTTACAGCCAGGGTCTCATCACATCCACCAAAAGCATCATAGGTACGAAGTCATTAGAGAACTGTGCCCAACGGTTTAGTCTTCATCCCCAGCGGGATGAAGATAGGTCTTGCAGAAACCATCATAGAAGATATCATCTACAATAGGGGGAGTAAACCCTGAGTACGAGGATGTACTCAGCTAGACTTACCTGTCTAACCAAACATAAAAGACACCAAGGATCATGCAAGGCTGAGTTTAAAGTGGAGCTGGCTTGACTCAAACATTTGCCAAAAGACTTAGATTGGATAGTAAACTATTCTTATAAGCAGCATATTGATTATCACTAGCCTATCACTAAATTAGCACCTAGAATAAGCACCTCACTTGGTTATTAACAAACAATAATAACCAGCTAGAGGGTTATTCCTAGCACTCACCCATGCATTCCCAATTGGAGAGCAGCGGGTCACCTTTGGTACGACTCAGGAATCGCGGCTCCGATCAGCGCCGCACTCCTAGGGCTGCCACTCTGCCAGGAAGATCAGGACTTTTAACTCACCTGCCCTTGGTCTTACGCCAATGCCCCCCCAAACACCACACTTCCTACGGTAGTGCGCACTTTATACTTGCCGGTCTTCTGGCCTGAGTCATACTACTAGGCTTTGTGGTCAGAACGAGTTATCCGGCCAACTAAGTGTCAGGCATACGTTCAACATGACAAGAGGACGTACATTGATCTATCCTTAGCAGCCACAGACGGAGTTACTACCACCTTGCAAAACTCCGCCCGGCTTAAGTCATCTTAAACCAGGTTCTTTCCCACGATAGCACATATAGCCAATCATTTAACCACAGCTAGAACACAAAGTTTACAACATATTTGATATAGACAAGTCTTCCAGAAAACAGTTAACATCAAAGAATAATTAGATTACTCCCTTGCTATCCAGAACAACTATATATCCTTTAATTATTATTTGTTGACATAGCAAAGACATATTTAGTACCCTCCAAGTGACCCATAAGCACATGTATAGCATAAGATTACGAGAAAACCACATGTCAACTACTACGCACTTCAAGAGGCCTTTATTAATTTAATTCCATAAAAAGGCATAATTAAGAGATACCAGCAAGAGTGCTCAGGAAACTCTACAAAAGTTACAGCAGCACAAGCAAGACCCCTAGGCATCACCATAAAGTTTACAGAGCAATTGCACATGCCAAACTTAAGATATGTAATTAACATGTAACAAGGTGCTTATTTCATAAATTAAGAAACATGGGGTAAACTGTGTCAAACAGCAGATTTCAGATTATTTACTTGATACTACTACCATGAGCAGGCTTGACCCCAAAGGAAAACACCAGCATAAGCATGTAACGTTTACTATGATTTACACAATGATTTAAGCCATATTATGAACATAAATTATATACCAAAGATACAATGCTTTAAAAATCATGAAATAATTACCAGAGCATACTAGTACCATACAAAGCATAGCATAAAAATTTCACAACATTTGGAGCAGTAGATCAAGAGATATGAATTTATATTGAAATAACAAGATTAATTCATAACATTTATTTTTCACAAAAAACATGGTGCATATTATATTTGTATTAAAACCTAGCCAACCCATGGATCGTCTCAAAATTTGTTTCACAATTTTTGGAGCTCAGGAAAAGAAGATATGATTTTTACAAGATTGCAAAGAATCTGGATTTTCAATAAAAGAAAGGAGGGAACCGTTGAGTCACTGACAGCGGGACCCGCGTGTCAGCGACACAGAGAACAGAGAGCACACTCGCCGGCAAATGCTCGCTGATGGTGAGCTTCTCTGGTGGATCCAAGGGCATCAGCGTGCTCCTTGAGTCATTCCGCGTCTATAGAGGTAGGTGGTTCAAGGGTTGGAGCAACGGAAAGGGGTCGCCGTCGGCCATGGCGGCACGGCGGAGCTGTTCCGGCTTACGCCGGCCATCTCCGACCGGTAGAGCGTCAGGGAAGAGCGGCTTAAGCATCAATGAGATAGCGTGGAGCTTCCTAGGTAGAAAGGCCCAACCCTAACGGTTCCGGTGAGTTTGCTCACCTGCAGGGTGGTCGTCAGCGGTGAGCGCGGCGGCACGGCGGCCTTGTTTCCACTCGACGGTGTCACCAAGGACAGAATGGTGTGACACAGACCACAACGATGACCGAAGCAAGCTCTAACATGACTTAGCCAGAAGAATGGAGGCAGGGATGGAGCAGCGCCGAGGTTCACCGGAGTCGGGGTCGCGACGGCCGTGAACCCGACTATGGGAATCCTGGGAAATGCGGCTCACCTCGGAGGAATCTCGAATAGCCAAGAGGTGTAGAAGATGATGGAGCTTGAGGCGGACTCGGAGACGCCCGGAGAGGTGATGTGACACGAAGGCGAGAGCGCGAGGAGCTCGCAAAGCTTTCGGCGGCAATGGCAATGGCACCTCTACCATCGGAGTCGCAAGAGAGAGAGAGGCAGAGCGAATGGACGGGCGCTTGGTGATTGCGGGGTGGCATGGCGTCCATGACGGCGTTGATGACCTGGCGAGTGGGGCCAACACTGGTGTACAGGCGCCAAATGGCACCCAGGTGCTGCGCCCGGTCGGCCACGACGGCAGACACAGCACGCCATTAGGGCTCGCGATGATGTTTGACAGAGCCATTTTGTTGCTGATTATCTTCCAAACCGTGGTGAATTAGGAGATGGTGTAGTTGACATTCTTGGAGTACTAATTGAGTTCTACAAGTTTGTCAACTAGAGCAAACGCCAATTTGGCCTGGATGAAAAGATATAAAGTTTCTAAAAACCTTTAGGCAAACTGGTGGTGTCGGGACTCACAGCCCCCAATTCTGCATTGTGAGCCCCTTTTGAGCATGTTGTGGTCATTTACATGAGATGGCCATAAAACAACTTTTGTTTCTTACAAAATTTTCTACAACTTTGCTTCAGGAAGTTTTGACATGCAATCATTTTATGAAACACTTCTTAAAAGCCTAAGCAAAAGAGGTTTATAGGGCCTATGAGTGAAACCATGACTTAGAGACATAATTTGTGGATATGATCAACATGAACATTGTTCCAAAGGTTGAGTTAAGCATAGCTGAGCTGCTTACCAAGGCCTAGGACACAAACAAGAGCAAGGCATACTCAAACACAAGCATAGAGAGCATAAATAAGCAAGTTAAACAACATCTATGCATAAAATAACATGCTCCAAGGGGAATGATGATCATGGTATGGTTATGAAGATGACTATGCTCATGTCATCCATGTGAAAGGATGCAACCATAACACTGGGGTGTTACAATAGTCCTGTTGAATCCTCTATAGTCCTCCCATTTATAGGGCAGGCAGAACAGTACTATTACTGAGAAGTGATTACTCTGTTCTTCATCTTCCTTATTAATACTCACTACACATGAATGAACCTTTTATCTATCCAAGATTGCCATGTATAGCTGCACTAATCATAATATGCTAAGACTGTATAGTTAGAATGACTTGGGAAATATTCTTGTAGTTCGTTCTAATTCGATGCTAATGACTTGCTAGAATATCTATTGAGGTGCTTATCATTATTTTATGTGGTTGTTTATGTTGATCAATGTATTTATCTTTTGTCACTATTCATTCATTATCTATATTTTATGTGACACTTACCTTGTATTGAGAGAGATAGATGGAAGCTTATCATTACACATGCAATGATACTCATATTCCTCATTTATTCCTTAGCATTCCCTTCATAGTGGTAAAAATACAAATAACGATACCGTGAATACTTCCTGGTTAAAATGCTACATCAGTATTATCTGTGTGCTTGCAGATACATATTCATATAGTTGTTAGAGGAGCATTTGTATGTTTCAATACCGCATCTCTCTGCCATGCTGGGGATGACAACTTGGTTTAAGTGGCATGAGAGGTGGTTACCATTTTTGGCACCGTTATCAATATTAGTTAATCTACTTTTGGTAATGACGTTAGAAGTGTCAACATTGGTCGGGAGTGCCAAACTGCATAGGAAGTATAATATGGCCAAGAGGCACAGAACTTTGACCCAATAGGACACCCTAGAACTGAGCTTTGTATGGCTTTAAATCTGCTCGACTTAGCTTGAGGG
Source organism: Sorghum bicolor (assembly GCF_000003195.3). Taxonomy (NCBI): domain Eukaryota; kingdom Viridiplantae; phylum Streptophyta; class Magnoliopsida; order Poales; family Poaceae; genus Sorghum; species Sorghum bicolor. The sequence continues at coordinate 41,730,408 of NC_012871.2, forward strand.
CAGGAAGACTACTGTGGAACAGGATGTTAACGGAGCTGCCACCGTCGATGAGCACGCACTCAAAATGGATACTGTTGATGCATGTATCTAGAATTAGGGGAAAACTCCCTGGCTCAGGGACGGTGGCCCATCAGTCTTGCCTACTGAAAGAGATCTCCCGATGAGACCAGGTGGGAAGCTCTGGATCAGCGATAAGGTCGTCGGCACTGTCAACATTCATGCATGTCCTTCTAAGGAGCTTGCGCTCTCTCTTAGATTCGATCGACACCTTGTCACCGAAGATGGAATAGACGACATTGTTGATATTTGGTAACGCAATTAGAAAATGATCCGCAAGCGCACGGATATCGGTGAGCATTTCACCCGGGAGGTTATCCAGAGTTATCGTATTTATATTTTTACCACTGGGAGAAAGGGTGCATCTGACTAACCAAATCTATTGCTACTATCCCTTTAGGCTACAAAGAATGTCTCTCGATGTGAGTGATGTATAGAGAAGACTGCAACCGTAGTCTCGTTCTAACCTTGGTAAGGATGATCTACTGTTCTATTGGGGAGGCTCACGGAATCTAGACAACACAAAGGATGTTCGACCCGCACCTATAACCCTACCCGTCCTGCTAACGAGATGTGATCTGCAAAGGTAACTCGGAAATGTCACGTTCCTCGCTACTACCACGGTCCAGCTAGTCAGGGGATATCTATGAGTACCCTAGCCTAAACACCACGTTTACGCTAACAAGTGATTACTCTAATACTCAACCGGAAGAGGATTAAAGTAAACTCATAAACCAAAGAACAATAAAACAAGAACTTACTAGTATTAGAAGTCGAATTACTGAAGAATCTTAGAAGCAAGCCTCGGGTTAGGAGACTTGATCCCGTAGGTACAACTCGGAGTAGACACCGACAGGCCGGCCTTCCTCCGATCCACACCTCCACTCTATCTCTCTCAATCTAGTAGAAACTAGAAGATCTATTTATACCTTACATTGGTTGCTAAGCCTAAAAAGAAATATTATTTAGAGAAGAGGTTTTCCTTCGAGGGCACCCCTCAATCTCTATGATATTTTCTTGTCTCTTCCAGGGGCCAGGGGGCCTTGCTTATATAGTCCTCCCCTTCTATGCGTTTTTGGGTCGATAGGCGAGGTGGTACTATGTTTTTCTTGATCCAATAGGTCAGTGGAATATCCCGAGCGAAAGAGTCCTGATTTGGCTCCAACAGGGGGGCGGGCGCCCAGGCTACCAGGGCGGGCGCCCTGGGCCTGGCCCCTTTCGGGCTCCGCTTCCTTCCCGTGGCTTCTGGAGTCTTCTAGATGGTAGAAAATTGCGCGGTGGGTTGATATCTCTATGTAATCCCGACATGTGGGCCTTTCTTCCTTATTTCGTGATAACCCCCTGTAGAAATAGACAAACACCAAAACTCGTGGAATTCTGTCAGATAAAACCCTAAGTCTAGATGTTGATTTCATTTGGATCCTTTTCTTTGTTTATTTGATAATTAAATTTGATACTTAAGGACCGTCAACAGACATCAGTCGGGTTGACATACTGGTGGCATGGGTCTCGGTCTTGGTGCCCGTCTTCTTCCTCGTGATTGCACCTATCACGGTTGCCTACGGCCTTTGCAGCATTGTCCTACATGAACCTATTGACCCTGTTGACCTTATAGTCGTTCTCACGGAGTCTATTACCACTGAAGTCATCATGATGGTCTCGGCGCTTATCCCACCCTTCCCTCCGTTCTCGGTTATCATTGCTATGGGGATTGCGATTGTTGAATCTCCCATGGTTGTCATGGTCGTCGTCTCATTCAAGGGGGTGGTTGGCTTGTTGGCTTCCTCTGACATCTTCTTTCATTAGTTTTTCCAGGTCATCGGGATCGACGTAGTTTTTGGCGGTAGCGAGAAGCTTAGCAATTGTGGTCGGCCTTTTATGGAGTAACTTGCTTAGAAGGGCTTCATGAAATTAAGGCCTTTGATGAATGCAGAGATTGCCTCATCATGGGAGATATTTGGAATCTTGAGGCGCATATCCGAAAAACACCAGATGTAGTCGCGTAGAGGCTCGTTCTTGCGGTCGTGTATTCTTTTGAGATCATACTCATTGCCAGGCTACTCGCAGGTGGCTTTGAAGTTGTCAATGAATGCTTGGTGTAACTCCCCCCATGTGTCGAATTGGTTCTCTGGTAAGCCAAGGAGCCATTGATGGCCGACTTGATGAAGGACGACCGGAAATAGTTTGCCATTACATGCTCGTCGCCTATGGCCGCGGACGGCAATCTCATATAGAGAGATCTAGTTCTTGGGGTTCTCCTTGCCATCGTACTTCTTGAGCTTCTCTAATTTGAAGTTGAGAGGCCAGATGACTTGTCGGAGATGTGGAGAAAACTACTTCAACCTTGGGGGTGCATGTACAGTATTATACTCGATGCACCGGATGTTCTCATTTGCTGCTCTATCATTGATGCGATTGTTGATGTGGTCACAAACATCTTTTGGTGGGAGGTTATGGTGGAGATCATAGTCTGCTCTTTCGTTAACCTCTTGGTTGTGACCATGGTCTGGCTCATGGGCTCGATGATGTTGATAGGCGTCCCGATCATGGCAATTGTGATGCGCCTCTTGATTGCGGTGATCATTGTTGTACCTTTTGGTGGGCATCGTCTGGCGGTGAATGTTCACGACAAGTTCTGCCAGGCGGCGGTGAGACATGACTCTGGTGGCTTCGACCAGAGGTGGCGGGCATGTAGGAGTTGAGCTTGTGTGATAAGATCTGCTATTTGTCCCATGGTGGCAAATAGGTGTGCCTGAATGCTAGTTCGAACGTCTTGGTATTCTAGATTGTTTGGGAGTCATTCGAGATTTTCCATAGCGACGGCTACATTGGCGCTTGGGGTCTTAAAGACCTATTGATTTCACACCATGTCGAAACCGTCGTCGAGATTTTGTGGGTTTATCTGCCTTTGTTTTTCTTCTTCATGTGCTCGCCGTTGAGCACGATCAGCATTGCGTTGCTCGCGTTGTTGTCTCTGGTCGGTTGTTTTGCCATCAAGCACTAGTTCATCATTGTTGATGTTGAGGACCAGATCACCTCGTCGACGCGGAAAACCAGGAAGCGAGAAAAACCTAGGGGTATAGAGGGAAATCCATATCATAGTCCTCGTCCTCGAGATGTAGAACCTCAGTTGGGACAGATCCAGTGCTGGATTCCGTGCTTGAAGTGTCATTTTCTAGCAGAGTATGGACGGAGGCCATGTTGATCAAGTGGCGTGTTCGGTGCGTGCCAGAGATATGCTGATGTGAGATTGGATTTATCAGCATAGAATCTGCGAACAACAGATGGGCATGACGCGAGGCTAGCACAGCTGAGTTGCACAAGCCATGAGGGAAAGTTGAACATCGCCTGATCTGGGGGATCGCCTTGGTCTAAATGATCCATAGATTGTTGTCCTACTATTTTCTTATAACTCTCCCACCGGAGGTTCAAAACCCACGGACTCTAGCTCATTTAGAAGGGCTAAACTTCTATCTGAGCTTTTATGACCAGGATCCGGAGTGGGTTGCGTTCATTCAGCAGTAGCTAAATCACAACACCCCTCTGGAGGACATTCCTGGCCGCCTACGCTTATTTTTAATGGAGGAAAATATCTCATGTTTACGACGAGATCTTTTCCAAGATATTATCTTTCAGTATAATAATAGCTCGGGGGTACTTCCCCTCGAGCCGTACATTTTAGAAGAGGTGGTTCATTCCTATGTGGACAAAGGAATGGATAATCTTTCTATTCTCCGGGCAGCATATCAACATCTGTGGGAGAATGGGGAAGGATCCATCTTCTTTTTGGAGGTGGTTTCGCACAACCAGGATTACCTGGATGCACATACCACTTCTAGGAGGGGCCATGAATTGGCGCAAAGGATCCGATGGGATGGAATCGCCCGCAGGCATGCTCAGCTCGAAAGGGCTGAGTATGAGCATTCACTACTATTGTTTCAATATGAAGATCTCAAAAGGGGGCGGGGGCATATTTAATCCTATTTTAGTTTCTAAGCATTCCTATTTGAGTTTAGCGGCAAGTGTTGACGGTCCTTAAGTATCAAATTTAATTATCAAATAAACAAAGAAAAGGATCCAAATGAAATCAACATCTAGACTTAGGGTTTTATCTGACAGAATTCCACGAGTTTTGGTGTTTGTCTATTTCTGCAGGGGGTTATCAGGAAATATGGAAGAAAGGCCCACATGTCGGGATTACATAGAGATATTAACGTGCCGCGCAATTTTCTATCATCTAGAAGACTCCAGAAGCCACGGGAACGAACGGGAGGCCGAACGGACCCGGGGGCAGGGCGCCCGCCCTCTCCCCTTGGGCGCCCGCCTAGGTGTTTCCACCAATCACAGAATGGAGTACACGATTGCAAAGATCTCATCGAGCTGATCGAAATGCATATATTATTTGCTATATTTGGAGTTCGAAATCAAGAGATATTAATAAAAGAAGGACTCCATATAAAAGAGCTGCGGGATTAATTGGGCCCAAATCAGATTTTGGTCCATTAAGGCCTATGTGCATTTTAATGAGATATGGTGGAAAGTTTAGTACCACATCGTCTGCTGAACCAAAAACGCATAGAAGGGGAGGACTATATAAGGAGACCCCCCTGGCCCCTGGAGAAGACATGAAGAAATTATCATAGAGATTGAGGGGTGCCCATGAAGGAAAACCTCTTCTCTAAATAATATTTCTATTTAGGCTTAGCAACCAATGTAAAGTAGAAATAGATCTTCTAGTTTCTACTAGATTGAGAGAGATAGAGTGGAGGTGTGGATCGGAGGAAGGCCGGCCTGTCGGTGTCTACTCCGAGTTGTACCTACGGGATCAAGTCTCCTAACCCGAGGCTTGCTTCTAAGATTCTTCAGTAATTCGACTTCTAATACTAGTAAGTTCTTGTTTTATTGTTCTTTGGTTTATGAGTTTACTTTAATCCTCTTCCGGTTGAGTATTAGAGTAATCACTTGTTAGCGTAAATGTGGTGTTTAGGCTAGGGTACTCATAGATATCCCCTGACTAGCTGGACCGTGGTAGTAGCGAGGAACGTGACATTTCCGAGTTACCTTTGCAGATCACATCTCGTTAGCAGGACGGGTAGGGTTATAGGTGCGGGTCGAACATCCTTTGTGTTGTCTAGATTCCGTGAGCCTCCCCAATAGAACAGTAGATCATCCTTACCAAGGTTAGAACGAGACTACGGTTGCAGTCTTCTCTATACATCACTCACATCGAGAGACATTCTTTGTAGCCTAAAGGGATAGTAGCAATAGATTTGGTTAGTCAGATGCACCCTTTCTCCCAGTGGTAAAAATATAAATACGATAACTCTGGATAACCTCCCGGGTGAAATGCTCACCGATATCCGTGCGCTTGCGGATCATTTTCTAATTGCGTTACCAAATATCAAGGCAGATTTGGGGCTGTTTCCAACACTTAGAAATTTTTCTAAGTTTGGGATCTCACCAGTTTGCTCGAGGGTGGTTTGGATAGCTTCTAGTTTGAAATCCAGGCCGAATAGTGTCTTGATCTTGTAAGCAAAGTTGGAGTCCTCATGTAGCTCTACAGCTTGAAGCAATTAGCTAACAGAACCTTTGACCAGATTAGGAGATAATCGAAGCCAAAGATTGAGTTTCAGTCGGGTTCACTGTCTGAATGGATGCAGCGTCAGTGGGGAGGAGCTCGCCGGTGGCGCCGCGTGTTCGGACTCATGGCATCTATACGTTGCTTTTGGTCCCGCTTGTCAGCTCCCAGCGTGTCCTCCAGGTTGCCACGACGCCCCGGTCATGTGGACAGTGCCATTCTCCCCTGGCTTCCATTCTCTCGCACTCATCGTCTTCTCCCCGTCTCTGCCGCTGCTTCGGCGAGCTCGCGCGCTCGTGTCTCAGCATCTTCGGCCAAGCCACTCCACCTAGTGCTCCGCCAGCTTCCCCGCTTCACTGTCGTCATGTTGGCTGCGGCTGTCGAGCTTCGGTAAGCCCGCATTGTCTGCTCCGTCGCGACCTTACCTCGCTGGAGCTCCGCCGTGGTCACCGGTGTCGTGGCCAGGGCTCTATAGTCTACCATTTCTTCTCATTCTTGTTCAAAAGCTTCGCCTTGTCATGCTGGTGCTCGTTAGGATCTTCTTTCGCCCGGTCTCCGACCAGAGACGCCGGTGGTTGGCCGCACACCACTGCTGTGCCGTCATTCGCGAGGTCAAGGTCCCTAGGGTGCGGTAGAGTTAGGGTTTGTGGTACCAATCGTCGCGGAGTAGAGTGAGGAGCACGATGGTGCTCTTGGCCATCGCCGTGACCTCGCCGTCGACGAGATCTTCGGCGGTCAAGCCTCGCCTCTGCTCTCGGGTCACTGACGGGTGGGGTCCGTTGACCTGCGGGGTCCCCCTCTGTCAGTCTCTCTCTGTTTAGTTTGAAATTAGGGTTTGTGCTGTTTTTAGAAAATTCATTTCTAGAGTTTGAAAAGTCCCCTTGAGGTGATCCAAATTTTGTTGAGTTCCTCAGATAGTCTAGTTTTTAATAAATATACATTATGCACCATGTTTTCTATGAAAAATAATTGTTATGAATTAATCTTGTTATTTAAGTGTAAATTCATATCTTTTGATATACTGCTCCAATTTCTATGAAATTTTTATACCGTGCTCTGAGTAGTATTAGAATGCTCTGATAAATATTTCATGATTTTTGGAGTGCTGTATCTCTGATATGTAATTTATGTTAATACTTTGGCTTGTTTTCAATTTTAAATCATGGTAAATGTTTGAAGCTTGTGCTGGTGTTTTTTTTTTGTGTCAAGTTTGTTTATAGTAGTAGTAACATGTAAATAATCTGAAATCTGTTGTTTGACACTATCTAAGCAATGTTTCTTAATTTATAGAATAAGCACCTTGTTACATGTTAATTACTTATTTTAAGTTTGGCATGTGCAATTGCTCTGAAAAATTTATGGTAATGTCAAGATGCTATGTTTGTGCTTCTGTAATTTTTGTAGATTTTTCTGAGTACTCTTGCTGGTATCTTGCATTTATGCCCTTTTATGGAATTAAATTAATAAATGCCTTGTTATTGAATGTTTAGTGGTCAACATGTGATGTCCTGGTAATCTTAGGTTATCCTTGTGTTTATAAGCCATTTGGTTGACACTAAATTTGTTGTTGCTTTGTCATCAAATAATTAATTTAAGGGTTTTATAGCTGTTCTGGACAGCAAGGGAGTAATCTGACCTTTACTTGATGATAACTTAGCTTTCTGAAAGACTTGTCTAAATCAAAGATGTTGTAAACTTTGTGAGCTAGCTGCAGTTTAAATTTAGATTCATTTGGTCCAGTAGTTTAAAAGTTATGGCTCTTCCAAGTTGGGTTCCAGAATTAGGTGTTCTCTGTTTTTCTGGAACAGAACCTGGAACTTTGTTTAGTTGACCTGTTTAACTTATAAGTCTTGCTGTGATGTCTAAATATGAAATGTAAACAATTTCATAAGCTTTCCAGAATGTCCTCATTCATGTTTGTTGGATCTGTATAGCTTTAGTTATGATTTGTTCCTTGAGCTGCTCTGTTATTTGGTTGTTGCTGTTTATGGTTTAGCTTGATGAATCTTGCTAAGTTAGTTAGTCATCTTTTGTGAGTTTGTAATGGGAGTTACTCCATAAATGAGTGTCCAGTGAAGTTCTAATCATGTTACCAAGCATTCATCCTCATCTAGTATGCACACATTTCTTACTCATCGTGCATGCAATAGGTGCACCGGACGCGGCAGTCTCGTTCGAGCTCAATCAAGCGAACCACGAAGGTCTGGAGATCACTCAGGAGGCGGAGGTCCAGCCAGCCGGACAAGAGGAGCCCGAAGAGGAGGTCGAGTGCCCTAATCACGAGCCAGCCTCGTTTGTGAAAGGCAAGCCCCGAAGCATCTTAAGTCTCCCACTTTAATTTCAAAAGCATACTTGATTATGTTATATCTATTGATGCATTACGTATAGGAGTTGTGATGAAGCCCTTGCTGCATTATACCCTTTTCCTTGTCCAGATATCTTACCACTACCTAGTTGTAGAGTTAGGATTGAGTAGCAGCTTAGCCATGCTTTAATCGGTAGAAGTCGGGTGATATCCTGTCACCTGCGTGAAATAGGGCTATGTCGGATCATGATTGACTATATGTGCTATCGTGGGAAAGAACCTGGTTAAAATGACTTAAGCCGGGCAGAGTTTTTCAAGGTTGTAGTAACTCCGTCTGTGGCAGCTAAGGACTGATTGTTGTACGTCCTCTTGTCATGTTGAACGCATGCCTCACACTTAGTTGGCTGGATAACTCTTTCCGACCGCGAAACCTAGTAGTATGACTTAGGCCGGAAGACCGGCAAGTATAAAGTGCGCACTACCGGAGGAAGTGCGGTGTGTGGGGGACCATTGGCGTAAGACCAAAGGCAGGTGAGTTAAATGTCATGACCTCCATGGCAGAGTGGCAGCCCTTGGAGTGCGGCGCTGACCGAAGCCGCGATTCCTGAGTATACCAAAGGTGACACGCTTGCTCTCCGACGGGGGATGCTTGGGTGAGTGCTAGGAATAACCCTCCAGCTGGATAGGAATCGATTCGAATCGCCATCTCTCCCGGATAGTGTGAACTTGACAGAGCAGCGGCAAACGTAGCATTCACTAAGCATAAAGGTTCTTGATAATGATGTTGAAGATAGCAAGGAAGAACATATGATGAAACTTGATATGGTTATTAATGCTTGTAATAATCAAGTAAAGTGCTTAGTCTAGGTGCTAATCTAGTGGTAGGCTAATGATGATTAATATAATGCTTTTACAAATGGTGTAGTATCCACTTAAGCTTTTGGCAAATGTAGAGTCAAGTCAGCTACACTTTATACTCAGACTTGCATGATCCTTGGTGTCTTTTATGTTTGACTAGACGGGTAAGTCTAGCTGAGTACATCCTCGTACTCAGGGTTTATTCCCACCTGTTGTAGATGATGTCTTTTATGATGGCTTCTGCAAGACCTGTCTCCATCCCGCTAGGGATGAGGACTAAACTGCTTGGCGCGGTTCTCTAACAAACTTCGTGCCCTGTTGCTTTCGGTGGACGTGATGAGACTCTGGCAGTAACAAGATCTTACGGAATGTGTATTTGTAAACTACTTTGCTTCCGCTACAGTGAACTTGTGTTGTAATAACTAAGTACTCCGATGTGGTGCCGCTTCGTCGGCAATGAATGAACTATGTAACATTCGATGTAATATGTTGAACTATTACGATCTTGGTTTGTTGCAAGTTGGTTTGAAGTCCTTCGCGATTTCGGTTGACTACCGGGATTATATGGGCTCAAGTCTGGAAACTTGATTGCTGGTTGATCGTTTCTACACTTGAACTCTTATAATTTGGTCGGTTCTGTGACAGCTGGCATAGGAGCAAGTTCAGCATTATAAATGCAGCGTTTGTGTATTTAAAAACAAAAGAGTTTTTAAATAAACTGTGAAAATCACTACCTAAATTATGCCAGTGGTCGAATCCTCCTTGCCCATATAAGGACTCTAGGTGGCTATTTAAGTACTGACTTGGGGGGTTTTTAACCGTGGCGGGCAAAACAGGTTAACCATGGCGCGCAATGCAACCGCCATAGATGAAAGGCCACGGATAATTGTTGCCTTAACCGTGGCGGTTGTCCAACCGCCACGGTTAATATGTTAACTGAGGCGGCCGCTGTTAAAAAACCGCTTTGGTTAATTGCTTTAACGGAGGCGGCCGTAAAAAAGCAACCACTTCCGTTAACATTTTAACCAAGATGGTTTTTTTTTTAAATGCCCGTCTTTACTAATTAATTAACAGAGGCGGTTTTTGTAACTTGCCCGCTTCCTTTAAGTGTATCCAGAGTAAAAAAAACCTCATTTCAGTTTATTTTCAAATTTGAATCCAAAATTTGTTAGGTTGAAACATATACAAAGAAAAATACATATGTATAAAGGATGACCACATTGAATCTGAAATTTGCTAGATTGAAACATATACACAGCAAAAGACATAAGGATAAGCACATATATTACATCCATATATGTCATCTTTATCATTCCACGGTCCATGCATGTCACAAACTATGTTCATATTACATCAATGTATATAATGTTCATAAAAAGCACATCTAAAATAATGTTCACTCAAAAATATCGGCAACCTATAGTCGTTCATATCTAAACCGCTAGTTCTCCAGTTGCGTAGCTTCTCGAACCTCTCTTCTGTCGCTAGCTCGCTCCCGGTATAAAAGAACTGTCCATCAACATGACAACATTGATCCGTGACAAACTTACAAATGTCAGCTACTGTTTGTGTGATGTTCCTTCGATCAATTGTTTCGTTTTCCACAAACTTTGGTATTTCTGCAGCTGGCTCCAACTATTGTCGAATTTCCCGCAAGCCCTGAGGTACTCACAAGCATAGTACCCCCACAGAACTGAGCCTTCAGGTTGCTTAGCGCACTGCATGCATGATGAAGGTAACACGTGAGAATTATGACTGGTAGTAGTATCCCTGCAAGACAACCATCAATAGTAGTAGAACTAGAGGCAGGCGGAGTAAGTACCGAGAAGTCTCGCCTCACCACCAGTTTGTGGCCATACTTTTGCTTGTCTTTCTCAGACCTCCGATCATAGCAGTTGGTGTCTTCGATGTACTTTCAGTAAGCATTGTATGAAAACTACTAGTGTCAACAACAAATTTCATACGTACATTGAGTGCATGAGGTGTGTCATCACTTACTATCGCAGGATACTTTCGAAATGCTTGTATCCTTCTTTGTTCGAGTGTCGCGAGGAGTCGAATACGACAGCCTTTCCATCCTTAGGATAGATCATAAATACAATCCAGTGGCCCATGATGCCCAAGCTGTACCATTGAAATAATATTCATCTCAAATTTTCAAATATAACAAGTGACAAACCTAATAGCTATTGTAAGTATCGTTTTGACTTACCCAAACTGGTGGGCGGCAAGAATGCAGCCATTTCCTCTGATCTTCTTCATGGCTTCTAAGACATATTGTCCCTTTCTAAATTTGATCTCTCCTTGCATCAAGTTCCGAGCTAGCACTCGCTCCATCCCCTTCAGCTTCACCAGCCTAGGATCCATGTCTGGTATATCAAAGCCAATGATGGCTCTTTGAGAAATATGCATAGGAGATAGGTAGATAATATCTTTATCTAGTTCCTTGCACACATATGATTGCATCCTGCAAACACAAGTTGTCGTACAAGCTTTTTAGCTTGATCGTAATGAATTTGCATACCTACAGCAATGCAGGGTTATAAAACTTACAGGGCAAAAAGAGTGACTTGGGCGACATCTAGATCCTTGAGCCGCATTAGCCTACACATGTCGTGAAAGACAACAGGGCCATAAGCATCCTCGTCCAAGTGGAAGTACTCCTTGGGGACCCTCACAATGAACTCCTTCATGCCTAATTTTGCAGCTTGCATATACTAGAGATGGAACCTCCGAACCGCCCATGGCTCCTCCTAAACGAGCTGGCCCAACGACAACATGAACTTGCCATTCTCAAAGTTATCCAAGCAATCTGGAGAAAGAGGCCAAATTGACGGCAGGGTTCGCTCCATATAATCGAGACAAGAAGTCTGTTAGCATTATCGAACGTCACATAATCTATTGGCTAGATTTAGTTGCCATTAGCGCATATACCTTTGGAATGTTGTTGTGTATTGATACTCTTGTGCTATTTTGTACACTGCCCATTCCATCTCTGTTAGTTCAGCAGGTTTGTCCCCCTTTCTTCTACAACCTTCTTTGGCGCAGGTGGACATTGTCATTTGCCTTGGCTTGGAGGCGGTGTGTCGTTGCCCGGTGCACCCCCTGATCCACCTTGTGATGGGTTGCTAGGGATGGGACACGGGGTTCGTCCAGGACTACTGTCTGGTCCGCCAACATTGTTGTTACCCTCGCCACCATTGTCATCATCGTCGTCATCACTTGGGCTACCTGGGTGAGACCATGATGGTCGCGAGGGCTCAGATGCTGGTGTCGGCATTTCTAACAAAATGTCTACCTTGTTCTAAAGCATGCGCGAGCCTAAAGTTCCGCCAATGAACCTAACTCCATCTTCAGTCGGAAAGTCAAGTTCATCCTCCTCATAGTCATTGTGTGTCCACGCCACATCCACCAAGGCATAGCCGGGCGGGATGGGCTTGCCATTGTACATGGCTTTAGGGTTACACGGTTGTACCATTCCCTGTGCCACATCCTTCTTCCTCCCCGACCTACCCCAGGGCACCTGAAGCATACATAGTGTTTGCATCACGATCTCATCGACCGGGTTCTTTTGGAATTCTGAGGTACGCATCACCATTTATCCTTGTACGACGGCTTCACCCTGTCGTGGTAGCACACCTGCGTGCCGGAACATCTGCGCCCTCAACTCTACCATCTTCGGGTTAGTGCTGGTGAAAGCATCTTGTATCGTCCCCATGACTATTTCTCTCATGGCCTCTTCTTTGCCTTTCTAGAATATCTCCTCCTTGTATCTCTGCCTAGTGTGGTAAGAGGCAACGTTAGACTGCCATGATTCTACATTCTTCCAGCTCTGCCTCGAGGATACTCCCCGAACGCGGCCACGGTGCTCGGGGTTTCCTAGCGCCTCAGTCAGTTTGTTGAGATCCCTGCGAGGTTGGAACTCCCCTCGTTCCTTGGCCGCCTTGATCGCGAGCAATGCCTTCTCTGCCTCCTCGGTCTGTGGCTCATTGTACTTGTTCCTTCATTCCTTTAGCTTCTTCGGCCGACGGGCATAGAAGAAGTCACGTGCTCGCTCCTCAACTCCTTCGAACGGATTATCCAGCCCGGCCTCAGCTGCCTCCCTTTCCTCCTGTCGCCACTTCGACCTCTTAGCAGCGTACCCTGTCATGCCCACGTGGTGGTGGAGCGTATTCCGCTTTGCAAGGTCAGTGAACTTCTCACTCTTAGCCTTTGCTTCTTCGGTACACATTTTTTCGACGAACTCCTCCCAAACATGATGCTTGATGAAGTTGTAGTCCTCAAAAGGTGTCTTCCCTTTCTGCACATAGTTCATATTGAGTTTTGACCTCAAGCTGCGAAGTGCTTTGCCCGCAATAACCATAGCATGCCCCTTGCAAAGATCTTCATTGAATTGGTCCCGTGGATATTCAAACCGCTTCTTCACATTGCTCCACACTTTATCCTTGAGGTCCTCTGGGACTTTTCTCCAATCCATACAAGTGATCGGCACATGCTCTCTGACTAGACAGGAGCATTGGTTGCTGAAGACGCCGATCACAGTTAGTGGCTCCAAGGGCTCTCCATGTGGCCCTATCTTGGTTATGACATGCACCTTCTTGCTCATCTTGTCACTGGCGGTGTTGGTTGAAGTGCTCGGGGTGGGAACGGAGGCATGCCCCTAATCTGCTGCCTTTTCTTCCCCAGGGAACTCCAAAGCCATAGGAACTACTGGTACCTGGATAGGAGAAGAACGCACATTAGTTTCCTTCTTTAAACAAGATCCCCTGACATTGTATTACTTGTTTACTTCACGGCCCTCTTCACTCTGTGCTGTGGTGCGTGAATTCCGTGATGAAGGCCCCGTCTTTTCTAGCGTATAGGTCGGATCCTGTTCTTCCTCTGTTCTACCTTTCTTCTCTGGCCTTGGTGTTAGCACCTCCTCCTCGTACGAGGTGCTATCGTCTGATGACGACGAGCCTTCCTTAGAACTCGATGCCGGGCTTGGCTCGCGCCATTCTCCAGCACGCTCGACCGGCATTGGAAGCTATGACGAAGATATAGTTATATGAGCATTTCGCAATTATATGAAGATGATATTATGTACATTCATCTAAAAACATATATAATGGAATCATGACTTATATATATTCATATGAAAACAAGATTACATCATTCTTCATGCTAGTATGGTACCCATTAAGAAAATTACAAAAGTGTTTAAGAAAAATACAGAAATGTAGAATAGAAAAAAACATTTACAGATTTGGCTCAGATTTGCCCCTTGTAATCACATCGCTTCTAAACTGGTTGCTTGTATTTGATATACAAGTCATCCTAGTTTAGCGGCTCACAAGTAGGGGTCAATTTCATCATCGTAGCTGCTGCCTCAGCATAAAAAGTATCACATCATTGCATATGCCACTGCATCAGCACATTTTTAAATTTTTGAATAGTTCATCATTGCACATGCCACAAAATAAGCTCAAAATTGATGAAAGCATAGTACATCCAACTAAACCGAGGCGAGGTGCCCCATTGGTAGTAGTAGTAGTAGTAGTAGTAGTAGTAGTAGTAGTAGTAGTAGTAGTAGTAGTAGTAGTAGTAGTAGGAAACAAATCTTCCTAATTTGGAAATGAGTATTAATAACACTTTAGCTGTTTAGACAATTTCGTTTGAGATGATCCTTTTCTCCATACCAGTGGTACCTATGTTTCTGGATATAGAGAAAAGATCAACAAAGGGCAGGAAAAGTATAAATGGATGCAGCAACCAAAAAGACTTAACCAATTACATTTACTGAGAGCTCATTGTAGTTTCTATCTATCTTAATTAAGCTGACAGTGTTGTATAGTTCTCAGAAGAACCTATTATTAAACATATAAATGTAGATATAGTGGCAATTGCTCATTCAACAACTAATTTTAGTCTGTGACTCAGGAAGCACAGGCATATGATTCTATAGCATTTTTTTTCCTGTTTTTTTCAATTGGTACTGATCTTTGGGCTGCTACCTTACTAAACTTTAGGCTGCTGTCAACTAATTTCCAATTGATAAATCTGATTTGTGTTTGGTTCCTGAGCATTTGCCACAAGCAAAGAGAAATGAAAACTAAAATATACTCAGATGAAAGGGCTGGAGTTAGGATGGGTTGATTAGTATAAGTAGTCCTGACAAAAATATTGTTTCTGATCATTTTTTTTTGTTTGTGCCTGTATTATATTTTTTCTATTCCAGTATTTTTTATAACCATGATATTAATGTTAACATGTTGTGAGCATGAATGTCATCTTCTTTGCCCCGCTAATGACACCGCCCGCGCTAATCCCCTGCCCAGCTCCCTTGTTCGGCAAGGCGAGGCATGGGGAGAAGCGCAGCGAACACGGTTCCAGTGTCGGCCTTCTGGAGGCCAAGGCCAGTGGCAGGCTGCTGACATGCTTGGCATGGCCAGCGGCAACAAGAGGCGGGGACACGAGGACCGATTGGAACAACATATGGAGTGTGAATTCAAATGGTTATTTATTGTAATATGAATGTGTTTAACTTAGAGTGGATATATTGTTAGTAGGTTGGAGGATGAAAAGATTTTCCTTGCTGCTATGTGAAGCTGCTGAAGTCCCGGTGTTGTATATCTCATGGATCACTATGGTGAGCAAGGCAAACAAGTGAAATAGCAAAAGATAAGTTAGGTTTATGGGAACCGTTAATTATTTGCACATCTATTTCTATTGTGAGAAAAGATTATAAGAATCAACTAGATGAAATGTTTATGTGTACAGACCATGCCATCACCGTGACAGTAAAAAAAAACAGCCATGGTGTTTTCTCTTAGCCCCTATTATTGGATCTGATTAATTAATAATGGCATTAACCTGATATTTTTTCTGCAGATCTTTACCCTGTGGTACAAGGCCCTCGGGATTCTCCTTGGTTCCACACACTACTCCACACTGGTTGGTTGACATATGGTGTATTGGCTTAATTTGGGTAAGATTTCGATGAACTTAGACATCACTTTTCCAGTGAACTGCTTCATAACTCATGCCGACACATATAAATATTCTAACCTGGCGTAAATTGCAGATGAGTTGGTCATTAACCAGCCACTTTTCCCTGGTGACTCTGAGTTGCACCAGCTGCTGCTTGATTTCTGTGTTTTTTAGCCAATCTTGATCATTCAATATTTTTTGTTCTTATAAAAATATATATCTGCTACTGCTGTGTATGATTAGTTCAGATAAGATGATCTTGCTTTCCTCCAACTACACGCTAACAGATTACTGTTTAGCTTCGTCTTTATAGTTCTCAAATCAAAAGAGCATCGTGGTTGAGGCTCACCTACAACCTTGAGCAATCCATGTCAAAATTAGTTTCAAGCAACAAGATGCACGTCTGTTCTCCATATATCAAATTAACCATCACAATTTACTTCTCATCTTTGGTGAAGGCATGTGTGCAGCAGCCGGAGAGCAGTAATCTAAAACTTGCACAACTGGAGCAGGAACTCCAGAAACTTGCTATTTCACTTGCACACTCTTTGATATTACTTTCAGGGAATTTGTTTGTTTTATTTGTTAGTTTAAACAACTGATGTTCTGTGCCAGAAGTTGGATCCTCTTCAGAAAAAATGATGCCACAATGCATGATCTGAGCATGTCCAAGCCACAGGACACTTAGGAGCTGCATATAATGTGGGCTCTGTATATAAGTTATTGATTTTACTAATTAATTCTTCAGTGAGGTGTACATTTCAGTCGTGATCCTTGCAGGTAAAGTTTGTTGCATATGGCATTTTGATGCATATTTAGATACATTTTTTATAGTTTGCCTACTTAAATAATAGTTTAATATTTGTTGGTTATTTCTCATTTGTTACAAGGATAAAGCATTTTATCTCTTGTCTACTTAGTTTCTGTCCGTTCTCTCTTTTAGTTAACTAAATTTGGATGAAGGATGCTGGGATTGAAAGTTCTATGTAATTCAAGCTGGAATTCAAAATTCTATATAAGTGGGATCAGTACATGTTCTTGCATATCTCAATTAAATGATTTTTGCATTTACATAAGAAGCTCACTGCATATCTATCATAAGAAGCTCACTGCCCTTAGCTAGTAACTGCCCTTAGCTAGTAGCCAACACACCAACAGTAGGAGTAGCAAAGCAACTAATTATCACAATCATTGGCATGTGGCATATGCTCAGTGCAAATTAATGGCATCATTGGCAGTGGCATCTGCTCAGTTAAGAATCATTGCATCATAGGCAGCATAACAGTCAAATTCAACCAAAACATACATCACAGGCAACATAGGCGAGGAACAGGGCAGTAACTAGGGTTCACCAGAGTTACAGCGCGCTTCACCAGAGTTGGATCTCCTCTGTGCCCGAGATAAGCAGGCTGATGCTGGAGAGACGACGGTGCTGGATCTGCGGAGTGCTCGAGACAGAGAGGCGGAGATGGAGACGGAGATGGAGCCGACGGAGACGAAGCCGGTGACGGAGACAGAGATGGAGCCGGGGACAGAGATGGAGACGGAGCCAGTGACGGAGAAGATAGAGACGGTGTCGGCGACGGAGACGGGGAAGCGCGCGTCCGAGATGGGAAATTTTGGCGGCGCTAGGGTTAGGGCGGAGCGCGCGGGAAATTTTGGCAGCCCTTCGGGGTGGGAAAGCACGCAACCGAGATGGGGAAGAAGAGCAGGCTGACCGCATCCTTATATAGGCATATATTAACCGAGGCGGGCATGTTAGGCCACCCGCCACGATTAATATTAACTGTGGCGGGCGGTTAAGGGTGCCTGCCATGGTTAATGTATTAACTGTGGCGGGCAGAATAGAGTGCCCGCCACGGTTAAGATTTTCCCTTTTTTGATGACACTATCAAATATTTTGGTAGTAGTAGTAGTAGTAATAGTAGTATAGTACGATTACATTTGGTTCCATTACATAAAAATTAGTAACACAGAGAGTTATTGCTAATCGATAAGTTTGTACATTACTACAAATAAAGTAGTACTAGTACGATTACATTTGGCATACATCTCATTTTGCTGGGAGTGATCCTATGACACACTTGTTTTGACCGTCGAAGCGGAACCAAGGCTTCATGCCACTCTTGGTTACACGGTTCTCGACTTGCTTGATCTTGCGCGGATGGTCGGTAAAGAGCGAGAACTCTGCGTAGTGGTTGTGTTCTTCGGGACTCTTGACTCCATCTACTCCCACGATCCTCTGCTTTCCAAACACAACCACATGCCTCTTCAAGTGTTTGGGCTTTGCATAGTAGGTTACCTGCGCGACACGGTTTGCTAGTACCCACTGATCATCTTTATAGCCGACACTTTGGAGCTCCACTGTGGTTAGCCCATACTCGTCCACGACAATTGCCTTTGGCTTCACCCATTGGCACCGAAAGATTGGTATCTGTAGTTCACCACCGTAGTCAAGTTCCCATATCTCTTCAATCTGCCCATAGTATGTCTTGGTCTCCCCTGTGGCCTCGTCGATGCCCTCATATTGAACACCGCTATTCTGTGCTGCGCTCTTCCTGTCCTTCTCTTTTGTGTGAAACTTGTATCCATTGATATCGTATCCACGCCACGAGGTTATCTGGGAGGATGGACCGGATGCAAGCCTCACTTCATCAGTTTCACCATAGGGAGGTATGCCCTGCTGTTGGATCCACATTGTGAAATTCATCTTGTGCTATCTCTATACCCATGCCTCTGTGCATCCGTTACAACCACGGTGAATCTCCTATAGGTGCATCTCAACCCAAATGTCCATGACCACTAACTAATTAAGGGTGCTGTGATGAGCCTCTTGCAACTGTTCTTCTTGTACATCCGTGCGTACTTTCCTCCCCGTGCACCCCATACCCATGGTTCTGCCTTCATGCACAGGGACGGGCAGCCCAATTGCATTTCCATCCCGGATGTATTTCATGCAGCAGTTAATGGCCTCCTCTGTTGTGTATGCCTCAATCATAGAGCCCTTCGGGTAAGCACGATTACGGACATATCTATTCAGGGTCGACATGAACCTCTCATACGTCCACATCTCGTGCAGGTAGACGGGCCCAAGTTCCTGTATCTGATCAACCATGTGCATCATCAACTGTGGCATAATATCGAAGAAAGATGGCGGGAAGCACATCTCGAGTTGCCAAAGTGTCTCTGCGATGAACTGTTTTAGTGCTGGTAGCTCAGCTTCATTGATGACCTTTTGTGTGATAAAGTTGAAGAAGTAACCTAGGCGTGTGATTACCATCTTCACGTACTCTGGTTCGATAGCCTTGATCACAATTGGAAGGAAAATTGTGAGCATGACTTGACAGTCATGTGCATTGAAGCTGGTAAGTGTGAGGTCCTTCATTGAGACTAGGCTCTTGATGTTGGAACATAAACCGGTTGGCACCTTCACACCTCTAAGCCACTGGCACATGTCCCACTTCTCATCTGTCGTGAGGTTGTAGCTCGCACCCGAAAGGTCCACTTTCCCGCTTTGTGTGGCCGGTGTTGGATGAATTTCGGTCCTAATGACCTTGTTCACAAGATCCAGACGTGACTTCAGACCATCCTTCGTCTTAGTCTTGATGTCTAGCAGGACCCCAATCGTGCTCGCAAACACATTCTTCTCTAGGTGCATGCAGTCGATGGCATGAGTGTTGATATTTGGTAACCCAATAAGGAAATCATCCGCAAGCGCACGGATATCAGTGAGCATTTCACCAGGGAGGTTTTCTAGAGTATCGTATTTATATTTTTACCACTGGGAGAAAGAGTGCATCTGACTAACCAAATCTATTGCTACTACCCCTTTAGGCTACAAAGAATGTTTCTCGATGTGAGTGATGTATAGAGAAGACTGCAACCGTAGTCTCGTTCTAACCTTGGTAAGGATGATCTACTGTTCTATTGGGGAAGCTTACGGAATCTAGACACCACAAAGGATGTTCGACCCGCACCTATAAACCTACCTGTCCTACTAACGAGATGTGGGATGCAAAGGTAACTCGGAAATGTCACGTTCCTCGCTACTACCACAGTCCAGCTAGTCAGGGGATATCTATGAGTACCCTAGCCCAAACACCACGTTTACGCTAGCAATGATTACTCTAATACTCAACTGGAAGAGATTAAAGTAAACCCATAGACCAAAGAACAATAAAACAAGAACTTACTAGAATTAGAAGTTGAATTACTGAAGAATCCTAGGAGCAAGCTTCGGGTTAGGAGAACTTGATCCCGCAGGTACAATCTCGGAGTAGACACCGACAGGTCGGGCTTCCTCCGATCTACACCTCCACTCTATCTCTCTCAATCTAGTAGAAACTAGAAGATCTAATTCTACTCACATTGTATGCTAAGCCTAAAAGAAATTTTATTTAGAGGAGAGGTATTCCTACAAGGGCACCTCTCAACTCTATGATGAACTTGTCTCCTCCAGGCGCCAGGGGCCTTGCTTATATAGTCCTCCTCCTTTGTGTGTTTTTGGTTCAGCAGGCAATGTGGTACTAAACTTTCCACCATATCTCATTAAAATGCACATAGGCCTTAATGGACCAAAAATCTGATTTGGGCCCAATTAATCCCGCAACTCTTTTATGTGGAGTCCTTTTATTAATATCTCTTGATTCTGAACTCTAATTATAGCAAATAATATATGCATTTCGATCAGCTCGACGAGATCTTTGTAATGGTGTACTCAATTCTGTGATTGGTGCTTGTACCAGGGCGGGCGCCCAAGGGGGGAGGGCGGGCGCCCTGCCCCCGGTGGGCCTGTTCGGCCTCCCGTTCGTTCCCGTGGCTTCTGGACTCTTCTAGATGATAGAAAATTGCGTGGCACGTTAATATCTCTATGTAAACCCGACGTGTGGGCCATTCTTCCTTATTTCCTGATAACCCTCTGCAGAAATAGACAAACACCAAAACTCATGGAATCCTGTCAGATAAAACCCTAAGTCTAGGTGTTGGTTGCATTTGGATCCTTTTCTTTATTTATTTGATGATTATATTTGGTACTTAAGGACCGTCAACAACTCCCCCAAGCTTACCTCTTGCTCGTCCCTGAGCAAGGATGGACTCAAGAGTTTCTGCAGTGGTTTCATGCCTTAAAAGTACACATGTATTCATGCAAGATCTCATCTCTGAGATAGAATAAACTGTTAAGACTTAAAACTTACTCATTTTACCTTTCACCTTGGGGCTTGTAACCGTCACTTGTGTCTTGAGTAGTTAAAAGATAGAATGGTCAAGTCAAGCGCCATGTCTCTTATTCTTGATCAGCTATTGCTCTGGAGTTTTTGCAGATTTTTAAATAAAACTCAGAGATTCCTTGTATGATTCTCTCAATTCTCTCTTTTGTGGTATTTCTGGATCCTTACCAAGGCAGTAATGATATATGCCTTCTCTCAAAGTATGTGGTATTTGTGGTATGAGGCATAGTGATATTGCCTTCTCTCTCACTTTACTCTAATAAGGTTTTGATATCTGGAGCTCATATGTGGGAGATAGCTAATACATACTTACAAGACATTTATTGCATAGTCAAACCATGGATCCAGAGAAACAAGTCAATAAGTCAAATCAAGATGTGCATGTGTGGCAAGTGAATAGTGTATGGTGATGATGGTGATAACAATGGTGAAAGTCTAATTCTACTTTTGCTCTTTTTAGGGGATACATACCTTTCATGCACTTTGAAGCTTTTTGAGGAGAATGAGATGCTCTATATTTTCTTTTTCTTTCCTCTTAGGTGGGTATCTTGTACCCCTAATTCTACTGTCGGACACTTGTCCATTTTTACCTCTCGTCTCACTTTTTCTTTTCTTCGAGGTTCCGGGCACTTGCCCCTTTTTATTTCCTCGTATCCTCTCTTCTTTTTTTTAGAACACTCATCTCCTTAAATAATATAGCAAGTGGTAGTAACCAAGATAACTCGAGCATTTATTACACAGGGAATAACAGGGATAGGATAATGTTTTTGGCTATTCTCTCCTAGATTAGGAGTAGAAAACTTTTGGGTGAATCTGGAGATGGAAATGAGTGGATGTATGTGGATGCGTACTTCCGTAGTAGAAGCAGCATATACGAGTGAACGTGCAAGTGAATCTTGATTTTAACCACATGACAAGCTCCTAAGGGTCTACACAGCTTGACCACACTCAATACTCATAAGCAGTAAAAAGTAAATATGTGGCTCAAAGTCTAATAAGCATGTATATATGGTTGTGGTAGGATTTTAAACTCTCATCATACAGGAACTCATCATGTGTTATTTTAAAGATTTTCAAAGATAAAATTCTCCAGAATTCTAGCATCTCTAGGAACACATAAACAACAGCTCAACCTTCCCATATCATATCCGTTAACAACTTAGACTTTAGATCAAGTACTCTTCCCACAAGTTCAAGTTTAGAGTAGGTTTAAATTATAACAGTTATGCCTAAACTTGAGAGAGATTTCAATTTTAAGAACTAGTCATGGCAGAGCAACTATTCATCATTTCCATGTGAGAGCTTATCGTGAGGGTTCATAGCAAACTTTATTTATTTATTATTTAGCAAACTAAGCAAAGATATATATAAAAGCACAAAATCTTTATTTGGTTTTTATGATTATGCATCTTTTTACTATTTGAGTATAAACGCGAGTAGAAACACATAGCTGGATAAATG
Source organism: Sorghum bicolor (assembly GCF_000003195.3). Classification (NCBI taxonomy): domain Eukaryota; kingdom Viridiplantae; phylum Streptophyta; class Magnoliopsida; order Poales; family Poaceae; genus Sorghum; species Sorghum bicolor. Next base: position 41,752,864 of record NC_012871.2, read on the forward strand.
GGGGTGCTCTCTCCCAAGCTAGATTTTGACGTAATTTCTTCTGATGTAGCTAGCAGGTGGCAGAGGTGTATTTGAATGTCAGCAGCACCCTAACAGCGATTACTATGTCCTCCGCCGGCTAGTCTTCTTTGATCCTTGAATTCTATGGAGCTCAAATAGACAACAAAGCTTTGTGCAACTGGTTAAGTGTTAGCATAAATATCTTGCCTTTATCATGTTGAGTCTCCTCAATAAATTTTACTCTCTTTGGTAGGATCACAATCTTATTTTCATTTTTATAGAGCAAAAAAAATATTTATTTTATTTTTATGCCACCACAGTGAATGTACTTATGGGTTTTATGCCACTCGTATACTCACATGGGGCTTACTATTTTTTCAACATTTTTATTTTCCTTTCAAGACAGTATGAACCCGATTAACTAAACAAACTATTTTAAATAATTGAAGGGAAAAGGATAACTACCAAGTTTACCTATTGGCAAGGCGTTCGGTGTTTTTAAGTCCTCCGAACGGGACTCTCTGTTTTCTCAGTTGTCCTGGGATTCGCTAGATGGCGTAGTCGGTGATTCCGGTGGCGCCTCCTCTTCGTGTATAACTATGTTCTCTTCCTGACTCGGTGCTACGGTCTCCTCAGGACAGTTCTGTTCAAGCTGTATGTCTTCAGACCTTACCACTTCTCCTTCGTAGTTTGCCCATCCGTCCTTGATGATGTGCCTCCTCTGGTTGCGGTTGTGTCGTCTTCTTCTTGTCCTGACCTGCTTAGAGTTTTCAACTATATAGTTAGGGTCAGTAAAATAGCGGCGTACCTTCTTAGAGGGGAAGTGCATGTGGACTTCTCCAGTTCCAATATAGTTGATGGCTTTGATAGTGTTGAGGAGCGGTCTTCCAAGGATGGTGGGTGGATCATACTCGTCTTCTCCCATGTCAATGACCTGAAAATCATCTGGAGCTGAATGTATGTTGGTTGTAGGGGCATGGTTCCATGCAGGAGCTGATAAGTGACTGCGGCTATTATGTTGACGTTAGATCCGGTGTTGTAGAGTGTCTTCTGAAAAGAGTATCTGTTGATTGTGCACTCGATGTTTGAAACACCAGGGTCATCCTTCTTGATCAGGAAAGGCGACTTGAGTCGACGACCTTGACCTCCTTCGAGAGGGATCCAATGTTTTAAGTCTTCTCGACAAGACTTCTCACCGTCTTCATTCTTTAGGTGCATCATTTGATTAGGTGTGGACCTTGACGTCTACACCTCTTGATACGGAGTCACCCATGTTCTTTGTCCAGCAGTTCGAAGTGCGGTGTTGGCAATATCCTGCTCATTGTGTTTGTGCTTGTAGATCCAAGTCCTTCACTTGGTGGAATCTAGGAGTTGTAAAACTCCTTCATGTTCTGCTTGAAGTGTACCTATTCATAGAGACAAGGCAGAGATCACGTGCATGGGCCCTGTTTGTGGAAAACACCAACAGAACCAAAAGTGTATTTGTTCTTCTCTAACCTTAAGCAGGGTGAGCAAGACAAAGTTGATGGATCATGAGTGTAGCATTTGTCAGATCAGATGGCTCAACCTAATGGAAAGATAATCTATCTATATTTATGTTTTGTTTATATCTTCCAAAGATTGAATGTGCAACATATTAGCTTATATGATTAGAAGTGTGGGATCACGAAGGTAGTACTAAGAACAAAGATTAAAGGACTAAACATGTTGAATTAATTGAGTTGGTTAAATTGGAGTTACAGATCATACATGTTTGTCTCTTTATTTTATGTGAACGCCAGAACCAAGGAGAAGCTTATAAAAGCGATAGTCAAGTACCTTAAGATGTTACCTTACTTGAAGAGTGTGGTATAGTATCACCTTGTGGAAGCTTTCCTTTCTTAGCGGTTGTCCATCGTGTTTGTGGCACCTTCCATGGATTATCTCTTTGTGATGAATGAGCTATGTCCTTCTTGTGCAAATTGTTAAACTTCATGTGTCTCCTTTATCTCCAATGTGAGTTTGTATCTCAGGACTTCCTAGGTTGATATTGAAAGTTTTCCTGTAGGGGTTAGTCCGACAAAATATACCAATGCCTACTCAAGCAGTTTTTAGTTCAGTAATCAAACTAGACTCCATGTCTAATCAGATTAAGGAAGGCAATTTAACCTAAGCACCACACTTAATTTAAAAGCCAATAGAAGTATGTAGAGTACATCCAAACTAACACTTACTAAGATAAACATAGGTAGCATGATCGCTTTTATAGAGATCTACTCAAGTGGAGATGAAGTAGTTTGACTAGTATTTAACAAATCAAGCATGTTTCAAAGGTAGGGACAACCAACGTAGCAACATGGTAAAGGATGTTTTTATGTAAAGTACTCCCCCAAGCTTGAATTTTGCAAAATTCAAGTTTGGATGAATTTAATTCAATGTTGTATGACGGTTGGTTGGACATACCTTGTGCTTGTCATTCATCCGATCTTCTTGCTCCAATCCTGGAAGGGTTAGTGACAAGAATACCTGAAGGAATATTTATACAATTATCTTTATATGCTCAATACACAAGACAATGTTGCAAATAATTAGAAGTTCATGTTACGATCTGATAAGTGCTTGTTTTAGGACACTAAGCTTGTCCTTGGGAAACCATCAATTTATGTCGGTGAAGTGGTTTCCCCTCCAACACTGACCTACATCAAGATCAACTCAACGAGATCTGCAATATTTATTATAGACATATGCATCGACAACCACCCTTTTAAAGTTTTTATAAATAGAAAGGAAGAGGGGGTTGGAGATCTTAAATGTGGTGATGTTGGAGAGACCTATAGATTGGGAAGATGTTTTATACGAGCAAGGACTGGGTGTGGTATTTATGAAATAACTTCCATGCTCATTGTTGTTTCTCTTATTCTCAAACTCCAAGGATGATTCTTCATGAATGCTTAAAATTCCTCTAGGATTGTCTCTCAAGTTTGTTTTATCTATCCATTCAATGATGATAGCACATGGATTTTTAATGCCCTCCAGCCATTGATGTTGCTCTTCTCGATCCTCCTTGTGGTCTTGGTGACTCTTATGCATGGGATGTCTAGAGAGATTCATAGGATTATCGGGAGGTTCAAGAGAAAGAGCATAGTAGAAATTATTAAGCTCAAGGATGGGTTGGGTAGCCGAATCATGGGATTGGAATGTTTGGAAATCGGCTATTAAAACTTCCTTTCCTTGTCTAGGAGATGATTCCTTCTCTATCTCTAGGAATTTTTTATGAAGACTAGTGCAAGAAGGATGTCTACGAATGAAGACATACATTGCTTTACTAACAGATAAAGAAAGAAAGACTCTACCAAAGGTTATATGATTAAGACCAATGTGAAAATATCGAGAAAAAATATGGTCTTGTAGGGCTAGGTTTAAACCAGAATTTATAGAAAGATTAACAGATTGCCTAGGTGTAGCTAAAAGTTCATTATCTTCTTGATTAAAAGATAGGACCTTAGCTATAGAAAAGGGTTGGTTTTGACCTATTGCAATCAACTCCGGACACAGATCATAATTAGGGGCAGGACTTGTTGACTCCCATGGTCTATGGCTGGTCTCCGAAGGTGCAAAGAAATCAATAATAGGTATGGAATTTAAGTTATCCATAAAGATGAAAAAATAAAAAGATAAAAGAATAAAAGTATAAAAGTATAATACAAGATAATAGCAAGACTCAAAGTTATCTCAGCAAACCGTCTTTCTCCCCAGCAACAGCGCCAGAATTGCTTGTTGATATTTGGTAACGCAATAAGGAAATCATCCATAAGCGCACGGATATCGGTGAGCATTTCACCTGGGAGGTTTTCCAGAGTATCGTATTTATATTTTTACCACTAGGAGAAAGAGTGCATCTGACTAACCAAATCTATTGCTACTACCCTTTAGGCTACAAAGAATGTTTCTCGATATGAGTGATGTATAGAGAAGACTGCAACCGTAGTCTCGTTCTAACCTTGGTAAGGATGATCTAATGTTCTATTGGGAAAGCTTACGGAATCTAGACACCACAAAGGATGTTCGACCCGCACCTATAAACCTACCCGTCCTGCTAACGAGATGTGGGATGCAAAGGTAACTCGGAAATGTCACGTTCCTCGCTACTATCACGGTCCAGCTAGTCAGCGGATATCTATGAGTACCCTACCCCAAACACCACGTTTACGCTAGCAATGATTACTGTAATACTCAACCGAAAGAGATTAAAGTAAACCCATAAACCAAAGAACAATAAAACAAGAACTTACTAGAATTACAAGTCGAATTGCTGAAGAATCTTAGGAGCAAGCTTCGGGTTAGGAGAACTTGATCCCGCAGGGACAACCTCGGAGTAGACACCGACAGGCCGGGCTTTCTCCGATCTACACCTCCACTCTATCTCTCTCAATCTAGTAGAAACTAGAAGATCTAATTCTACTCACATTGGATGCTAAGCCTAAAAGAAATTTTATTCAGAGGAGAGGTATTCCTTCGAGGGCACCTCTCAACTCTATGATGAACTTGTCTCCTCCAGGGGCCAGGGGCCTTGCTTATATAGTCCTCCTTTGTGCGTTTTTGGTTCAGCAGGCGATGTGGTACTAAACTTTCCACCATATCTCATTAAAATGCACATAGGCCTTAATGGACCAAAATCTGATTTGGGCCCAATTAATCTCGCAGCTCTTTTATGTGGAGTCCTTTTATTAATATCTCTTGATTCCGAACTCCAAATATAGCAAATAATATATGCATTTCGATCAGCTCGACGAGATCTTTGTAATGGTGTACTCCATTATGTGATTGGTGCTTGTACCAGGGTGGGCGCCCAAGGCGGGAGGGCGAGCGCCCTGCCCCCAGGCCCGGTCGGCCTCCCGTTCGTTCCCGTGGCTTCTAGACTCTTCTAGATGATAGAAAATTGCGCGGCACGTTAATATCTCTATGTAAACCCGACGTGAGGGCCTTTCTTCCTTATTTCCCGATAACCCTCTGCAAAAATAGACAAACACCAAAACTCGTGGAATCCTGTCAGATAAAACCCTAAGTCTAGGTGTTGGTTGCATTTGGATCCTTTTCTTTATTTATTTGATGATTATATTTGGTACTTAAGGACCGTCAACAATGAGGCGTATCTAGCTCCTTCCAGTACGATAGGTACTTGAAGAAACACGACTGCTTCTTAAAAGGAATGGCAGGGGTAGGCTTTCCTTCTTCCTCCATCGTACCCCGCTTCCTCTTCTTCGTTGTTATGGTCTCACCTTGCTCCACTTTCTTCTTCTTCCCAAACTCAAAGTTTATGCCCTTGACAATGTCAAACACCTTTTGCCCATAACCCGTCTTCTTGGGCTTAACAGTTTGAGGTTCCGCCTGGTTATCAAAGAATTGATTCATTGAACGGTGTCGGTACCTGTGCTTTTTGTCAAGGAATCGCCTGTGCCTCATGTACACCAACTTTTTTTTTCCACTAAGGTAAGTATAGCATGTACCATCAATGCAGACTACACAACCTGACTTACCTTTGATCTGCCCCGATAGTGAAAAAAGGCCAGGGTAATCGGTGATGGTGACAAAGATGATGGCTTTAAGAGTGAAGTACTCTTTCATGATGCATCCATCATATTGACCCCATTTTCCCATAGTATCTTCATGTCCTCCATGAGTGGCTCCAGGAACACATCTATATCATTGCCTGGCTATCGTGGTCCAGAAATAATCATGGTTAGTAAAAGATACTTGCGCTTCTGACATAGATATGGAGGTAGGTTGTAGATGGTTAGGATGACTGGCCATGTGCTATGGGAGCTACTGAGGTCACCAAACGGATTCATCCCATCGGTACTTATTGTGAACCTGACATTCCTCGCCTCATCACCAAACTCTTTCGGAAACTTGGCGTAAAACCGCTTCCACTGCTTGCCATCAGAGGGTTGTCGCAACTTGCGATCATCCTTCATTCCCTGATGCATGCCACGACATTAGTTGGGCATCCTCTGGGTTCCCGAATAGCGCACGTAGGCGATCGATCACTGGTAGGTACCACACTAAGAGTGCAGGGCTTTTCCTCTGCATGTAACCCCCTTCTTCCTCATCCTCGGGAGATGGGATCTGCTTCTTGGCCGTCTGGATCTTCGCCTTCTTGTTCCCTCTCTTTGTTGGTCCCTCAACATCCGCGTCTGCACGACAACCGGCATTCCTCTTATATCGGCTCGCGCCGTAGTGCGGACAGCTCTACAAGTTCTCATACTTACCCCAATATAGAATACACTGGTTAGAGCATGCATGAAACTTTTTAAGCGTCATCGCCACTGGACGGATCATCTTCTTCGCTCGGTAGGTATTGGCAGGCACCTTGTTACCCTCTGTGTATGAGTCAGCAAGCCTCTCTAACAGATCACTAAAGCTTGTGTCGGACCACCCATGGCGAGCCTTCAGCATGAGCATCTGGACGTTAAAACGCAACACCGTCAAATGCTTTGGACAACCCTCATACAGGGGATCAATTGCTGCCTGCTTCATCTCTTTGAAATTCTCCAACCACTTCGGATTTCCAAACAGAATGTCATCTTGATCCATACGGTTAGCAACATTTAAAATAATCTCCATATCTTTGGGCCCCAAGACAACATCACTTTGCCCATCATCATCACCGCCACCGTCTCTAATCAGATCATGGAGGCTGATGTAATCATGGTTCACACTATGACTGCCCGCTAATGCAGATGGTTGTCGTCCCCCATCATTCACCGTTGACGAGTTACCTCCGCCAGATGCACCTATCACACTTGGATCTGCTTCTTCACCGTGATACTTCCAGATGGTGTAGTCCTTGATGAAGCCATGCCGGATCAAGTGAGACTGCGCCACGTTATCTTCTTGTACAAGGTTGTTCTTACAGCTATTGCACGGACAAATGATGCGCTCTCGACCCAAAGACACACGGTGCTTTTCCACAGCGGCAACAAACTTTCTCACATGTCCTAGAAAAGCTAAATCATTACTAACCCTCGGTATCTTATACATCCACTCTTCCCTATCCATAATGGCTGCAACCACCTAGCACACACAAAGGGAGGAAAACAAATAAAGATATATGAAAACATGTGAGTAGCCCTAAATCTAGTTTTATTTCTCTCCTCCATTTGGATCTAGATCTAAAACAATTGGACCTAGATCAAGATCTAGCAAAACCACCTAAATAATGCAAAGGGAGAAAATGAGAGTTAGAGAGTAAGAAATCCACCTCTTGCAATGCCCCCTTCACCAAATAAAAGGGCAAAAAGTTTTCCCCTCTAAGATATTAAATATTAGGGTTTTGAGGTCAAAACCCTAATAAATGAAGATGGAGCCACGGGGAAGAAGGGGCCGGGCTGTTGCTTTTATAGGCACAGCCTTAACTGTGGCGGGCAAAATAAAGCAACCGCCACGGTTAATGAACCATTAACCCTGGCGGTCGCTGTGAAAGCAGCCGCCACGGTTAATGCATTAACCGTGACGGTTCGCTTAAGCGGCCCGCCATGGTTAAAAGATTAACTGAGACGGTTTTCCTAAAGCAACCACCATGGTTAATGTATTAACCGAGGCGATTTTCTTAGGACAACTGTCACGGTTAATGAGAGATGAACCGTGGCAGTTTCGTTACAGTGACCGCCACGGTTAAAGAATTATGTGTAACGTTTGCCCGGCTGGCAGCCCAGCCCGGGTTAACCGAGCGGGGCCGCCAGCCGGCCGCCTTGGTGGCCCAAAATAAAATGTCTCCTCATTTTTTTTGTAGTAGTGGTACTCAGGTATGGTTGTGTGATGACCACACTATGCTACCCCGTGGTCTAATGGTAGAGGTAGTCTTCATATGTGAATTAGCCACATATGTTGATAGATTTAAATTATGCAACGTCGCACCTACGCTCTGGTAAGTGTGAGCTTTGAGAGCATGATCGTCCAAATGGCGGTCTAGGGGAGTGTTCGCAGTGGTTTTCTGGAGTGGTTGCATGTCAAACTATGGAACCACGAAAGAAACTTAATTGTGGAGTATTTAATTTCTCGGGTAGCTGTGGTGTCATTGTTTGTGCATGTTGGGCATGTATAAGCAATGTGGACTTAGTTTACTGCTTTCTTGAGTGAAATATTGAGAATTATTGGGCTGCAATGAAGTTTTCTGCAGGTACTCTAACAGCGCACATGTAAATCGATAGTTACCGTATCAAGAGACGAATGTATGCCACCGTATATCCATTAGAATATTAATTTCTAAGTTTGTGAGGACGTACGGTTCGTACATGCATCATATCACATTCATACATACATTCTATCTACTTCTTCCGTTACAATATCGTTCCTTTTAAATTAATAAATGTTGCTTAAATTAATACTCTCTTAACTACGGTTATTCCTTTCCACAGATGGACGTTCCCACTTTACCTCTCCCCAGTGACACCTTTCTAGCGAGTTTGGCACTCCTACTCTGCTTTGGAGGGTGCTGCAGTCAGTGGGGTATGCTGAGCCACCTCAGTACTCTTGGTGGGAGGTGGACATGACCGGAGCCTTGTAGTAGTTCGCTGTGCAGGGAGTTGTCCCACATCATGGGGGTAAGCCTGCATGGACTGGGTGGACCTGCAACTCAGATGGGCAGACTCCATGGGAAGCGGCTTAGGTTGTAGCCCATGCTATGCTGCTCAACATCTGTGAGAGGTTTGGCAATGAGCTGACAGGAGGGCCTCCATTCCCCATGCTGACCCAGCAGCAGCGGAGTGGAAGCAGGCTGATGGATGTGCGTTGGTTCGAGCCCGAGGAGAGCGAGGTGAGAGCTCCAGTCCTACTATGAGTGCTATGATGGCTATGCTCAAGCTGTTTAGTCAGCGAGAGGACATCTATGCATAGGTGATGGTGGCTGTTCGCCAGGCTTTGGAGATGGAACAAAAGGCTAAAAAGCATACTCGCAAGTTTCACAAGCAAGCTAGACTCCTGGAGCAAGCCCAGAAGGACCGCAATGACTAGGAAGACATTGCGGAGTACCGCAGGTAGTAGTGGATGAAGGCCATTAGAGAGAGAGATCACAAGCAGGTTCAGATGAGTTAGCTGGCTAGAGAGAAGGAGACCGTGCAGGAGCGCTTGGTGCAGATCACTCGTGAGAGGGATACTGCACTCCGTGTGTCGGAGAATAGGCGCCGGGCATAGGAGATGCACCGTATCCAGTCGCTTGAGCGGGAGAACTATCTACAGGATCAAATTGAGGCTAGTCTTGTGGAGATTCACCTTCTCAATAGCTTGCTACACCCTATTCCTCGCCCTGTACCAGTGTACCTAGAGGTGGGACCCCAGGTGATCGTGGCCGATGATGATGGTATGGAGGTAGATGGACCGGTCGTGGCTGCACCACCTTTGCCAGAGGATGTGGAGGACGAGGAGCTTGAGCCGGTTAGTGATGAGGACGGAGAGGCGATCTTCAATGCTGACTCGGACGATGAGCCTGGAGTGTAGTAGGTAGCTGGTAGTCACCCTGTGAGGATTTTTGGTAGAGTGACTGTCGTCAGTTATGCTTTTGTAATCATGTTGTAATCTTGAACCTTGATCTTAGACATGTGGTCTGTACCGTGATGATGTAATAACTTCATGGACCCGATGTTGTTTAACTTTATCATGTTCGAACGGTTGTGACGATACTTTCTGTTGTTGTGCATTTTACGGATATCTGTGTCATGTGTTGGGATTGGTGATGTTGTTTTGTGGAATTGAATTGTTGTGCCTTTTTCTGTAAAGTTATTCTCCCGAATACTTTCAGGCATGACTATAAGTTCTTCTGTGTCAAATCTTGTCATCATCAATGCTCACTGACTGTGTCTTTACAGATGTCTCGTGGCACTCGAGGTGCGGAAAATCGGGCGAACATGCACCCACCACTACTAACTTCTAACCCTAATGTAACCATTTTTTAGTGCAACAACGAGATTTGGTTGCGAAAGGTGTTGTTCTCGCAACCATTTTCACTCTTGGTTGCGATAGATGGGATTCTTGCCACCAAAATTGTGTCGTAGCAAAAAGTATGATGGCCGTTGCAATAAGTGGTTGTTGTCGCAACCAAATATAGAATGGTTGCAATACGTTGTGACTATTGCCATGATTGGATTAGCGTTGCGGAGTATTTTGGCATTGCAATAGTAAGACAATATTGCAACGTTTTTGTTTGGCTTGCTGCAACAAGTGGCCACTATTGCAACGATGCAAATGGTGTTGCAGCGAGTTCTTTTAGTGTTGCAATACTAAAACGATATTGCAATGGTTGTATTTGGTGGTTGCAAGAATTGGCTTTTATTGCTGTCGGTGTTTTCCCCCCAGGGGGTCACAACAACGAGTAAAACTAGTGCGTGCTCCCCTTTCTAGATAGTGATGCAAGAAAAGACACAAAGATTTATCCTGGTTCGGACAAGAGAAGGCCCTACGTCCAGCGGGGGGAGAGTGTTTGTATTATCTTGCACCTAAGTGCTTGTACAGGGGTGAATACAGGCGTGGGATGGATGGAGATGGAGTATGGGTGCTCTACTACGTATCCCTTGTCTCTCGTATCCGCTCCCGAGCTTCCCCTTCTATAGTTCGAAGGGGAGGCCGAGGTTACATGCATAGGCGACAGAGTAGGGGTCGATAGGGGTGTGGCGCGCTGACCTACTCGGGGCTCCCGTACCGGCGTGGCCTCGAACCGTCTTGTCTTGGTACCCTGATGATGATTACGTGTGCCCCTGAACCCTGCTCCTGTACGTCATCCTGGACCGGCTTATCCGTTGCGTGCTTGTACGTCGCGACTGCGGCCGCGTCAGAGTGGTTGAGGTGCCATCCTCCGTTGCCCGACCCTTCTCTGGGAAGGAACATGCCTGCTCGAGGGTCAAACGTCGCTTAGAACCTTGCTGAGCGGAGCGCTGACTTTGGATGTCTCAAGGGGGGTCTTGACGGGACGTTTCGGCCACCTTGCTGCTCCCTACCATGCTCTGGCTCGTTCGGTAGGCAAGGCTGCAAATAGAACGATTAGACGGGTGTTGGTTTCCTATCACGCTTCCCGTGACTGACGGGTTAGGTGAGAATGTGGCAGGCGCATTAAATGCCCTGGTTCCCGTGCCCGCGTCCGGCGGCGGGCGGCGTCCTTGCGTATTCGTACGAGCCTGTTTCCGTATTCGACGGTAGCCGGCGCTCGAGCCCCTGTCGATTCACACGACGCTCTTTCTGCGTTCGAGGCTACAGGCGTCGGTAACTGTGCGTGCGACCGGGGGGTGTCGAGTCAGGGGCCCTTGATTTGCGTACGGGTGCCCTCGTCATGTGCGTCAGATAGGGTACCCCTTACTGATACCCTCGACAGTGGCCGCCGAGTCTCTATTCGAGCGCCTGCGCTCGAGTAGAGGCTCTTCTCATTGGTTGAGATTCCGTGGGGCCGCGTGAGCGACCCCGCGGGGGTAGCCCCCGAGCCCTTGGAGGAGTTTTGACTCCTTCGAGGGCTGTGTTACCCAATCTGCGGATGCACTCTTGATGTTCATTGGGGAAGCTGGGCTAGAGGCTTTTGATTAGTTGACGCTTCCCGTGATGCTTTTGATGTTCGCGTCGGGGTTGTGACGTACTCCCGGTGGAGCAAGCGCCATCTACCCCAGATTGAGGTCCTAGCGGGTAATCCAAGTGAGAACCTGTGCCCCGTTCGAGGGGGTCAGCTGTAGCCTGAAGGAGTTCTCATAAAGCGGGGTCGACGTGGTCGGGGTTACCAGTCTCGTTCGATAGAGTCCAGCGGCTCGATGCCTCCCCTCGGGGGGATTCCTCTTGACCGTCTCGTCCTCGCCTTGGACATTCCCAGCGAGTCCTCGAGGCTGGCCTCGTTTTTTCGACCGCTCGTTGGGCATCCCTGACTCGGGTACTCGAGATCGGCTGTCGAACCCGTTTGGTGGGTCAGCCTATGACCTCTCGAGATTCTCATTGTCATGAGTACGTACCTTGGCTTACAGGGGAAGGAAAGGATCGCGACAGTTCACCTTTTTGCCCGTTGGGCGCGCCTTTTTAGGCAGGAGCCGTTGCGGCACTGTACCGGTGCGGGATTTGTAGCGTCCTAACTGTGAGAGAGATAAGGACCGTTAGGCGGCGTATTTATTAGAGGAGTTACCGTGTTTGTCGGATCTGTCCGTTGGTGGCCAGCCGTCTATAAATATCCATGGGTCTCCCAATCATTTTTCCTTTCGTCTTCTGCCTTCCGCCTTTGCTTTTGCCTCTGCCTCCTTACCGTCTCACGTGCACGCGCACCCTCGAGCAGTAGCTCAGTCGTTCTTCTTCCTCCTCAAGATGCCGGTGAGACTCATCGCCGTCGATGACTGGCGCCCGTCGTCGATGACGGAGCGCAGGCTGTTGGAGCTTGAGAGGGAGGGGCTCCTGCGTCCCCGTGTTTCGTCATCGAGGCCACAGTGGATCGTGCCGGCGGCGGACCACCGGGAGCCAAGGCCGCCCAAGGGTTACATGGTCTCCTTCGCCAAGTTCCACCGCCACGGCCTGGGCTCCCCTCCGAGTCGTTTTATGCGGGTGCTCTGCCACCACTATGGGGTGGAGCTCCAGCATTTTCCACCGAATTCCATCACCGCCACGGCGGTTTTTGCCGCGGTGTGTGAGGGCTACCTCAGGATGATGCCACACTGGGACCTGTGGCTCCACTTGTACCGGGGTGAGCTCTTCCATGCCCCCAGTGGAACCACAGGGGTGAGGAAGCCAGTGCAGGCCGGGTGCCTCCACCTGGTACTGAAGACCGGCAAGGCGGAGAAACCGCTTGAGTACATCCCGGTGGGATTGACGTCGAACCACGCCGGGTGGGACTCCCAATGGTTCTACCTACGGAACGACAACGATCTCCTCCCTGCCTACACCGGGCGCTTGATCTCGGAGCGCCCGGACCACTAGAGGTACGGTGTTGTCCAGGCCCACCAACCGCGGCTCGACCTCATCCTCGACGCCTTGAAGAAGCTGCGTGAGGAGGGCCTGACGGCCGCGCTCGTCCTTTCCGCCGTTCATCACCGACGGGTGCTCCTGTTGATGTCTCGGCCGTTGAGGATGGACGAAATGGGCCTGGGCGTCTCTTCTCGCGTTCTCGAGGCTTGCCGGATGTCTAATGAAGCGCCTGCGGACGATGAGGTTGCCGCCAGAGTCAGGAAGGCCATTGCAGGCAACTTTCAGCCTGAGCACGTCAACGGCTTCCCTATGAGGCCCGATCAGGGGTCGATCGACCTGCTAAGTCCTTTTCCTATTTATGGTTCCGATTCTCGATTTTCTTCAACTTTCTTTAAGACTTATCTTTGCTCGTGCAGGGATCGATCAACGCTCGATCCTCGAAGCCTCCGGTGAAGGAGGATGACGTGGATCGCGACAAGAGGCGCAAGTCCGTGGAGAAGCTGAAGTCCGCAAAGGACTTGGAAAAGAAGAAGGAAAAGAAGAAGAATCTCACGCGACAAGCGTTGGAGACTCGTCGAGCGAAGTCCAGTCAGAGGGGGAGCCTGAGGAAGAATCCCCCGATGAGGACGATGGCGGCAATGGTGACGACGACAGCGACGAATCCGAGGGGATGGCGTCCCGTCTCGATAGGATCCTCGAGGATCTGCCTCAGACCGGCGTCGATGTCCCGCGGACGGGAGTCCCTAAGGTGGCACCAAGCGGGCCTCGTGAGAGTCAACAGAGGGAGTCATCTCCGCGCCGCTCTCGCGCTGACACCCCCCCAGCGCCTGCATAAGGTCGGACCATCCCTCGCCCCCAACCTCCTCCCGCATCTAAGGCGGGCCACCGGGTTAAGTCTCTGGCGACGGGGCCGTTGACCCGTGGCCGCGCCGCGGCCTCGAGTAAGGGGGAAACAGGTCGTGGGAGTACTAGTCCAGGCACTGGCCAGGCGGGAGACGCTGAGCCGAGACTTGCGCCCGTTCGTGAGGGGCCCGGAGCCTCGACGCGGGGTAGCTCGTGGCCCGCTAGTCAAGGCGCTGGTAGGCGGGTCGCTCTTCCTGTGGGGTGAGATCTTCAATGTCATGATTCTTACCATCCGATGTCTTTGCATTTTCTCGGGTAACGGCTTCTCTTACACTTAGTCCTCTTTCCTCAGGTTGAAGCGGCCACTCAAACAGGCCCAGCCCTCGATGGCCAAGAGGCTTAAGGTGGGAGCGGCCTCCAAAGACTCAGGTAAGTGGTTCATTCCCGATATCATGGGAGTCGTGTTACCCTTATGTCGATCATCATGGCGACTGACTTTTTGCTTTCGAGCGCTTATAGGCTCCTCCGATCCTCGGCCGTCGACGGGTGTCGAGAGCGCCCCGCCTCGTCCATTGGTGGGGGAGTCCACCCCGCCGTCGCCGAAGTGGGTCGAGGCACCTCTCCCCCAAGAGCAGGAGGGAGCCCCCGAGCCTCCCCGTTCTGGGGTCGAGGGAGATCCTATCACTATAAGTGACGGGTCCGGCGGCGACAGGCTTTCGAAGGACGCTCACTCCATGAATGAGGAGGTTGAGGCTTCCCTTGTCGCGAAGCGGATGCCTTGGCCCATCAGGCTCCACTCCGTCGAGGAGAAGAGGAAGAGCGCGAGTGGGAGACGCAGCAACGGCTGCAGGAGGGGCAGCAACAGCAGCAGCAGGAAGGAGAAGAAGAAGAAGAAGGGCGGTGGCAACAAGGGGACCAGCTCGAGGAGCTGCTGGAGCAGGATCAACAGCAGGAGCTTCGGGAGCTCTAGAGGCAGCAGCGGCAGAAGAGTCATCAGTTCGAAGAACTGCTCGAGCCATCGCCACGCAGCCCGTCACAGCTAGTGCCACCATCACCACGGGGGCCTGAGACCGGGGAGGAAGGTCTGCCGGTCTATGGTCCGCCAACCCCTGCGTGGCTCCGTCCGGGAGCGCCCGCTTCTATCCCGGCTGAGCCAGGGCGGGCGGATGGCGTGGTGGTGCTCGCTTACATGATGCGCACCTCGGTGGACCCTTAGTCCGAGATCAAGGGCATGATCTACAGCATCGAGGGGATTGCTCCTAGAACAACGGCCGTGGGAGGATCACAAACCCGCCGAGGAGGATGAAGCCGGGACGTCGGGTGTTGGCGCTACCGACGAGACCAGGACCTAGAAGACAGTGGACGATGACAGTCGACCTATTTTTACGTCATGGGGGGTCGCTCGAGACTGTCCAAGAGCTCATCCGGGGTGTCAAGGCGTGCACGGAGGAGGAGATGGAGAACTGGTGCCCTGATCGCATCCGCCTTCGGGCCTCCACCGACCCATCCGAGCCTAACATCTTTATGGATGATCGGAAGGAGGCCGAAAAGTGGGAACATCTCGAGGAGCTTTGCCTCTGGATGAAGCACGTGGTGGGGCTCCTGTCTGACATCGTCAATAGCGGGCTCGGTCCAGCTTACTTTGTAAGTGTCTTTGGGCATTAGTTACCATAGGACATTTTGGTTTTGTGTTCTTACTGTTCCACTGCTGGTTCACAGGATCTGAAAGAGACCTCTCGTATAAAGTCGAGTTTTATCCACGCGACGAGGGGCGGCTGGGAGCAACTCCCTCTTCTCAAGGACCAACTCCTAGAGTCGCAGGAGAAGCTCCTCAAGGCCTACAAAGAGCTTTTGATGCTCGAGGAGGAGAAAAAGGAGAGGGAGGCCGCTCTGGCTGAGGCTCGGGAGACCTCGAGGAAGGCAGTGGAAGAGGCTACGCGGCTGAGGGAGCAGACCATGATGGTCGAGGAGGCTACATCCAAGGCCCGGGAAGAGGCCGCATTCTATAAGGAAGCCACCGCCGATCTTGGCAAGGAAAAGGTCCTTATCAAGGCTGACCTCGCCTCTGCACGAGAAGCCTTCCAAGAGATGAAGGTGGAGTGCGTGAAGGGCGAGATTGCTTGGAGCGCCGCAGAGGAGGCCAAGAAGAAGGCCCTCGAGGATCTCGAGGCAGAGCGGGCTCGATCTCGCAGCCTCTCTGATGACATCGATCGTCTGAAGAGGGCATTACTGGAAAAAGATGGAGCTATCGCACAGGCGGGCAAAGTGATCGAGGACTTGCGGGTCGCCAACACCGACCTGGCCCGCTCTCACAGGGAGATCGAGAGGGCCAATACCGATTTGATTGGTCAAAACACTGCTTTGAAGGAGAGGATTCGTGGTAGGCTTCTTTATACCTCTTTTTGCAAGGTATTTTTTGGTGTCGTCTAATTTCCATGCATCGGTCTCAGTAGGGCATAAGGATGAGCTTTTGGCTGCTTAGGTCGAGGCCCGCTCTGCCAAGGATCGGCTCGAGGGGGAGGTTGCATTGAACGGTCGATTAAGGACCGCGATAAATGACCTCTCCGCCTCCTGGGAGCTCGAGCCAGCAGACGAGTCGAAGGAGGAGGTTCGAGGCGACACGCTGGTCGATCAGCTGTGCTACATAGGCGCGACGCTGAGGGATCGAGTGCGGGACGCTCTTCATACCGGGGTGAAGCGGGCAATGGCGGTTGTCTGCTCGGGCTTTTCTTATGATATGGAGGTGGTGTCCCACGGCTTCGTTACTGACATCTCCAAGACCGACGTAGAGAACGAGGAGAGGCTCCACGCCTTGTTCGACGATGCGGAGGCCCCTGGGAAAGGTTGGCGAAGTTGTTCGAGCCAGAAGTCCTTCCTCCCGAGCTCGGGCGCGGACGATGGTGGTGAGGGCCAAGACACAGACTGAGGCCTGCGAGCCTATTTTGGGTGCTGAGGCCCCTTGTATAGTACTTTTTATCTTAAGGAAATGTTATGTCTTTAAGTGGTTTACGAGATCTGTGAATATCTGCTAACTTTTGTGCTTGGAATTCCTTTGCTTCCTCGTTCGGTCTTTTGTTAAGGCGACCTTGATTGCCTCGAGGGTGAGGGAGTGAGTAGAGTTACCATAGCCCGGGGGCGTAGGTGTTCTCAGGCTCGTCGTCTCTCAGCCCTTAAGGGGCTCGAGGTGCCGTTACTACTCGACCGTGTGAGACGTACTTATAGGAAAAAATTGTTTGATTTCTAGGAACTTGGGGGGTCCCCCCTGCTAGGCCCCAAGGGGGTATCGACTATGATGGGTCATAGTTGGTACTCCCTTCTAACGTCGAGATTTTCACAGGAGAAAAAGTAAATTACTCGAGGGAGAGATCTCATTTATTCATACATTGATTCACATGATCTTGGTACATAATGTACACAGGAACATAAAGCTTTGAAATTCTAGGGGTAGAATTGACGTAGCTGTTCGATGTTCCACGCGTTGCTGAAGACTGCCCCTTTTTCGTCCGCGAGCTTGTATGTCCTTGGCTTCAGGACTTCGGCCACCACGTATGGGCCCTCCCAGGGCAGAGTCAGCTTGTGGCGCCCTTTGTTGCTTTGCCGCCGCCATAGAACAAGATCGCCCATGTTCACATCCCTTTTGCGCACGTGCTTGTCGTGGTAACATCAAAGTTTCTGCTGGTATCTGGCGGAGTTGAGGAGGGCCATGTCTCGAGCTTTCTCGTGCTGGTCGACCGCGTTCTCTCGAGTCTCCTTATTTGACTGCTCATTGTAGGCTTTGAGTCGAGGGGACCCATACTCGAGGTCTGTTGGAAGCACGGCCTCGGAGCCGTAGACCATGAAGAATGGGGTGTATTTCGTGGCCCTGCTAGGCGTTGTCCTTAAGCTCCATAGGACCGAAGAGAGCTCTTCGACCCATTTCTTGCCAAATTTCTTCAACCGGTTGTAGATTCTTGGTTTGAGCCCCTGCAATATCGTGCCGTTGGCACGCTCGACCTGGCCGTTAGTTCGAGGGTGGGCCACTGCAGACCAGTTCACATGGATGTGATGCCGGTCACAGAAGTCCAAGAACTTTTTGCCGGTGAACTGGGTGCCGTTGCCGGTGATGATGACGTTGGGAATCCCAAACCGGTGGATGATGTCGGTGAAGAAGAGGACGGCCTGCTCAGAGCGGATGTTCGTGATGGGTCGAGCCTCGATCCATTTGGAGAATTTGTCGATGGCCACCAGCAAATGGGTGTATCCTCTTGCTGCTTTCTGTAGAGGCCCTATGAGGCCGAGACCGCACACCGTGAACGGCCACGTGATGGGGATTGTTGACACTTGCTAACACCACTTGAATACTAGGTTGTCATCCCCAGCATGGCACTAGAGTGTACTATGGTATTTATACACACAGATAATCCGCAAGCGCACGGATACCGTTAAAGCTTTTACCCGGTTAAAGGTTTTATCGTATCCACAGGGAAACGGGAGAACTGATCTACGCTCTAACTTAACCAAGATAAGTAAATAAGTGTAAATAGGAAAGATGGTAGAATCGAATAAGAACAATATTAAAGGTAAGATAACAGTGAGTGATAATATGGGAATAGAGATGTTGACACCGTTTTTGGGCACGTGTCTAGGATGGCAGGATAAGGTGGCAGTACGATATTTACAAAGTGAGTTGCCGATGAAGATGGTTGCCGATGAGGGAGAAGTTGAGCGTGACTAAGTCCACAGGCAGTAATATGGTGCCGATGGCTGGATAAGAAAGTCTGCCGATGACTATGGGAAAGGGTCTGCCGATGATGCAAAGAGGGAGTCCGGAAGCTGCCGGTCGTTATGTGGAGGAGTTTCGGTTTGTCACGAGGGATAGTTTTGTTATTTCCTTAATTATTTGCATCGTTTTGTATATGGATTCCGTGTAATTTGGAATTCGAATTCTAATCGTGTCTGGTTGTAGCTCTTTGAGCAGGGTATAAATATAGACCCTAGGGCCTTGTAATCAATCAATCAATCAAGGAATCAAACACACGTTTTTACTCATATTCCAGCATTTACTTTTCGACGACTTCGTCATACTTTTTCCTTTTGTTACGAGTTCTTAGGAATTCGTCGACTTAAGCTCGGCGTGTTCTCAAGTTCCGCGTGAGTACCTCTTAGCCGTGACATCCGGGCGCATCGCTGTTGTCAGGACTAAAGTATTCGAGTTATCACATTTGCCGATAGCAAGGTCAAATCGGCTGGCACGCCTTAACGTTTGAATCGGGTATTAGCCCTTTGTGTTTGCAGACCAGTTTTGCATCAACACATCTTTTGGCACGCCCGGTGGGACAGGATTCAAGATCAAGATCAACATGTCGATCTCTGACCTCGATCAAGAGAACGTCATCCCCGTGACGGAGGCCAACCTCAAGGATGAGCAGAAGCAAGCTATTGCCCAAGCCATGGAAGAGTTCAAGCAGCAATGCCTGAGGTCTTTTAGCATAAACAGGAGCGGCGAAGTGGTCCAGAAAGATGCACTGCAGGCACCACGGCAGGTTACCTTTGACGCCAATCCTAGCAAGCTTCAAGATATGGTTGACAATGCCATCAATCGAGCGTTGATTAACCAAGCTGGTGTACTGTCTAATACGGTTTTCAATGCCGTGGCAAGAACTTTCAAGGAAGGACAAATCCCACCAGATTATGTGGGCCCCTCCCATCATCAGCCAACGGCACCAGAGGTCACGGCTCCATCGGCTGCCTTGACGTCTGCAAGTGCACAATCTGCCGTCCCTCCAAGTACATCAGGGACTACTGGCGCACTATCTATGCCGATGACAATCAACCCACAAATTTCAGTTGGGCAGCATAAACTGACAACAGATATGTTGGCATCGGCAATGTCAGGGTTGACTCTTCCTCCCAACTGGTGGGGTTACGGTATGCCTCCAGAGTTGACACCGGGAACATCACAAATAACTGACATGAGGGGCAAAACTCCTATGACATCGGCACCCCCAATGCACCGGTGAACCAGAGTCCTCGGTATACCACAACTACTACTGCAAGGCCTCACACTGGAAACCCTCAAGATTCAATGTTCCAGATGCCCAACGCATCGGCAGAGTCAATGCTGATGCAACAGAGGTCTATGGCCCAGTCGGGGTATGTCAATTCAACGACGGTACCCAATTACCAATCATCGGCAGCACCTATGCCGATGAACTCTAATAATGGATGGCTTGGACAGCAAGCCTTTCCACAATCGCCCCAGCAGAGTTACCAGACTACAGGGTTCCAGCAAGGGCAGGTCTATCCCGGGTTCCAAGTTCAGGGGATTCCCAACCAGCCAATGAATTTTGGACAGCCAATCGGTGGACAGCAGTTTGGTGGTCCGCAGACTAGAGGACAGGTGATCAATACAATGTTCCATGCAGATCACGTCCCGAACAGACACGTGGAGGTTCGCCACCAAGTGCCAGATCCGCAGCCGCCCCATCGGCAAGATGCCGATGCATATTGGGCCGATAAGATTGTTGAAGTAATGAGGGAACAATTTGGGATAAAACCCAAAGTCAACACTTACTCTTATCGGACACCGTATCCTCCCGCGTATGATTTGATCCCGCTGCCACATCGGTACAAGGTACCGGATTTTACAAAGTTTTCCGGGCAGGACGACACGTCAACCATGGAGCATGTCAACAGGTTATTCAATGTGGAGAGGCTGGTAACAGGGACGAATTGAGGGTTCGTCTATTTTCATCATCATTGTCTGGATCGGCCTTTACTTGGTTCATATCATTACCTCCCAACTCAGTAATTACTTGGGCCGATCTAGAGAAGCAATTCCACAAATACTTCTTCTCGGGGGTTCATGAGAAGAAGATCACCGACTTGGTCAAGTTGAGGCAACGTAATGATGAGTCGGTTGAGGGATTTGTGCAGAGGATACGAGAGGTCAAGAATAAATGCTACAGCTTGGTTCTGGATGATCGGCAGCTAGCCGATTTGGCTTTCCAGGGTTTGTTGCCACATATCAGGGATAAGTATGCCTCTCAGGAGTTCGAAAGTTTAAGTCATTTGGTGCAGAGGATTTCTGATCAAGACATCAAGCCTTTCGAGCCTAAAAGAGCATGGAATAGGAAAGTGTCATTTGTCAATGAAGCAACAAGCTCAGATTCTGATGAAGAACCAGTAATCGGCTTGGCAGAGTGGGTAAAAAACAAGAAGCCGATGTCTTGTCCTTTTGGGCAGAAGGAACCAGAGAAGTTTGCTTTTGACACCGCTAAGGCTGATAGGATATTTGACTTTCTACTTCAGGAAGGTCAGATCAAACTGTCACCTAACCATGTGATCCCATCGGCAGAAGAGTTGAAGAAGATGAGATATTGCAAGTGGCATAATGCAACTTCCCATGACACCAACGAGTGCAAAGTATTCAGACAGCAGCTGCAATCGGCTATAGAGTCAGGGAGAATCAAGTTTGACAATTCCAAAGCCCAGAAGCCGATGAAGATAGACCAACATCCTTTCCCGACAAACATGTTGGATGCTAAGGGGAAGGCTAAGGTCTTAACATTGGAGACAGCTGAGAAGAGTGCATCGGTAGATCCTCAGCATCAAGTTACTACTGCCGATGCAAGAAGTAAGGGCTTGGTCCAGGAAGGAACTAGCTCAGGAAGGCTTCCTGGATCTGGTATCGTCATAACTCATAGAAGGCCTCGAGAAAAATGGCAACAACGGGAAGATCGGTATCGGCGCCAGCAGGAAGATTATCGACGGGAAGAAGAAAGACGCCGACAGGAGTGGAATCGGCACAGGGATCATTAGAATTGTCCATTCTTCATCCATTGTTGGGAGGAAAATATCAAGCTTCCTACTGTCAGAGACTGCCCTGAGTGCAACGGTTATGATCGGTACGATAGGATCGACCGGCATTATCATGATGATGAACGGCGATTTAATGGGCCGATCAGAGGAAGGGTGTCAGTTCATGACCGGCTGGGGGGCAGATTTAGTGGGCACGACAGACTTAGTGACCGTGTCCAGTATTTTCCCAGGAACCAAGAAGAGCTCGAGGAAATGGCTGATGTGCGGGTTCCCGATGAATTCATATTTTGCAGGGATGCTAACACGCATCGTATGGAGTCAAGGGAGAACCGACGGCCGACGGCAAGGCAAAGGCCACTTCCTCCATGGTGCCCTGGAGGATTAACCAAGACACAGAAAAGGAGATTGCAACGTGAAAGGCAAGAAGAGCTAAACAAGGGAGAGAACTCTGGAAGTCGGCAGCCGTCAGACACTAAGAGGGAAGGTCCATCGGCAGGCGTCAACATGGTCTTCATGTTGCCGATGGAGTTTCTTGCACCAGCCAGTGATGATGAGTTGGAATTTTCTGATCAGATAGCTCAGTTGGCTCTGGATCCGATGACGGCTATCTTTGAGAAACCTGCCGATGACGAGAGGCAGCATCATAAAGCTCTGTTCCTCAAAGGAAGGGTTGATGGGCAGCCAATGACCAAGATCCTAGTTGATGGTGGAGCTGCTATTAATATTATGCCGTATGCAGTATATCGGAAGCTTGGGAAAGGGGATCAAGATTTGACCAAGACCGATATGATACTCAAAGACTTTGAAGGAAACGTGTCTCCAGTCAAGGGGGCGATATGTGCAGAGTTGACCATCGGCAGCAAAACCTTGCCGACAACTTTTTTCGTGATCAGCGGAAAAGGTGCTTACAACTTATTATTGGGAAGAGATTGGATGCATGCCAATTGTTGTATCCCATCTACAATGCATCAATGCTTGGTTCAGTGGGTAGGTGACAAGATTGAGATTGTCCCAGGAGATTCTTCTTATGTTATCGCATCGGCAGAAGCGGATACTTACGAAAGGACCAGGTGCATTTCAGGAGAAGTTTGGGAGGAAGATTTTCTCAAAGTTGCCGATTATGAGATTCCACCGATCCAAGCAGTCAGTTCTGACGACGGTTTTTAATGGATAGATTCGCCGATGATGGAAAATTAGGCCAGGGATTCACATCGGCCGATGATTTGGTAGAAGTAGATATAGGTAGTGGTGATAAGCCTCGGCCTACTTTTATTAGTGCTAAATTAGATCCTGAGAGTAAGCAACAATTGACTAGTTTGTTAAAGGAATATAAAGATTGCTTTGCTTGGGATTATACCGAGATGCCTGGTTTAGACCGATCAATTGTTGAACATCGGTTACCCATCAAGTTTGGATTTCGGCCACATCAGCAACCAGCCCGCCGATGTAATCCTAACATTCTACCTGATATTAAGGCCGAAATCACCAAACTTATTGAAGCTAAGTTTATTCGGCAGTGTCGGTATGCCGAGTGGATTTCCAATGTTGTTCCGGTTTACAAGAAGAATGGGAAGCTTCGGGTGTGCATTGATTTCAGGAATCTCAATAAAGCTACGCCGATGGATGGATACCCAATACCTGTCGCCGATCTACTGGTTGATGCTGCGGCCGGTCATCGGGTCATTAGCTTCATGGATGGTAATGCAGGTTACAATCAAATATTCATGGCGGAGGAGGATATTCCAAAAACCGCATTCAGGTGTCCTGGTCATGTTGGGCTATTTGAATGGATAGTCATGACTTTTGGGTTGAAGAATGCTGGTGCTACTTATCAAAGGGCTATGAATTTTATATTTCATGAGTTCATCGGCAAGCTCGTGGAGATTTATATTGATGATGTGGTGATTAAGTCTGGAGATTTCTCAAAGCATCTTGCCGATTTACGAAAAGTGTTAGAGTGCACAAGGAAGCATGGATTGAAGATGAATCCCAACAAGTGTGCATTTGGTGTATCGGCAGGGCAGTTTCTTGGTTTCATGGTACATCAGAGGGGTATTGAAATCAGTCGAAGATCTATTGATGCCATCAATAAAATAGTGGCCCCCTACCAACAAAACCGAGCTCCAATCCTTGATCGGCAAGGTAAATTTTATCAGGAGATTTATATCGAATTTGTCTGGTAGGATTCGTGCTTTCAGTCCTCTTCTTAAATTGAAAGCCGATCAAGAGTTTATTTGGGGGGAAGAACAGCAGTTGGCTCTGGATGAAATCAAGAAGTATCTAGTAAATCCTCCAGTTCTAGTTCCACCTCAACAAGGGAAGCCCTTCAGATTGTATTTATCTACCGATGGATCGGTTATCGGTTCAGCTTTAGTTCAAGAATTTGAAGGGAAAGAGAGGGTAATTTATTATTTGAGTAGGAGGTTGATTGATGCTGAAACCAGGTATTCGGCCATGGAGAAACTATGCTTATGCTTATATTTTTCATGTATCAAGCTGAGACATTACCTGTTATCGGCCGAATGCACTGTTGTTTGCAGAGATGACGTGGTCCGATACATGCTATCTATGCCGATTATGAGTGGTAGGATCGGTA
This sequence comes from Sorghum bicolor, assembly GCF_000003195.3. NCBI lineage: Eukaryota > Viridiplantae > Streptophyta > Magnoliopsida > Poales > Poaceae > Sorghum > Sorghum bicolor. The sequence continues at coordinate 41,776,997 of NC_012871.2, forward strand.
AATGGATTTTAGCACTGTCGGAGTTCGATTTGCGTTACGAATCGGCTAAGGCAGTCAAAGGGCAGATTATGGCCGATTTTGTGACTCAGCATTGCGGTCTAGTGGAAACCTTGGAAATTGTACGCTGGACGCTCTTCTTTGATGGATCTACCTGTGACCGGGGGGCAGGAATCGGCATTGTATTAGTTTCCCCTAAGGGGAGGAAGTATGAGTTTTCCTTGCCGATTGTTGCTACATCAACAAATAATCAGGCTGAGTATCAGGCTCTGATCAAGGGATTGGAGTTGTTAAGAGAAGTTCGTGCTGATGCTGTTGAAATATTCGGGGATTCTATGTTGGTCATAAATCAATTGGCCGGAAGCTATGAATGCCGAAGTGAAGTTCTCATAACTTATTTCGAGAGAAGTATGCAACTGTTAAAGGAATTCAAGGATTTCCGATTGGAGCATGTTCCCCGATTGTATAATGAAGACGCTAATCGGTTAGCTCAGCATGCCTCGGGATATCAGCCAATGATTAATGCGACATCGGCAGTCGGTGCCGGTGATTGGAGGAAAGAAATTATTGATTATCTAAAAGATCCATCCAAAAAAGTTGAAAGACGGGTTCGATTTCAAGCAACCAAGTATGTGCTCCTTGAAAATGAATTGTATTATCGAACTATCGACGAAATTCTTCTCCGATGCTTGGGTGATGATGAAGCTAGAAGTTTGATGGGGGAAATCCATGAAGGAGTGTGTGGAGCGCATCAGTCAGCTTTTAAGATGAAGTGGATGATTCGAAGGAATGGATATTTTTGGCCAACCATACTTGAGATTGTTTTAAATATTTCAAGGGATGTCAAGGTTGTCAAAAATTTGGTAATATCCAGAGAGCACCCGCATCGGCTATGAATCCTATAATAAAGCCTTGGCCGTTCCGGGGATGGGCCATCGATCTGATCGGCCAGATTTATCCACCATCTAGCAAAGGGCATAAATTCATTCTAGTTGCCACTGACTATTTCACTAAGTGGGTTGAAGCTATTCCTTTGAAGAAAGTCACATCGGCCAATATGATTGATTTTGTGAAGGAGCATATTATTTACCGATTTGGGATTCCCCAAACGATTACTACCGATCAGGGCACCATGTTCACATCGGGGGAGTTCGATGAATTCGCAATCGGTATGGGAATTAAAGTGTTGAATTCTTCTCCTTATTATGCTCAAGCCAATGGGCAGGCCGAAGCGTCTAACAAAGGAATTATCAAGCTTATTAAACGAAAGATTGAAGAAAATCCTAAGCGGTGGCATACATTATTAAATGAAGCATTGTGGTCTTATCGGATGGCTTGTCATGGATCGACCAAGGTATCACCCTATCAATTGGTGTATGGACATGATGCAGTGTTGCCTTGGGAAATTAAGGCTGGATCTAGGCGATTATCTTTTCAAGATCAATTAACTTCCGATGGTTATGCCACTTTGATGACCGATGAATTGGACGATCTAGCAGGGCATCGGTTAAAAGCTTTAATGAGTATAGAAGAAAATAAGAAGAGAGTTGCTAGATGGTATGATAAGAAAGTTAAGGCTAAAGAGTTTGCCGATGGGGATTTGGTATGGAAAGTAATTTTACCAATTGGGACCAAAAGTTCGAAGTTTGGAAAGTGGTCTCCTAATTGGGAGGGTCCTTATCGGATAAGTCGATCGGCTCCTGGTAATGCCTACATTCTAGAAACCCTCGAAGGAATTGAATTTCCCAGAGCATTAAACGGCAAATATTTAAAGAAGTACTACCCCAGTATATGGGTCGATGCATAGAAGTTTAGGTGCCGATAACACTCCTATCGGCTGGATCCAAATGCTTAGGGACGAGACTTGGTGTTTCAAAAGTTTAGGCGCCGATAACAGTCCTATCGGCTAGACTAAAAGCTGAGGATACAATGCCGATGGAAACTCTATGTGTTAAGCAGCGTCTGGATTGCCGATATAGCACGTAGCCGAATTTGGTTGGCTGCTTCTATCTCCTTGATGTCATCATCGGCAGAACCTTCTATCGGCTTCAGCTTCTTCTTCAGTTGGAGTGCTTTGCGACCATGAGCATTTCGCTCGCGCTCAAGAAACCTGATGGTCTCTGGCAATTGGCTCTCTTCCTGTTGGGCTTGGGACAGAGCGTTCTCTACTTCCTTGAGCTCCGCCAACAGAGACTCTTTTCTTGCCGATAGATCGGATATCTTCTGCTTCAGCGTGTCTCCAGAAGATCTCAGGATACCGATGTTCTTGTGCTTCTCATCGGTCAAAAGCTTCTCTTTCCTCATTTCATCGGAGAGTTGAGTCTGAGCGGCTCTATCGGCAAGCCGCCGAGAAGCTCTTTGGTACTGCAGCTGGCGACTCTCCAGATGAGCGGCTTGGAATAGGATTTCTTCAACATCGGCTGGGATTTGGACTCTGAGAGTTCTGAACATGGTCTTGGTAGGGTCGGAGTCATCAACCAATTGCGCTGTGTCCTGGTGAAGGAGAGCTGACAATTCTTCCAGCCTGACCCTGACCTCTGCCGATGTGATGCCGACCGTCTGAGAAGTGCTTGCTTCTTCACCTTCTTCTTCAGAGAAATCGATGGCGAAGGAGAACAGGCTATCGGGAGAATCTTGTTCCTGGGAGGGAAAGCAAAATTAGCTCATACTTAGAAAATCAGCAAATAGTGCTAACGGTAAACGGTGACTTACTTGCTTCAAGGCGATCTCTTGTCTGTAACTGAGAAGTGCTGATGGAGCTGCAGGCTGATCGGCCAAAGATGCCGATGGAGCTACAGGTTGATCGGCTGAGATTGCCGATGGAACAATATCAACTGAAAGAAGACAAAAGGAGTTATGAGACTAAATAAGAATAAGTTCATCGGTAGCGATATTGTTAAAGTATGTTACCTGGAGGAGGGACAACGGTTGTCTGAACCGGGAGAACTACCGTTGGTATAACTGGACCCACCGGGCCAGTTGTCTGTTCACCCATGTCAACTGATGTATCTTCTGTTTGAGATCCTTCCTGTTGGGGTTCTTCTGTCTGTGGTGCTTCCCGCATAGGTGGGGGAGATGGTGCTTGCTGTGGCTAGGCTTCTGGAGAAGAAGGAGAAGATTCCACCGGAATTGGAGATACCGGAGGAGGAGGGGGGATTGCTACCTTCTGGCGCTTTGTTCCAGTCTTAGCACCCGTGGTGCCCTTTCTCTTGGGTTGGCTAGATTGGGGGGCATCGGTACTCTCACGCCTGGTTTTCGCCGATGCGCCGGTTTGCTGCAATAATGAACAAGAGTTTATAAGCATAAATATAGCCGATATAAAGATGGTCAGCATAAAGGAAAAGATTTGACGAATTGCCTTGAAAGCCCGCGCGAGAGTGGGAGCAGCTACCGTTGGTGATGTCTCGGTTCTTCTGGTGGTGACTTTCCTGAGACATACACCCCGATGCATGATGGAAGCTAGAGTAGGAGCATTGTGGCCGATTGAGGAAATCGGGCCTGATGGAAACAAGTCGATCGGCCTGCCACTCCTGCTAACCAACGGAGGAATATTATCAACCTGCAAAAGGAATACAAGGGTAAGCTGCCGATGGAGGTAATATTGAGAAAATGAAACGTTGGTTTGAGTTACTTACAGTGTCATCAGGAACTTCGTATTCGGAGTCAATCATGCCGCGGAATGAAATTGCCGATCTACAGAACAGATGCTCTTTCCATTCTGCCCACCATAACTTGTATGCCTGAGTGATAAAAGCAGCCGGGACCCATTCTGACAGATCTACATCTATATCGGCGTTTGGTGGTAGTTGGGCTGCTCGAGTCCACTCAAGAAGGTTGTTGATAGTTTCTCTGGGTTTTATCACATCGGCATAAGGAAGTGCAATCGGCAACTGGCCGAAAGCTAACTGGCGAGCTAATGCCGATGGGTTGTAAAATTCGTAAGTTTGAGGGGAGGTTTTTGTGCTACCAAAGAAATTCACTGGAATGATTCTGGGAGTCACAATTGCCATCATCACCTCATTGTCCCTGTCGAGAGCTTCATCAAATGGATTGAAGGTCAGAGGGAGCATGCTATCTGGGTCATCATAAGCCAACCACGGTCGTTCGTCTCTGGTCAAACCCTCATACAGAGTCTGGAAGAATCGGCCGATCTAATCTAGATTACCCCCTGAACCAGGCAGAACTATGACAGCTTCGCCAAAGTTCAAGGGGGCGCGTGTTGCCGATTCCTCTTCACCCAATACATGGTTTTCAGCTATATCTCTTGGGAAACGCTGTGTGAACAGGTTGAAGTTGAGACGCTTGTGCAGATGCAGATTGAGCCACATGTTGACAAACCACCAGGGGCCTCCCAAATTGCCAGTGGATTGGCCGAGCAGAAGTTTCTGGGCTACTTGATGGAGAAGGTGGTAAGCAGCGCCAAGCAAGTATCGGCCGAGAGGGAATCGGCCACCGTTAGCCAGTCTTTCTGCTGCCGATAGGTAGACAGAAGTCGGTCCTGCCGATCGACCACAGAATACAAACTTGTCCAGCCACATGTTCAGAGAGGTGGTTTGTTCCTTTATGGTGACAGATCCTTTCCAACGGTACTTCTGAATGTACCCCGACCAACCGCCGATAGCGCGGGTCTCCACTTTGGCACTAGGGGCAGTATCAAAAAAGTGGGTGCTATCGGCAGAAGATATATCTAGACCAGTAAGCATGGCTACATCGGCAAGAGTAGGAGAAGCAGGGCCGTGGCCAAAGGCAAAAGCATTGAGGGTGTCTGCCCAAAAGTAGGATGCAGCTATCAGCAGTGACTCGTTTCTATGCATATCGGCAATGGACAATCTGATGCATTGGGCTAGATTCCTTTCACCCCACTGAACTTCATTAGAGTTGATGACCCTCAAGAACCAGTCTTTCCACCCTATGGTTGGGCTGGGCCAAGAGCGGAAGGTGTCCTTCCACAGATCTAAGGAAAAATTTTCGGCTCTGAAGGGGATCCTGTTGGTTTCTGCGTTGATAAGGTCAGTTGGATCTGGGTCCCCTAGAGGGCCGAGGCATTGAAGGTGTGGTTGATCGGTGGGGATGACAATTTTGTTGGACAATTCCTAGTGATTTTGGGCGTAAAAAGAAATACAAAGAAGAAAGAAAAGGAAGATGTTCAGTAAAATGGATTGCGAGTGAACAGGGATATGAAGAAAAAATACAGAAGACGGGGTGGTGATTTGACCTCAGGGACGACGAACCCGACGGCCATCTTGCTGCGAAGGAAGCGTGTGAAGGCGCCGGAGTTGATGAAGATGGGTACTTGTCGGAGACCTTAGGAGTTTTTGGTGGCGCCGCCGCTGGAGAAGTAAAGTTGGGTAGTAGAATGGTGTGATGGGGAAGGAGTACCCAAGAAGGAACTATTTATAGGACAAGATGGGCAAGGGCAAATCCGACTTATCTCTTTGCCGCATCCGAGAAATCCGAGGGTACTCAGGTGGATATGGTAACTGATCGCACGGTAATCCAGGGATTGTGCAGGTGATTTGACGGGAAGCGGTCATTATCTGAAGATATTTTACTGTGCAAGATCTCCTGGTCGGTCCATCGGCGATATTCTATAACGGTCATATTGCCGATGGGCGGATAGAGGGGAAGTAACCGTTTTTGCGAATATCCTGGTCAGAACATCGGCAGATCTTTGTAACAGTATTGTTGCCGATGTACGACTGAGAAAAATGCCCGTTTAGGAAGTTGGTGATTTCGAGGAATCTGCGGAGGATTAGGATCAGAGTTGTCCAGATTGAGGTTGTCGGTTACCAGATTAGGAGCATTAATTGCGGGAGAAGGCATCGTTACTGCAGAGAATTTTGGAGCATTAATAGTCTTATACTCCGAAACTGGGGGGCATGTGTTGACACCGTTTTTGGGCACGTGTCTAGGATGGCAGGATAAGGTGGCAGTACGATGTTTACAAAGCGGGTTGCCGATGAGGATGGTTGCCGATGAGGGGGAAGTTGAATGTGACTAAGTCCACAGGCAGTAATATGGTGCCGATGGCTAGATAAGAAAGTCTGCCGATGACTATGGCAAAGGATCTGCCGATGATGCAAAGGAGGAGTCTGGAAGCTGCCGGTCGTTATGTGGAGGAGTTTCGGTTTGTCACGAGGGATAGTTTTGTTATTTCCTTAATTATTTGCATCATTTTGTATACGGATTCCGTGTAATTTGGAATTCGAATTCTAATCGTGTCTGGTTGTAGCTCTTTGAGCAGGGTATAAATATAGACCCTAGGGCCTTGTAATAATCAATCAAGAAATCAATCAAACACACGTTTTTACTCATATTACAACATCTACTTTTCGACGACTTCGTCATACTTTTTCCTTTTATTACGAGTTCTTAGGAATTCGTTGACTTAAGCTCGGCGTGTTCTCGAGTTCCGCGTGAGTACCTCTTAGCCGTGACATCCGGGCGCATCGCTGTTGTCAGGACTAAAGTATTCGAGTTATCACCTTTGCCGATAGTAAGGTCAAATCGGCTGGCATGCCTTAACGTTTGAATCGGGTATTAGCCCTTTGTGTTTGCAGATCAGTTTTGCATCAACAGGTGGTGACTTTCCTGAGGCGTACACCCCGATGCACGATGGAAGCTAGAGTGGGAGCATTGTGGCTGATTGAGGAAATCGGGCCTGATGGGAACAAGTCGATCGGCCTGCCACTCCTGCTAACCAATGGAGGAATATTGTCAACCTGCAAAAGGAATACAAGGCTAAGCTGCCGATGGAGGTAATATTGAGAAAATGAAACGTTGGTTTGAGTTACTTACAGTGTCATCGGGAACTTCGTATTCGGAGTCAATCATGCCGCGGTATGAAAGTGCCGATCTGCAGAATAGATGCTCTTTCCATTCTGCCCACCATGACTTGTATGCCTGAGTGATAAAAGCAGCCGGAACCCATTCTGACAGATCTACATCTATATCGGCGTTTGGTGGTAGTTGGGCTGCTCGAGTCCACTCAAGAAGGTTGTTGATAGTTTCTCTAGGTTTTATCACATCGGCATAAGGAAGTGCAATCGGCAACTGGCCGAAAGCTAACTGGCGAGCTAATGCCGATGGATTGTAAAATTCGTAAGTTTGAGGGGAGGTTTTTGTGCTACCAAGGAAATTCACTGGAATGATTCTGGGAGTCACAATTGCCATCATCACCTCATTGTCCCTGTCGAGAGCTTCATCAAATGGATTGAAGGTCAGAGGGAGCATGCTATCTGGGTCATCATAAGCCAACCATGGTCGTTCGTCTCTGGACAAACCCTCATACAGAGTCTGGAAGAATCGGCCGATCTGATCCGGATTACCCCCTGAACCAGGCAGAACTATGACAGCTTCGCAAAAGTTCAAGGGGGCGCGTGTTGCCGATTCCTCTTCACCCAATACATGGTTTTCAGCTATATCTCTTGGGAAACGCTATGTGAACAGGTTGAAGTTGAGACGCTTGTGCAGATGCAGATTGAGCCACATGTTGACAAACCACCAGGGGCCTCCCAAGTTGCCAGTGGATTGGCCGAGCAGAAGTTTCTGGGCTACTCGATGGAGAAGGTGGTAAGCAGCGCCAAGCAAGTATCGGCCGAGAGGGAATCGGCCACCGTTAGCCAGTCTTTCTGCTGCCGATAGGTAGACAGAAGTCGGTCCTGCCGATCGACCACAGAATACAAACTTGTCCAACCACATGTTCAGAAAGGTGGTTTGTTCCTTTATGGTGACAGATCCTTTCCCACGGTACTTCTGAATATACCCCGACCAACCGCCGATAGCGCGAGTCTCCACTTTGGCACTAGGGGCAGTATCAAAAAAGTGGGTGCTATCGGCAGAAGATATATCTAGACCAGTAAGCATGGCTACATCGGCAAGAGTAGGAGAAGCAGGGCCGTGGCCAAAGGCAAAAGCATTGAGAGTGTCTGACCAAAAGTAGGATGCAGCTATCAGCAGTGACTCGTTCCTATGCATATCGGCAATGGACAATCTAATGCATTGGGCTAGATTCCTTTCACCCCACTGAACTTCATTAGAGTTGCTGACCCTCAAGAACCAGTCTTTCCACCCTACAGTTGGCTGGGCCAAGAGCGGAAGGTGTCCTTCCACAGATCTAAGGAAAAATTTTTGGCTCTGAAGGGGATCCTGTTGGTTTCTACGTTGATAAGGTCAGTTGGATCTGGGTCCCCTAGAGGGCCGAGGCATTGAAGGTGTGGTTGATCGGTGGGGATGACAATTTTGTTGGACAATTCCTAGTGATTTTGGGCGTAAAAAGAAATACAAAGAGGAAAGAAATGGAAGATGTTCAGTAAAATGAATTGCGAGTGAACAGGGATATGAAGAAAAATACAGAAGACGGGGTGGAGATTTGACCTCAGGGACGACGAACCCGACGACCATCTTGCTGCGAAGGAAGCGTTTGAAGGCGCCGGAGTTGGTGAAGAGGGGTACTTGTCGGAGACCTTGGGAGTTTTTGATGGCGCCGCTGCTGGAAAAGTAAAGTTGGGTAGTAGAATGGTGTGATGGGGGAGGAGTACCCAAGAAGGAACTATTTATAGGACAAAATGGGCAAGGGCAAATCCGACTTATCTCTTTGCCGCATCCGAGAAATCCGAGGGTACTCAGGTGGATATGGTAACTGTTCGCATGGTAATCCAGGGATTGTGCAGGTGATTTGACGGGAAGCGGTCATTATCTGAAGATATTTTACTGTGCGAGATCTCCTGGTCGGTCCATCGGCAATATTCTATAACGGTCACATTGCCGATGGGCGGATAGAGGGGAAGTAACCGTTTGTGCGAATATCCTGGTCAGAACATCGGCAGATCATTGTAACGGTATTGTTGCCGATGTACGACTGAGAAAAATGCTCGTTTAGGAAGTTGGGGATTTCGAGAAATCTGCGGAGGAGTAGGATCAGAGTTGTTTAGATTGAGGTTGTCGCTTACCAGATTAGGAGCATTAATTGCGGGAAAAGGCATCATTACTGCAGAGAATTTTGGAGCATTAATAGTTTTATACTCCGAAACTGGGGGGCATGTGTTGACACCGTTTTTGGGCACGTGTCTAGGATGGCAGGATAAGGTGGCAGTACGATGTTTACAAAGTGAGTTGCCGATGAAGATGGTTGCCGATGAGGGAGAAGTTGAGCGTGACTAAGTCCACAGGCAGTAATATGGTGCCGATGGCTGGATAAGAAAGTCTGCCGATGACTATGGCAAAGGGTCTGCCGATGATGCAAAGAGGGAGTCCGGAAGCTGCCGGTCGTTATGTGGAGGAGTTTCGGTTTGTCACGAGGGATAGTTTTGTTATTTCCTTAATTATTTGCATCGTTTTGTATACGGATTCCGTGTAATTTGGAATTCGAATTCTAATCGTGTCTGGTTGTAGCTCCTTGAGCAGGGTATAAATATAGACCCTAGGGCCTTGTAATAAATCAATCAATCAAGGAATCAAACACACGTTTTTACTCATATTCCAGCATTTACTTTTCGACGACTTCGTCATACTTTTTCCTTTTGTTACGAGTTCTTAGGAATTCGTCGACTTAAGCTCGGCGTGTTCTCAAGTTCCACGTGAGTACCTCTTAGCCGTGACATCCGGGCGCATCGCTGTTGTCAGGACTAAAGTATTCGAGTTATCACCTTTGCCGATAGCAAGGTCAAATCGGCTGGCACGCCTTAACGTTTGAATCGGGTATTAGCCCTTTGTGTTTGCAGACCAGTTTTGCATCAACAAGAGAATAGAGCAATTCTAGTATATGGGCGATGGTAGCATAATAGAGAGGATAACAAAGGTTTCTCTACTTCAAACAGGTATGTCTATGTCTGGGACGAACCACGTGATAAGAGTACACCACAAAGTATGCTTATCCTTAGGCCGATAAATCCTACCCGTCCTGCTAACGAGAGGTGGACTACAAAGGACCAACGTAACTGTCACCTACGCGGCCTACCACACGATCCAGCTAGACAGGAGATATCCACAAGTAATCTAGGTCTAAGCACCACGCTTACACCTATACTGCAACTCTCACCTATAGCATCCTATAGATTAGAATACTCAAAAGAGTTGTGAACCAGAACATACATAATTAGTAATTGCATAATGAATTAGAAGTAGATTACCAGAGTCATCCCATGAGCAAGCTTGATTAGAGCTTGATCATGACGAAGTACAATTGGAGGAAGAACCGACAGGCCGGCCTCTCCTCTAATCCTCCTTCGCTCTCCATCTTGCTACTATCTAGATCTACTCTAGTTTAGAGAAGAGAGGAGAGCTCTCATCTCTAAACCCTAGCTTTTGCTCTGTCTATGAATAATGAATAATGATCAAGGGGTGCCTCCTCCAGGGGCTAGGGGGTCTGGTTATATAGTCCCCTCAAGTGAACCTGGGCCGTCGGATCAAACCGACATTGATTGAACAATTATTCTTGATCCTTTAGGTCGGTGGAGATCTCCCGAGAGAAAGAGTCCTGATTGGGCTCCAAGTCAGGGCGGGCGCCCAGGGCAGGAGGGCGGGCGCCCTGCATCTGGCCCCGTTCGGCCTCCGCTTCCTTCCCGTGGCTTCTGGAGTCTTCTAGATGTAAGATAATTGCGCGGCACGTTAATATCTCTATGTAATCCCGACGTGTGGGCCTTTCTTCCGTATTTCCTGATAACCCCCTGCAGAAATAGACAAACACCAAAACTCATGGAATTCTGTCAGATAAAACCCTAAGTCTAGATGTTGATTTCATTTAGATCCTTTTCTTTGTTTATTTGATAATTAAATTTGATACTTAAGGACCGTCAACAGGGATCATCTGGAGAGCATGGGTGGGAAGATGCATCTGCTTGGCGTAAAATTGGCACCCGTGGCATGAGCGTACGACCTCGATGGCGTCAGCTACGGCCGTTGGCCAGTAGAAGCCTTGTCGAAATGCGGTCCCCATGAGGGTCCGCGGAGCAGCGTGGTGGCCGCAAGCCCCCGAGTGTAGAACCTCGAGGAGTTTTCGGCCTTCTTCTATAGTGATACATCGCTGTAAGATTCCTGTCGGGCTTCGTCGGTATAGTTCCTTATTTTCGCCGTAGATTACGTATGATTTGGCCCGTCGAGCGATACGGCGGGGCTCGGATCGTTCTTCTAGTAGCTCGCAACGAATCAGGCAGTCGAGGAACGGCGTGCGCCAGTCGAACAGTCCACCCGGTCGCTGTTCCGCTTCCATCACTTCTGCTGCTTCCAGCAGGGCGTCGATGGAGTCGGTCTGTTGGAGGGTCGTGGTTTCGACGTCAGCCCCTGAGCCCAAGTCGACCGATGGGTTGTGCAAGTCCCTCGAGAACGCGTCGGGCGGGACCGTGCCTCGAGTCGAGGCGATCTTGGCGAGTTCGTCGGCTGCCTCGTTGTAGCGTCGGGCGACGTGGACGAGCTCGAGGCCATGGAACTTGTCCTCGAGCCGACGTACTTCCTTGCAATATGCTTCCATTTTCGGGTCGTGGCAGTTTGAGGCTTTCATCACTTGGTCGATGACGAGTTGGGAGTCACCTCGAACGTCGAGGCGTAGGACTCCTAGCTCGATGGCGATCTTTAGCCCATTGACAAGGGCCTCGTATTCCATGACGTTGTTGGATGCAGCAAAATGTATTCTGATGACATACCTCATATGGACACTGAGGCGTGAGACGAATAGCAGTCCTGCCCCAGCTCTCGTCTTCATGAGAGACCCGTCGAAGTACATCGTCCATAGCTCCGCTTGAACTTGGGCTGGGGGGAGCTGTGAGTCCGTCCATTCTGCGACAAAATCCACTAGAGCTTGAGACTTGATGGGTTTGCGGGGCGCATAAGTGAGGGTCTCACTCATGAGCTCGACCGACCATTTGGCGATTCTTCCCGTTGCCTGTCGACTTTGGATGATCTCACCTAAGGGGAAGGACGAGACCACCGTGATAGCGTGGCCGAGGAAGTAGTGTTGCAGCTTGCGTCGGGCGAGGATCACCGCGTAGATTAGTTTCTGGATCTGTGGACACCGTGCCTTGGTTTCTGAGAGTACCTCGCTAACGAAGTAGACCGGCCTCTGGACTGGCAGCGCATGCCCTTCTTCCTGCCTTTCGACCACTACTGCCGCACTGACCACCTGGGTCGTCGAGGCAACGTACAGAAACAGAGGTTCTGCAGGTTGAGGTGGGACCAGGACTGGGGCAGAGGTCAGTATTTTCTTCAGGTTATCGAGGGCTTCCTCGGCTTCGGGGGTCCAAGAGAAATGCTCGGCTTTTTTCAAGAGTCGATACAGTGGCAATGCCTTTTCTCCCAACCTTGAGATAAAACGACTTAGCGCCGCCAAACATCCCGTGACTTTCTGCACTCCCTTGACGTCTCGGATCGGCCCAATTCTCATGATGGCCGAGACTTTCTCGGGATTGGCCTTGATGCCGTGTTGGGAAACTATGTATCCCAGGAGCATGCCTTGAGGTACGCCAAAGACGCATTTCTCGGGGTTGAGCTTGATCTTGTTGGCGCGCTGGCAACTGAAAGCGATCTCGAGGTTTCGCATCAAGTCTCCTTGTTTCTTCATCTTGACGACGATGTCGTCGACGTATCCCTCGACTGTCGACCCTATGTGCTTGCCAAATACGTGGAGCATGCATCGCTGGTATGTCGCCCCGACATTTCGAAGCCTTACCGCATGGTCACATAGCAGTACATTCCAAAAGGCGTAATGAAAGACGTCGCAAGCTGGTCCGATTCTTTCATTTTGATTTGATGGTAACCAGAGCATGCATCAAGGAAAGAAAGGGCTTCGCATCCTGCGGTAGAATCAACAATTTGATCGATACGTGGCAACGGAAAAGGAACTTTCGGACATGCTTTATTTAAACTTGTATAATCGACACACATCCTCATTTTCCCGTTCTTTTTCTTAACTAATACAGGGTTTGCTAACCAGTCGGGATGGTGAACCTCCTTGATGAATCCGGCCGTCAAAAGATTGTGGATCTCCTCACCAATGATCTTGCGTTTCTCCTCGTTGAAGCGACGCAACTATTGTTTCACTGGCTTGGAACCGGCTCAAGTTTCCAAGGAGTGCTCGGCGACTTCCCTCGGTATGCCTGGCATGTCCGAGGGACTCCATGCAAACATGTCGGCGTTTGCACAGAGAAAGTCAACGAGCATGGCTTCCTATTTAGGGTCGAGGTCGGCGCTGATCGTCAGCACCTTGCCGTCGGAGCCGCTGGGGTCGAGTGGGATTTTCTTTGTTCCTTCTGCCGGCTCGAAGTTGCCCGCGTGACGCTTGGGCTCTGGAGCCTCTGTGGCCAGGGCCTCGAGCTTCGAGGCGAGCTCGGTGGAGTTCTCGACAGCTTCCCCGTACTCGACGCACTCGACGTCGCACTCGTACGCGTGCTCGTAGGAGGAGCTGATGGTGATAACCCCCTTGGGCCCGGGCATCTTCAGTTTTAGGTAGGTGTAGTTGGGGACTGCCATAAACTTGGCATAGCCCGGATGCCCTATGATGGTGTGGTACATGCCTCGGAATCCCACCACCTCGAAGGTGAGGACCTCCTTTCTGAAATTGGCTGTCGTGCCAAAACAGACCGGTAGGTCGATTCGTCCTACCGGCAACGCCTTCTATCCAGGCACGACACCATGGAAACCGCCCGCGCTTGGCTGGAGCTGCGTCCTTTTGATGTCGAGGAGGTCGAGGGTCTCGAGGTAGATGATGTTTAGGCTACTGCCGCCACCCATTAGCACCTTCGAGAGTCTGGCGTTGACGATGATGGGGTCGACGACGAGTGGGTAGATGCCAGGGGAGACTACTTTGTTGGGATGGTCATCTTGATTGAAGGTGATTTGGGTGCTCGACCAGTTAAGGTACTGGGGTACCGCCATCCTTGCCGCAAAGACCTCACGGCGCTCCCTCTTGCGCTGCCTTGCAGTCAGCTGCGTCGAGGGTCCGCAAAATCATGTAGCAGTCGTGGACAGCCGAGAAACCCTCGTCTTCTTTGTCGTCCCCCTTGTCGCTGCTCGTTTCTTTCTTCCAGTCGTCCTTCTTGAACCCCAGGCTGTCGAAATGCCTCTTCAGCATACGGTAGTCCTCGAGCTTGTGGTTCGCCCCTCCCTTATGGTAAGGGCAGGGCTCCTTCAGCATCTTGTCGAAGATAGTTCCTTCAGGGGGGCCTCGAGGTCTTTTACGATCCATGGCGGCGACGAGGTCATCGTCGAGGGCCTCCAGTTGGAACAGCCATGCTTTCTTCTTGTTCTTCTTGGGTCCTCGATTGGGGCCCTCATCGTCGTCGGCTGGCGACTTGCCTTTGCCCCATTCGCAACTGAAGAAAGCACCGACCGCTTCCTCCCCTGCAGCGTAATTTGCCACTACGTCCATCAGCTCATCGACGGTCTGAGGGCGATTCCGGCCTAACTCCCGCACCAAATCTCGACTGGTGGTGCCCGAGACCAAGGCCAGGATGACGTCGTGGTCTTGGATGTGCGGCAGCTCGGTGCGCTGCTTTGAGAAGCATCGAGCATACTCTTGGAGAGTTTTTCCTAACTTCTGCTTGCACTTGCTGTGGTCCCACAAGTTGACGGGTCGTATGTAGGTCCCCTTGAAGTTACCCTCGAATACTCTGACCAAATCGACCCAATCGTGGATCTGGTTGGCCGGGAGCTCCTCGAGCCATCTTCGGGCGGTGTTGGAGAGAAAGAGCGGTAACTGTCGGATGATAGCTCGATCGTCCCCTCGAGTGCCTCCCAACTGATAGGCTAACCAGAAGTCAGCCAACCACACCTCTGGCTTGGTATCACCGTTGTATTTAGCAATGCTAGTCGAGGGTCGAAACAGGCTGGGCAGCGGCGTGCTGCGGATTGCTCTGCTGAACACGCGAGGACCCGGCGGATCCGGGGCCATCCGGTCCTCGTCGCTGTCGTACCGCCCGCCACGGTGGGCGCTGTAACCGCGTTCCTCTGCGTCTCCATATCGACGGCGGCCATGCTCATCGATGTCTCCCCGTGCGTTGTGCCGCCGTTGATCGAGGACAAGCACTGTCTTCTTCCCTCGAGGGGGTGGCTGCTGATGAACTGATACATCCTTTTCGTTCTGGGCCGGCTCCTCACACTTTTCCGAGGCTGCTCCTCGACGTCGAGAGGCTGAGCTCTCGGCCTGCTGAACTGCCGCAACTTGGAGCAGAGTCTGTACCGCGTCTCGAATTCATCGTGCCTGGGAGTTCGAGGGCTCAGGCATGTTGCGTAGCAGCATTGTTGCTGCGATGACGTTCTAGCCCGCTCGGGGGAAACGGCTGACGGGCTGCTCCGGCTCCTCGTCTCCGACGATCTGTCGATGCACTTCCCGGGCCCGTCTGCAGATACTTCTGCCAGGTGGGTATGGTTGGTCTTGCTCGAGAATCTATTCGAGCAGGACGAGGCGCTCGTGATCTTTGTCGAGCTTTGTTTTGAGCTCCCGTAGCTGCGCGAGTTGCGCGGCTCTGTCTTCCTGCGACGGGGGGTCGACTTGACCATCGTTCTCCTGTGGCAGAACCCCCTAAGTGTTTGGGCCCACCGACACCTGTCATTGTCCTAAGGACCTCTGACGGCGATGCCGGGGATCCTCCCACTTTAGGAGTCCGATGAGCATCGCTGGACGCTCATTCCACTGCTACCTGTGGCGTGCCAAGCCGGCTCGTCCTGACCACTGGGGATGGTTAATTAGCAAGAACTTCTTCTTCTCGCCCTTACAGGATAGCAAGTGGCCACCTTAACACCAGGATCATTCGTTGCGAAGACATTGCAGTACCACAAACGACATACGACCAAAATAATATTTCAGAGTGAAACAGCAGAAGTATTACATAGCTTATTTTACAAAAGGAGTTCTTCCAAATAGCAGAGTGTTATTACAAACCAGGTCCAGCGGAGCAACTTAAGCTTTAGTATAGAGATTACAAATTTACAGACCCTGCCCATGGGTCACGCTCATTCCTCCTCGTCGTCATCCTCGACGACGGTCACACAACAGGGTCCGAAACAAGTCGGCTCCTGAGCTTCACCTGCAACAGGGGGTTGGAAAACCCTGAGTATGGGAGTACTCAACAAGACTTACCCGATGGAAAAAGAGGAGAAGGTAGGAATGCAGGCTTAGGGTAGACAAGGAGTGGCTGAGCAAGCAACGAAAGTGTTTTGCTAAAAAGCTTACTAATAGTGCATCCTTATTTTCAAGTTTTACCCGCGAATTCCTCCCCCGCAGAGGCCGAGGAGTTCGAGGACAGTCTATCTAGTTGTCTCTCACAGACAAGTCTGCAAGTTCCTAGTCCTTAATCAAAGTACTTTCTCTCCGACGGCCATAGCTTCATGTCGCTTTGAGTCCGGGAATTGGGATCCGAACTCCATGAGACATTCCCCCCTTTCTCATTTTATCACTTAGTTGCATATTTAACTACGATGACGGGCAGTGGATTGAGTCTCCCAATCGGGGAGCAACGACGATTCGAACCGCTTAGCAATCCAGCTGGAGTTCCTAACCACCCGACATATGTAGAACCAAAACCTGCATATGTCAACCCAAATCAAGCTCTCCCCAAATTTGACCAGGTTCGCGGCACCCGAGAGCACAGTACTCCACCATCCTACAGCCGATCTAGATGTTTTCCGGTCATCCCAGATCCGTAAGGTGGGTACATACTACTCTCGCCATCTTTCCACTCCCAGTGCGCGAGTAGCTGTTCGCGTCGAGGGATCACAAGACCGGGCATACCAAGGGCGAGTGGCTAGTACTATAAATTCTCAACCCAGCGGGCCATCAACGGACCGGTCCTTAACCGACACAGTTGGAGACACTACTTTAAGACTCCATTCTTAAAGCAAGTCCACCGACCGGTCTCAGATTAAAACATCATTGATCATAAATGTATTCCACAACAACCCTTCAAACTTTCTTATTTGAAAACCTATCTAGTAGCAGGGCTAAGCATCACTACGCAGTTTTTAAAAAAATAAACAGGTGTCAAGGAAAGGATAACAGATATCAAGGTAGTAAATGCAGCAAGTAGGTTAACCCAATTCTCAACTACCTAATGCAGCATTTTCAATTTATAAGTGACAAAAGATTTAAAACATTCAAGGTGGGGTTAATGCATCCGGGGCTTGCCTTGGTTGTAGGGCAGAGAGGGACCCTCGGAGACTTCCCAAGTCTCGGATCCGACTTCCTCGAACGGAGCACCGACCTCGGGGTTCGGTTCAACGGGCGCTCCTTCGGTCACGGACACTATACGCAAAATGATGAATGCTCATGATATGTGTATGACAAATATGCAAGAAGGATCAAGTCGAGTACAACTTGCCTTCTCGGTGCAACACAGAATAAACAATAATTAAAGTTGTTTACCATTTTAGTGTCTTTACCCAAGAGGTTGCATCTGTAAATTAAGACTTCTCTTAATCCATAATTATTCTAGATTAACTAATTATTAATCCTATTTACCTTAATTAATTCTTAATTAACCACTAATGACAGTAATTAAGCATTAAGGCCAAACAATAATTAAATGCCAAAGGTCATTAGGGTTAATGACCTCAGGTCATCACACAATCCAAAATCACTCAACCCTAATTATGAGGATTTAACTAATCACTATCCAATTATTTTGGAATTATTATTAAATTACTAAATAAGGGTCTATTAATATTTTATTCAAATATTATCCAAATGCCACCAAATTTTGTGTGGAGCCAGGGAATAATATTCAGAGGCTCTCCACCAATTTTGGTGATTTTTGGACATACAAATAAATTATTAAAATTCCTAGAAGTTTTATTTACTAATTAAAAGGGAAAATTTTTATGAACAGGCAAACCATCAGAGAAATAAATTTTAATATTTTTCCTATGCTCTATATATTCTCTGGAACCTACACAAAAAGTTTTACTATTTTTGGATTACTACACAATTCAATACTCAATTTCAAATATCAAACATTTTTAAACAAAAAGGAAAAAGAAAAAGTGCACTGTGCAGTGCTGGCGGCCTGCTCGGACCCGGCCCACTCTGGCCCGAGCGCTTCCCGTGCCCAGCGCCCTCTCCCTCTCTCTCTCACGCGGTCGCTGACGGGCGGGTCCCGCCCGTCAGCTCCGTCTCCTTCCTAGCGCCGCGGCTCCGGTGAGCTCCAGCATGCCGTCGGCGAGCTCTCGGCCTCCGCGGTGAGACGCGTTAGCTTCCTCAACCTCCCGCGCACCCAGAGACACCCTTTTCTCCCACTCTCCTCTATCCTAACCCCCGTGACCACGGGCACGGCGGACGGCCTCCTCGGCCGAGCAAACGCCGGCCACTACGAGCGAGTAGAGCGTGACTTGAGCAGCGCAAAAGCATCAGGGGCTCACCACGACTTCAACCGAGCAAGAAGCGGCAGCAGAGAGGCTCTGGTTGACGCTGGCCACGGTGACGTGCTCGCGGCGGCGCTCGGCTGGAGTTGAGGAGGGAAACAGCTCGGGTTGGAGCTACGGTAGGATAGAGCGTGTGTTTGGGGGCGCAATTGGTGGCGGGGCTCAAGGCGGAGCT
Source organism: Sorghum bicolor (assembly GCF_000003195.3). Classification (NCBI taxonomy): domain Eukaryota; kingdom Viridiplantae; phylum Streptophyta; class Magnoliopsida; order Poales; family Poaceae; genus Sorghum; species Sorghum bicolor. Next base: position 41,795,514 of record NC_012871.2, read on the forward strand.
GCTGGGGTGCTCAAGTAGCTTGGAATGGCAACGAGTGAGGCGAATTTTGACGGCGGGTGGTGGCGGTCGGCAGTGAGGTTCAACGAAAGAAAAAGAAAAACTCCGGCAACCCGAGGCTTTATCCATGCGGCAGAACAGGTGATGTGGATGAGGTCGTCCGTGCGAAGCACAGCAGCAAGCAGCTGCGTGGCCAGCTGCGTGGCGGCGTGCGCGGAGGCGACTCTGCCCCGGCGGCAGAGCACCCCCCCTGCCCAACACTGTAGCAGTGCCTATCCACTCAGTTTGTAGTTTTGCAAAATTCGCCCAAAGTTTGAACTGAACACAAAATTCCACCAAAACAAAAGTTGCTCAGAATTTCATAAGCTACAACACTTATTTTGGTGCCCAAGGCTAAATCTGAGTGGAAATTGGCTAATTTGGCCAAACAGTTTGAAATTCAACTCAAATCAAATAAATTCAAATTTTTGAATTGGGGGCAAAACAGGGTTTCCAAAATTACTTTTGATTTTGCATAACAACTTGAAAAACTCCCAACATGAAAGTTGTTCAACTTTTTGAACTCTACAACTTTCATGTTGACCACTTTTCAAAATTCCCAACAGATTTTGAATTGGAGATTCAAATTGGAATAGGGGACACTTTCCGGAAATCTGTATTTTCAAAATTACTTTGAATTTTGTATTGAAACTTCAAAAACTCAAAATACCAAAGTTGTACATATTGACAAGATCTACAACTTTGCTTTTGAACTCAACCTCCAATTTTGCTTAGTTTTTGAATTGCACAAAAAGGGGCAATTCTAGGGTCCAGAAATCAGGGTTTCCCCCCTTAGCTTTTCGAAAAACTTCCACCCTAGGGTTTTAGCAAGCATCAACACACAACATAAGCACACTCTAGTTCCCTAAGCACAAGCAATCAGAATAAACTTGTTTTAAGTTGATGCATAATAATGTGCTTAACAAATATGCTTTGCAATGCTTATGATGACATGATCCGTTTTTAGTATTCGTAACATCAGGGATGTTACAGCCCTTCCCCCTTAAAGAAATCTCGTCCCCGAGATTTGAAGCCCTAGGGTAAGCAACGGAAAAGGAAATTTGTCAAAACTCTTTCATCTTCAACTTTCTCATAAGGCAAGGAGTTGGGAAAAACCATTCCACTACAAACATATATGTACACAAAGTACATGGCATTGGCTACCCTTTTCTTTCACTAGAGTACACTTCTTATATATCAACTGTTGTCCTGAAGAGAAGCGTGGAACTCAGGAAAATCTTCCATCAGGCAATCTTCAGATTCCCACGTGGCTTCTTCTTCAGAGTGCTGGCTCCACTGTATCTTGTACCACTTGGTAGTTGTTCTTCGAGTAACTCTGTCTCTTTGGTCCAATACTCGGATAGGATACTCCGAATAAGTTAAATCTGGTTCAAGTTTCACATCTTCAATATCTTGGATTTGGTCCGGTACTCGAAGACACTTCTTCAGTTGAGACACATGGAACACATTATGTATCCCGGATAATCGTTCGGGCAGTTTAAGGCGGTAGGCTACCTGTCCACATCGGTTAATAATTGGAAATGGACCAATGTAACGGGGCGCTAACTTGCCTTTAACACCAAAACGATTTACTCCTTTCATTGGGGATACTTTTAAATATACATGATCACCTTTGGCAAATCTTAAGGGTCGACGTCTTTTATCGGCATAGCTTTTCTGTCGAGACTGTGCAACCTTCAAGTTATTTTGGATTTGTCGCACTTTGTTCTCAGTTTCTTTCACTAAGTCAACCCCGAAGAACCATCTTTCTCTGGGTTCCGACCAGTGTAACGGAGTTCGACATCGACGGCCATATAGTGCCTCAAAGGGAGCCATCTTGATACTTTCTTGGTAGCTATTGTTGTAAGAGAATTTTGCTAGAGGCAAGCAGTCATCCCACTTATCTGGAAAATTCAGGGCACAAGATCTCAATAGATCTTCTAGGGTTTGATTCACCCTCTCAGTTTGCCCACCTGTTTGAGGGTGGTAGGCTGTGCTATATAAAAGTTTGGTGCCCAAGGATTCGTGCAAACATTTCCAGAATTGGGAGACAAATTGTGTGCCTCTATCCGACACTATTGTCCTTGGCACCCCATGTAGACTTAGGATACGATCAAAATAAATCTTGGCATAGGTGGAGGTATGATACGATTTCTTTACAGGTAAAAAGTGTGCTGTTTTGGTGAGACGATCTACGATGACCCAAATTGAATCAAAGCCTTTGGCTGTCTTGGGTAACCCCACTACGAAATCCATACTAATATCATCCCATTTCCATGCGGGGATAGGCAAAGGTTGCAACTCCCCAGCGGACTTGAGATGAATAGCTTTGACCTTTCGACAGGTGTCACATTGGGCCACATAGCGAGCTATCTCTATCTTCATTTTTGTCCACCAAAACCTTTGCTTTAGGTCCTGATACATCTTATTGCTTCCCGGATGAATAGAATACCTCGTGGTATGAGCTTCATCCAAGATTCGTTGACGTAGCTCAGGTACCTTTGGAACTACTAACCGGTCCTTGAACCAGATCACCCCTGCATCATCCACCTTAAAGTCTGTGGGTGCTCTATTAGAAATTTTCTCTTTAAGATGTTTCATGCCTTTGTCTTCCTTTTGTGCCTCTATGATTTGAGCTTCGAGATTGAAGTCAATCTTTAGATTGGCAAGGCTTCCTTGGGAAATCATTTCTATCTCCAAGTTCTCTAGCTCTTGGCACAAAGCTATATCTCTGGGCGTCACTGTTAAACAATTACAGTGAGCCTTACGACTGAGGGCATCCGCTACAACATTTGCCTTACCAGGGTGATAATGCACCTCAAGGTCGTAATCTTTAATTAATTCTAGCCACCTTCGCTGGCGCATATTAAGCTCAGCTTGAGTAAAGATATACTTCAAGCTTTTGTGATTGGTGTATAGATGACATGTGTTCCCCAACAGATAATGACGCCAGATCTTTAATGCATGTATCACGGCGGCTAGTTCGAGATCATGGGTCGGGTAATTCTCTTCATGTGGTTTAAGCTGTCTGGAAGCATATGCAATCACTCGACCCTCCTGCATTAGCACACAGCCTATCCCTATCCCTGATGCGTCACAATACACATCAAAGGGTTTTTCAATATCTGGCTGGGCTAAGACAGGTGCAGTTGTCAACAACCTTTTTAGAGTCTGAAAGGCTTGCTCACATTGGGGTGACCAAACAAATTTTGTTTGATTTTTGAGCAAGGTTGTGATTGGTTTGGCGACTCTTGAAAAGTCCGGGATAAAACGACGGTAATATCCCGCCATACCCAGGAAACTACGGACCTCATGTACCGTAGTCAGGGGTTTCCAATTCAACACATCTTCTACCTTGCCTGGGTCTACAGCGACTCCCTCCGCTGATAACACGTGACCCAGGAAATGGACTTTGTCCAGCCAGAACTCACATTTGCTGAACTTGGCATATAGTTGATGCTCCCTAAGACAGGTTAGCACGATTCTCAAATGTTCAACATGTTCTTTCTTAGTCTTGGAATAGATTAAGATGTCATCAATAAAGACGACTACAAATTTGTCTAGCTCTGGCATGAAGACAGAGTTCATCAGGTACATGAAATGGGCCGGTGCATTGGTCAACCCAAAGGACATCACTAAGTATTCATACAGCCCGTAACGGGTTGTAAAAGCTGTCTTGGGCACATCTTCCGGCCTAATTTTAATTTGTTGGTACCCTGATCTCAAATCAATTTTTGAGAATACTTTGGCCCCAGCTAGCTGGTCAAACAATAAGTCAATGCGGGGCAATGGGTACTTGTTCTTAATCGTCACCTCATTTAGGGGACGATAGTCGACACACAGCCTTAATGTTTGATCTTTCTTTTTCACAAACAAGGCTGGGCAACCCCATGGAGAAGAACTGGGCTGAATAAAACCTTTCTGCAACAGCTCTTGTAATTGGGTTTTTAATTCGGCCAGCTCTTTCGGTACCATTCTGTAGGCCCTTCGAGATATTGGGGCTGTCCCTGGTTTCAATTCTATACTGAATTGTACATCCCGGTCCGGAGGCAGACCTGGTAGGTCTTCAGGAAATACATCCGGAAAATCCCGAACTATCGGGATATCTTTGACTTCAGACACATTAGCGGCATGAACTTGCCCAATTGTCCGCTTGGGAGTAACTAATTGAATTAGCAAATAAGAATTCTCATTGGGCAATGGGATTTTAATGGTTCGATGCAAAGTGTCTAGCACAACCCCTCGTTGTGCCATCCAGTTCATGCCTAAGATGACATCAATCTCTTGGCCCTTAAGAACAATCATGCTAGTAGGAAAATTGTGCCCACCAAATTCGATGGGTACTTGGTGAACCATTTCTTTGGACATCAGCCGTCCTCCTGGCGACTGTATATAAAACTGATCTTGTGTTTCTCCAATGGGTATGCCATGCTTTAACACAAAGGTGCGATTGATGAATGTATGAGATGCACCGGAATCAAAAAGCATTAAAGCAGGATGTTTCGCAACAGGAAACGTACCCATCATTACTGGTTCACCCTCCGAGATCGTCTCCACCTCCGTATGGAAGACTTGTCCCACTTTCTTCGCTGGTTTTCCCCTTTGCACAGGTTGTCCTTTCTGAACCCCAGTTCTGAATTGACCCAGCTGGGGTTGGCCCATAGGTGGCCTTTGGAAGGTATGGTTGGTTTGGCGGGGGAAAGGGCACTCTTTAGAGAAATGCCCAGGCTTACCACAATTAAAACAAGGTAGGGTTGGTTTGGTGGTGCAAGAGCGATGGCAGTAGGTCGAGGGTATACCTGCTGCCCTGGTCTATATTGTGGTGGGGAAAAAGGACCACGATAAGGTGACGGCGCTTGAAAGCATCCGTGGCCCTGCGGATGATAAATGATTCTCTGGCGCTTTTGACCGCGACCAGAGAAGGAAGAGGAAGCAGCCTTCTTCTTGGCTTCCTTGTGTTTTCTATTCTTTTCCTCTGAGGCGATGGCAATATTTACCGCCTCATAGAAGGTAGCATTTTGGCAGGTGGTCATCATGGTCTGAAGTTTAGTATTTAGACCACGCATGAAGCAGGCTTTCTTCTTTCTGTCAGTGTTCACATGGTCTGTGGCATATTGGGAGAGATGATTAAACTTTGCCACGTATTCCATGACACTTTTATCGCCTTGTTGCAAGGCGAGAAATTCTTCGGCCTTCATGGCCATGAGCCCTTCGGGGATGTAATGGGCGCGGAAAGCGTCCTTAAACTCGGTCCAGGTGACTTGGTGTCCGGGAGCTTGGATAGCTAAGAAGTTCTCCCACCAGGCACCTGCAGCTCCCCGAAGCTGCTGAGCTGCGAACAGGGGCTTCTGAGTTTCTGAACACTGAATCAAACTGAACTTGTGCTCCATGGTCCGGAGCCAGTCATCCGCTTCTAAAGGCTCATCGGCCTTAGTGAAAACTGGGGGCCTTGTCTCGGTAAAGTCCACGTACCGAGCTTCTCCGTCCCCATTGTGCTGTGCCCTGAAGTTTGGGGCGAGGTGTGGTTGACGTTGTGCTAGCTCGCGCAGCAAGCGAGCGTTGTCGGTAGTGGCACTCAACAGAACAGCAATGGCATCAGCCAAAGAAGGTGGAGCAGGTGGAGGGTTGGGGATATCATCCCCTCCCTGAGATGTCCCAGCTCCATCAGATCCGCGTGTACGCATCGACATCTGCTACAACAATCATAGGTACTTATTACCACATGAAATTCATAACGCAGAACATATCTTACATTCTTCCATTTATTTATTAAACATTAGTTCGACACACCAGGAACAGACAAGTACAACTTCTCAAACCGAAAGAAAACTTATATTACAAACCCGACCCCACGACGGCAAGCTAGGACTCCTACAACGACGTTGCCCGCGGTTTCACCGAACTAGTCGGTGTGGCCAGAGCTATAGCCCGGGTCGTCATTGCCATCATCCTGATTACCCCCTGGGTTGTTGTCATCGGGGTCACACTCCTCTTCATCACTGAGGCCTTGATCGGGTTCCCCATCGTCTGCCAACTCGCCATCCGTATCCATCTCTCCTTCACCTGGAGGTGGGTGGAGCTGATGATATAGATCAAATGCAATATCACGATATTGTATTGCCAAGTCATTGACGGTATCTAAGTGATGTGCCAGCTCCAGCTTCTCCAACTGGAGCTGGTCCTCTCGCTGCCACGCGACATCCCGCTGCGCGGTGACCGTGGCCGCCATCTTCACGAACAAATCTTTAAGATACCTGGCCTTGCCCAGCTTCGCATTCATCCTAGTCAGCTCATGCCTGTGTGTGCTCCTAGCTTCTTCCTCTCGGGCAATGGCGGCATTCCTCTCCTCCACCATACGGGACAACATGGCTTCACAGTTCTCTGTAGCTTGTTTTTCTTTGGCTAGTTGAGCTTTGAGTTTGCCGATCTCCATAACATTGTACATTCTTTCCCTCATCACCTCAGTCAACTCGGCGGACAACCTGTCCACCTCCTGCTGAAGCGGTGAATGTCTACTGCTGGCTTGATCGTTGCGCGGGGCCAACTGATGTCAGGGAACTCCTTTTGGGCCTGTCCTCTTACGCGGGGTCTGCTTCTGACGAGCCATCCTGTAGAGGGTAAGTTTAGATTAGTAAGAGAGACCTTAAAGGTTAGCAAGAATGGGATTGACTCTATTCACCCAACCCAACAAGTAGGAAGGAACTTAACCAGTTAATACATCATGATGCATGCACGAACTTACGATTCCTACCAACGATTCGCAACGATATTACTTTAAATTTTTACAACATAGGGCAATACTCTATGTTGCTCCTCCAAACCACTTCAAAAATTCTAAGGAAGCCTATAGACAGGGGTAAGTTAGGACTAAGCACTTGGAATCAAAGTAGACCAGTTTATATTATTGGATCCAAAGGAATTTTGAAGTTTTTCAAGAGGTACAGCAGTCATCTAAGCAACGAATGCTCTGATACCAGCTGTGGCAGAACCCCCTAAGTGTTTGGGCCCACCGACACCTGTCATTGTCCTAAGGACCTCTGACGGCGATGTCGGGGATCCTCCCACTTTAGGAGTCCGATGAGCATCGCTGGACGCTCATTCCACTGCTACCTGTGGCGTGCCAAGCCGGCTCGTCCTGACCACTGGGGATGGTCAATTAGCGAGAACTTCTTCTTCTCGCCCTTACAGGATAGCAAGTGGCCACCTTAACACCAGGATCATTCGTTGCGAAGACATTGCAGTACCACAAACGACATACGACCAAAATAATATTTCAGAGTGAAACAGCGGAAGTATCACATAGCTTATTTTACAAAAGGAGTTCTTCCAAATAGCAGAGTGTTATTACAAACCAGGTCCAGCGGAGCAACTTAAGCTTTAGTACAGGGATTACAAATTTACAGACCCTGCCCATGGGTCACGCTCATTCCTCCTCGTCGTCAACCTCGACGACGGTCACACAACAGGGTCCGAAACAAGTCGGCTCCTGAGCTTCACCTGCAACAGGGGCTTGGAAAACCCTGAGTACGGGAGTACTCAACAAGACTTACCCGATGGAAAATGAGGAGAAGGTAGGAATGCAGGCTTAGGGTAGACAAGGAGTGGCTGAGCAAGGAGCCAAAGTGTTTTGCTAAAAAGCTTACTAATAGTGCATCCTTATTTTCAAGTTTTACCCGCGAATTCCTCCCCCGCAGAGGCCGAGGAGTTCGAGGACAGTCTATCTAGTTGTCTCTCACAGACAAGTCTGCAAGTTCCTAGTCCTTAATCAAAGTACTTTCTCTCCAACGGCCATAGCTTCATGTCGCTTTGAGTCCGGGAATTGGGATCCGAACTCCATGAGACATTCCCCCCTTTCTCATTTTATCACTTAGTTGCATATTTAACTACGATGAGGGACAGTGGATTGAGTCTCCCAATCGGGGAGCAACAACAATTCGAACCGCTTAGCAATCCAGCTGGAGTTCCTAACCACCCGACATATGTAGAACCAAAACCTGCATATGTCAACCCAAATCAAGCTCTCCCCAAATTTGACCAGGTTCGCGGCACCCGAGAGCACAGTACTCCACCATCCTACAGCCAATCTAGATGTTTTCCGGTCATCTCAGATCCATAAGGTGGGTACATACTACTCTCGCCATCTTTCCACTCCCAGTGCGCGAGTAGCTGTTCGCGTCGAGGGATCACAAGACCGGGCTTACCAAGGGCGAGTGGCTAGTACTTTAAATTCTCAACCCAGCGGGCCATCAACGGACCGGTCCTTAACCGACACAGTTGGAGATACTACTTTAAGACTCCATTCTTAAAGCAAGTCCACCGACCGGTCTGAGATTAAAACATCATTGATCATAAATGTATTCCACAACAACCCTTCAAACTTTCTTATTTGAAAACCTATCTAGTAGCAGGGCTAAGCATCACTACGCAGTTTTTAAAAAAATAAACAGGTGTCAAGGACAGGATAACAGATATCAAGGTAGTAAATGCAGCAAGTAGGTTAACCCAATTCTCAACTACCTAATGCAGCATTTTCAATTTATAAGTGACAAAAGATTTAAAACATTCAAGGTGGGGTTAATGCATCCGGGGCTTGCCTTGGTTGCAGGGCAGAGAGGGACCCTCGGAGACTTCCCAAGTCTCGGATCCGACTTCCTCGAACGGAGCACCGACCTCGGGGTTCGGTTCAACGGGCGCTCCTTCGGTCACGGACACTATACGCAAAATGATGAATGCTCACGATATGTGTATGACAAATATGCAAGAAGGATCAAGTCGAGTACAACTTGCCTTCTCGGTGCAACACAGAATAAACAATAATTAAAGTTGTTTACCATTTTAGTGTCTTTACCCAAGAGGTTGCATCTGTAAATTAAGACTTCTCTTAATCCATAATTATTCTAGATTAACTAATTATTAATCCTATTTACCTTAATTAATTCTTAATTAACCACTAATAACAGTAATTAAGCATTAAGGCCAAACAATAATTAAATGCCAAAGGTCATTAGGGTTAATGACCTCAGGTCATCACACAATCCAAAATCACTCAACCCTAATTATGAGGATTTAACTAATCACTATCCAATTATTTTGGAATTATTATTAAATTACTAAATAAGGGTCTATTAATATTTTATTCAAATATTATCCAAATGCCACCAAATTTTGTGTGGAGCCAGGGAATAATATTCAGAGGCTCTCCACCAATTTTGGTGATTTTTGGACATACAAATAAATTATTAAAATTCCTAGAAGTTTTATTTACTAATTAAAAGGGAAAATTTTTATGAACAGGCAAACCATCAGAGAAATAAATTTTAATATTTTTCCTATGCTCTATATATTCTCTGGAACCTACACAAAAAGTTTTACTATTTTTGGATTACTACACAATTCAATACTCAATTTCAAATATCAAACATTTTTAAACAAAAAGGAAAAAGAAAAAGTGCACTGTGCAGTGCTGGCGGCCTGCTCGGACCCGGCCCACTTTGGCCCGAGCGCTTCCCGCGCCCAGCGCCCTCTCCCTCTCTCTCTCACGCGGTCGCTGACGGGCGGGTCCCGCCCGTCAGCTCCGTCTCCTTCCAAGCGCCGCGGCTCCGGCGAGCTCCAGCATGCCGTCGGCGAGCTCTCGGCCTCCGCGGTGAGACGCGTTAGCTTCCTCAACCTCCCGCGCACCCAGAGACACCCTTTTCTCCCACTCTCCTCTATCCTAACCCCCGTGACCACGGGCACGGCGGACGGCCGCCTCGGCCGAGCAAACGCCGGCCACTACGAGCGAGTAGAGCGTGACTTGAGCAGCGCAAAAGCATCAGGGGCTCACCACGACTTCAACTGAGCAAGAAGCGGCAGCGGAGAGGCTCTGGTTGACGCTGGCCACGGTGACGTGCTCGCGGCGGCACTCGGCCGGAGTTGAGGAGGGAAACGGCTCGGGTTGGAGCTACGGTAGGATAGAGCGTGTGTTTGGGGGCGCAAATGGTGGCGGGGCTCAAGGCGGAGCTGCTGGGGTGCTCAAGTAGCTTGGAATGGCAACGAGTGAGGCGAATTTTGACGGCGGGTGGTGGCGGTCGGCAGTGAGGTTCAACGAAAGAAAAAGAAAAACTCCGGCCACCCGAGGCTTTATCCATGCGGCGGAACAGGTGATGTGGATGAGGTCGTCCGCGCGAAGCACAGCAGCAAGCAGCTGCGTGGCCAGCTGCGTGGCGGCGTGCGCGGAGGCGGCTCTGCCCCGGCGGCAGAGCACCCCCCTGCCCAACACTGTAGCAGTGCCTATCCACTCAGTTTGTAGTTTTGCAAAATTCGCCCAAAGTTTGAACTGAACACAAAATTCCACCAAAACAAAAGTTGCTCAGAATTTCATAAGCTACAACACTTATTTTGGTGCCCAAGGCTAAATCTGAGTGGAAATTGGTTAATTTGGCCAAACAGTTTGAAATTCAACTCAAATCAAATAAATTCAAATTTTTGAATTGGGGGCAAAACAGGGTTTCCAAAATTACTTTTGATTTTGCATAACAACTTGAAAAACTCCCAACATGAAAGTTGTTCAACTTTTTGAACTCTACAACTTTCATGTTGACCACTTTTCAAAATTCCCAACAGATTTTGAATTGGAGATTCAAATTGGAAAAGGGGACACTTTCCGGAAATCTGTATTTTCAAAATTACTTTGAATTTTGTATTGAAACTTCAAAAACTCAAAATACCAAAGTTGTACATATTGACAAGATCTACAACTTTTCTTTTGAACTCAACCTCCAATTTTGCTTAGTTTTTGAATTGCACAAAAAGGGGCAATTCTAGGGTCCAGAAATCAGGGTTTCCCCCCTTAGCTTTTCGAAAAACTTCCACCCTAGGGTTTTAGCAAGCATCAACACACAACATAAGCACACTCTACTTCCCTAAGCACAAGCAATCAGAATAAACTTGTTTTAAGTTGATGCATAATAATGTGCTTAACAAATATGCTTTGCAATGCTTATGATGACATGATCCGTTTTTAGTATTCGTAACATCAGGGATGTTACATCTCCCTTCCTGGAGGGGCTCCCTTGCTGGAGGGGCTCGACCGCCGGCGTCGGCATCTCGTGTTTTGTCGGTGGTTTGCACCGCACCGTCGATGTGGAAGCATTCCCTAGTAGGGTCGTAGCTGTCGGACTCTGAGTCGAAATCTGGCTTAGCGGCGTAGAAGCATCCTCGTCCTTCCTCCAGCAGTCGTTGCCTGAGCGAGGTGATTGTGTATCACCCAAGTCCTAAGTGGCAGGCCTCGTACCTGGGAGAAATCCGGTAATTCGGACGCTTGTTGTCGTGCATCTGCGTCGCGTGGGAGGACCATTGGTCGCTCTACGTACGTCTGGGCGTTTGGACATATTGTCCTGGCAAGCGATGCCGCGGCGTTGTCCAGGCCAAACAGCGGCGCTCTTCTTGGGGCGAACAACCCATGCGGGAGTAGCATCATGGAGGACGAGGGCGCGCAAGGCGCACAGTCTCCGAATGTTGCCGCACGATTTTCATGGTGTCGGGCCGTCATACCCGCGGTTTCGGCGCGCGGGGCTATCGGCTCCTCCGTCACCCCCCCGCCTGGCACGAACTGGCGATCGCGAGGAGGCGAAGGAGTGGTGGCGGCGCAGTCCACGCCTCTTCTTTGGTGGGGAGGCATGGTGGCGAGGCCGTCTCGGAGCCCTCAATCATGCGGGCGTAATGCGATCTCCTCCCGGTCCTTTGACCGAGAGCAGGATCATGTCATAGCCGAAACCGGTAGACATGAACTCGAGGCTCGCGAACCAAATCACCATGGAGCACGAAATCGGCGAAACAAGAGTGGCCATCAAGAAAGAAATGGGAAATCGGTGAAAAACACGCAGGACCCCTACCTGGCGCGCCAACTGTCGGTGTTTTCACCCCAGGGAGTCACACCAACGAGTAAAACTAGTGCGTGCTCCCCTTTCTAGATAGTGATGCAAGAAAAGACACAAAGTTTTATCCTGGTTCGGGCAAGAGAAGGCCCTACGTCCAGCGGGGGGAGAGTGTTTGTATTATCTTGCACCTAAGTGCTTGTACAGGGGTGAATACAGGCGTGGGATGGATGGAGATGGAGTATGGGTGCTCTACTATGTATCCGTTGTCTCTCGTATCCGCTCCCGAGCTTCCCCTTTTATAGTTCGAAGGGGAGGCCTAGGTTACAAGCATAGGCGACAGAGTAGGGGTCGATAGGGGTGTGGTGCGCTGACCTACTTGGGGCTCTCGTACCGGCGTGGCCTCGAACCGTCTTGTCTTGGTACCATGATGATGATTACGCGTGCCCCTGAATCCTGCTCCTGTACGCCGTCCTGGACCGGCTTATCCGTTGCGCGCTTGTACGTCGCAACTGCGGCCGCGTCAAAGTGGTTGTGGTGCCATCTTCCGTTGCCCGACCCTTCTCTGGGAAGGAACATGCTTGCTCGAGGGTCAAACGTCGCTTAGAACCTTGCTGAGCGGAGCGCTAACTTTGGATGTCTCGAGGGGGGTCTTGACGGGACGTTTCGACCACCTTGCTGCTCCCTGCTATGCTCTGGCTCGTTCAGTAGGCAAGGCTGCAAAAAGAACGATTGGACGGGTGCTGGTTTCCTATCACGCTTCCCGTGACTGACGGGTTAGGTGAGAACGCGGCAGGCGCTTTAAATACCCTGGTTCCCGTGCCCGCATTAGGCGGGGGGCGGCGTCCTTGTGCTCGAGGCCTTTTGATTCGTACAAGCCTATTTCCGTATTCGACGGTAGCCGACGCTCGAGCCCCTATCGACTCGCACGACGCTCTTTCTGCGTTCGAGGCTACGGGCGTCGGTAACTGTGTGTGCGACCGGGGAGTGTTGAGTCAGGGGCCCTTGATTTGCGTACGGGTGCTCTCGTCATATGCGTCAGATAGGGTACCCATTACTAATACCCTCGACGATTGCCACGATATGTTTTGCGTTGCAAGGATTCCTTGTGGCATTGCAATAGTAAAATAATATTGCAACGCTTTTTAGTTGATGGTTGCAATAGTGTACATATGTTGCAATAAATTAATTTCGTTGTATGTAATACTACCTTGCGTTGCAAAAAATATATATTACAACTAAAAATTGTAGTGTTGCAATACCTACTATTTGACTAAAAGATAAAAAGTGAAAAAAATACTGAGCCTACAGGAATCTAACCTGAGACCTTTTGATTTAACTAGATTGCAATAACCAGTTGAACCTCAATGTGTTTGTGTCTTTACCTAACAGAAAACACTATATTAACGAACGTAAATATATATATTATAAATAAAGAGATCTAAAATTAATTAACTCTTCATGGTGTAGTAGACGTCGGACTCCAATAGGGGCGCGCATGACCTGACGCCAGCCGCCCTTCATCCTTGCCCTGGCCGCGCCACGCTGGTGACGCCGCTGCCCTTCATCCTTGCCCTGGCCGCACCACGCCGCCACGCAGAGCTCCATCGACGTCCCTCTCACAGGAGAGATCGCAGGTCAGCAATACAGGTATGCCGCCCTAACTCGATCTTCATCGCCCCCCCTGCAGTAGCGATAGTCGGCGCAATGCCCTAACGACTCTTGATCCGTCCCGTGCCCTTCCTGCAGCTAGTGTCGAGGAACAGCGGGCCTTCCATCCGTGGATGTCCTTCCCTGCAGCTAGCGTCGAGAAACTGAGGGCAGCAACCATCACCAACAATCGCAGAGTATCAGCAAGTATGTGTATTCATGCACGCATTGTATATATATATATTATATTTCATATATATTGTAGTAAAATAAAATTGGTTGCAACTTTCTGTGTTATTTTTTACATAAACTAATTAGCCTGATCCCATTAATGAACATGTTATAGCAAAATCAATCTCGATATATTTGGAATATTGAATCAATGGCACGTGATGATGATTGGCAATGGATGTTGTTCTCTCCGTCAATCGCTAATTGGCAAGATGGTCTCGAGAAATTTATTAGTACTATTTTTGAAGGTACCTATGCATCTGAAACTGCACCATGTCCATGTTCAAGGTGTCGTAACATCGTGTACAAGACAAAAAAGAGGTTCATATGGACTTGCCAACTAAAGGGTTTGATGAGATCTTTGTCAAAGAGAAAGCTAAAGCTGAACCTTGCAATGATGATAGGGATCTAGCAGTCACAAGAGATGATGCATCATGTGCGAGCAATCTGGTGTCCGCGTTAATTAGGGGTGCAAACAGTGGTAATGATGAAGAACCAAATGAGAGTGCAAAGAAATTCTTTGAATTGTTGAAAGAAGCACAGCAAGAGCTGTATCCAGGTTGCTCCAATCTTAGCAAGGTTTCTTTCATGGTTAGGCTCTTTCAACTTAAGTGCATGGGTGGATGGAGTAATGAGAATGCAGAGCAAACACTTAAGTTGTTCTCGGATGCACTACCCCCGGGACATTGTCTCTCCGACACTATCAAGAAAGCACAGAAGATTATTTGCGATCTTGGCCTCACATATGTTAAGATTGATGCTTGTGTGAATGATTGTGTGTTATTTCGTGGACCATTTGCCGATAAGGACACATGTCCCGTATGTCGTAAGAGTAGGTGGAAGAAGGATGACACTAGCGAGTCTAGTGAAAGTGGTGGACCAAAGAAGCGCACTCCTTGCAAAATTCTAAGGTATTTTCTACTTGTTCCTAGACTGCAAAGATTATATATGTCAGAGGAAACATCATCATTGATGCGGTGGCACAAGGAAGAATTGTTCAGTGATGGGAAAATGCAGCACCCAGCAGACTCGCCAGCATGGAAGCACGTCGATCAAAGGTATAAGAAATTTGCTTCGGATCCACGTAATGTTAGGCTGGGACTTACATCGGATGGCTTCAATCCGTTTGGTATGCTGAATGTTAATTACACTTGTTGGCCTGTCATATTGATTCCTTATAACCTGCCTCCTTGGTTGTGTTTGAAACAACCTTATTGGATGATGTCCATGTTGATACCTGGGCCTAAATCTCCTGGAGTGAACATTGATGTATATTTACAACCTCTAATTGATGAGCTACATGACCTGTGGGTTAAAGGAGTTGAGACATGGGATGAGAAGGAGAAGAAGAACTTTACTCTACATGCAATTTTGTTGTGGACAATTAATGATTTTCCTGCATATGCAATGTTATCTTGTTGGAGCACAAAAGGTAAATTTGCATGCCCTTATTGTCATAGGAATACTTATTACTTGTGGTTAAAATATGGATCAAAGCATTGCTACATGGGACATCGCCGATTTGTGCCAAAGAACCACAAGTGGCGAATGAACAAGGTGAGCTTCGATAATAAGGCTGAAACCAGGGAAGCCCCAGTGCCGCTCACTGGTGAGCAAGTCCTGCGCGACTTTGAGAGTTTCGAGCAAGTGAAATTTGGGAAGGATACAAGGAAAAGGAAGCAACGTGAGGAAGAAAATAGGTGGCACAACTGGAGGAAAAAGAGTATTTTCTTTCAGCTTCCTTACTGGCAATCATTACTTGTACGACATAATTTGGATGTCATGCATATTGAGAAGAACATTTGTGAGAGCATACTCGTGACTTTGTTGGAATTACAAGGTAAAGATAAGGATAGTGAGAAGGCTCGACTTGATATGCAACATTTGGGTATTAGGCAAGATCAGCATCCAGTGCTCGAAAAGGGTAAGTACACTTTGCCACCAGCATTGTACTCGCTAAGTAAGGATGGCAAGGAAAATTTGTGCAAATTTTTACATGGAGTGAAGTTCCCTGATAGTTATGCTGCAAATATTAGAAGATGTGTAGACGTCAGTGGTTGCAAGCTTTCTGGACTTAAAACTCATGACCTCCACATCATCTTGCAAAAATTGTTGCCCTTAGTGGTGCGCAACATATTGCCTGAAGATGTGGTGATCCCATTGATTGAGCTAAGTAGGTTCTTTAACTCAATATGTTCAAAAGAGTTGGAGCGTACAGAAATTGAAAAACTAAGCACTTCAATCAGGGAAACCCTTTGTCGGCTCGAGATGATTTTTCCACCCGCTTTTTTTGATATTATGATGCACTTACCAATTCATCTTGCTGATGAAGCTATACTTGGAGGCCCAGTTTGTTATAGATGGATGTATCCAGTTGAGAAGTACCTCCGTACTCTTAAAGGCTTTGTGAATAACAAAGCGCACCCTAAAGGTTCCATTGCAGAGGGGTATATATCCGAAGAGTGCATTACATTTTGCTCTCTCTTCTTTGATAATATTAGTACGAAGCTAAATCGTCCAGAACGACATGAAAGCGCCGCTGGTAGTGAACCACCATCTGGGCTAAGTATATTTGGAAACATTGACTACAGTAGAAAAGGATGTTCTATAGAGGTCGTTTCTGATATTGACGTGCACAGGATGAGGCATTACTTATTAACAAACTGTGATGAGGTCACTCCATGGATAAAGTAAGCTATATTTGTTTATATATATTTTCATATTTATTTATTTCATACGTATAGTAAGCTATAAAATTTGTTTACATATATTTTCATATTTATTTAACGTATTTTCATTTTTTGTGGAAAGTGAGCATATGGATGAGCTGAAGAAATCAAACACTCGGCAGGTTGATAAAAGACACAAACAGGAGTTTGTATCATGGTTTGAGCGTAAAGTGAGTCGGCCTTATATATATTAAATTTGTTATCCTTATTTTGTCTATATAATTTATCCCTTATATTTTTTTTAAAAAAAATTGAAAACTGCAGACCATCACATTGCGTGCACAAGGGAAAATTGATGACATGATTTATTATCTATCTCGTGGTCCGGACTGTCCAGCTCGTGTGTTCAACAGGTGCTTCGTCAATGGCTTCCTATTTCGGGTTTCTTCTATAGAGAACTGCTTAACTACTCAAAACAGTGGTGTGTTTGTGAAAGGCGATGCAAGTACAGGTGTCATGGGCTGGTATGGCGTGCTTAAGAAAATCATCTGCCTTGATTTTCATGGTCAAAAGGAAGTAATGTTGTTTCAGTGCGTTTGGTTTGATATCCCTGCAACAAGTACAAGCAGATCGAGAGGGTACCATAAGGATCGATGTGGGGTCATAGATATTAATTCCACTAGGTTCAGGTATAAAGATGAACCTTATATCTTGAGCATACAGGCCGAGCAAGCCTTGTATGCAAAATACCCAGATAAACCAGATTGGTCTAGTGTCCTCAGAGTGCAGCCTAGAAACTTGTTTTCCATGCCTCAAGGTGAAGGTAGTGACAACATGGAGCTTGATCTGGACTCAGTTGATATAGATGTGAGAGATATGAATGTTCAACAACAAATTGGAGATGTCATGACTTGGAGTAGGTCTGGCCTTGATGGGTTTACTGTTCAAGCTTCTATTATTGAGCATGCTCTTGCAACAGCAATGCCTGAACCTGAACACGATTTCATTGATGAAGACGAAGACCCAGATGACACTTATATAAATGATAGAGTTGTCCCTCCTTTCAGTGTTTTGAGAGATGATTCAGATGACGATCTTTTTTGATAAATGATTTAGCTTTTTCTATTTCTTTGATCCCTATGTGGATGCTTTCAGTGTTTTGAGAGAAATTTGTATTTCAGTAGACACGAACTATCATTTTTTAATTAAGCACTATTATTATTGAATTAAACACTTAAATTTTTGATGGAGTCGTCCCTCCTTTCATTGTTTCTTTTATTATGCACAGTTCGTATATATTAACAAATATTTTTTTTAGAACTTAGCTTACTATCTACCATGCGCAGCTTTCAATTTCACTGAGGATGGAACTCGGCGGACAATTTGGAGAGCTGTGCAAATGAATGTTTGATAGCTTCTCTAAAAATCTCCAAGTCATGGTTCAAGACTTAGTCATGATTAAGGACTTAGGCAGAATGTAACTTAGATGGTTAATTCGAGAAATACCTTTACTATATATTCTTATGCATAAGTGTTTCTAGCTTGTATACATGCTCAAATACAATTGTGTAAAAGTTAAAATATGGAACAAAATCATTGATTATTTTTATGTGTGTTTTAGATATAAAACCGTAGCGTTACCACAGGCATTATACTAGTGCTTAGAAAAGTAGAGGAGTCTTAGCAGCAAATTAAAATTTCTTCTACAGATTTTACCCCTTTGGCCTTCTTGACAACGGACCCTGGAGCCTTCTTGTTGGCGGTGCAGCATGCCCTTTTGGACCCGAACGCCGCTCCTGGAGCCTTCTTGTTGGTGTTGCAGCATGCCCTTTTGGAGCCAGACGCCGCTCCTGGAGCCTTGAAATTAGAAGGAAAAAATCTGTTAAGTACATATGTGTACCATGTGTAACCCTAAATCATATTTACAGAAACACCAGTTCAATTTTACAAGCATTCACATCATGATTGGGACTTCTAGGTAACATCTACTTCTTATGGCATTTGCTCGCAAATTCTTATGGCATCAACAACAGAAGCTTTAAGCCAAGCGAATGATAATCAACGGCGTAACTATATGATAGAATATGATAGAATATTTCCCGATGATGGAATTTTTGTCCCTAAATCCCCCATTCAAACCAAACTTGTCCCGATGACATAATATGATAGAATATTTCCCGATGATGTTGTCCCTAAATCCCCCATTCAAACCAAATTTGTCCCTAAATCCCCCATTCAAACCCTAAATCGCAACTAGGCCGACAAATGTGTAAACCTAAAGCATACCATCTTCTTCACAGCTGTTGTCTCTGTCGCCTCATTGACGTTGAGGTCACGGTCGGAGTCAGAGTCAAGGTACGAGCCAGAGTCATTGTTGGAGTCGGAGTCCGTGACCGTGACCACGACCGGCACGGGGGAGAACTGGCTGAGCTTGTTCCGCGCTTGGGTCCGAGAGTTGTGGCCGCGCCTGCCGGTCCTCTTGCTAGTGGTGACCCGCAAGTCACACTCTCCCACGTGGAGTGATTACCACAAGCTCTAGCACATGACCCGGCCGAACCACTTGTCGCTATTCACGTCTCGCTCAACAAGAGCTACTCTTCGCGATCCCCGTGGGGTGAGCACCGTACCCCTCACAATCTCTTCTCCGGAGCACCGCACAATCTCCTTGCGTGCTTCGACGGAGTCACAAGCCACCAAGCCGTCTAGGAGGTGGCAACCTCCAAGAGTAATAAGCACCACCGGCTTGCAACACGAACACCTAGTGCCATTCTATGCAATCTCTCAATGCAACACACTAGAATCACTCACTCGCTATTGATTCGCACTCTTGCAAGCACAAGTGAGTTAGAGGCTTTCCTAGCACTCCCCAAGCATGGACACTAAGTCCCAAGGGTTCTCAACACAAGCCAAGGCTGGCCACCACTTCTATTTATAGCCCCAAGGGCTAAACTAGCCGTTGCCCCTTCACTGGGCAAAACACGAGGGCACCGGACGCTCATAGGGTGCCACCGGACGCTCAACCCGCAGCGTCTGGTGCTCAGGCGTTAGCCACGTGTCACTAGCCGTTTGAACTCGACCGTTGCCGCCAATGGCTACTGCGCACGCGCGCCTACATAGCACCACCGGACTCTCTACTGCGTCACACTGGACGCGTCCGGTGCTCACCAAACTCATGCGCAGAGAGTTCCGCAAACCTACAGGGTCACCGGACGTGAGCCACTGGACGCACCCTGAGCGTCCGGTGCTCACCGGACTCATGCGCAGAGAGGGTCGCCAAACTGCCCGCACATCGGACGCTAAGCACCGGACTCACTACGGTGCGTCCGGTACACTCTGCACACCTGCGCCACAGACATCACACCGGACGCTCTGGACCAGCGTCCGGTGAGTGTTTCTCAGCACTTCTCCAAATTTCCCACTGGCGCAATAGAAAATATACACTTAATTTTCTCAAAAGCGCCAAATCCCGCCGAGCTTGCGAATGTGCCAACACCAGGAACTCCACCTCCTTTGCAAATGTGCCAACACCACCAAGTGTACACCACCATGTGCAAGTGTGTTAGCATTTTCACAAACATTTTCCCAAAGGAGTTAGCCTCTCAAACTTGCCACGCCACTCGATCCTAACATGTATGCAAAGTTAGATAGCTCAAGTGGCACTAGATGACCGATATGCAAACAAGTTTGCCCCTCTTGATAGTATGGCCATCTATCCTAAATCCGGTCATAAACTTCTCTACACACCTATGACCGGTGAAATGGAAATGCCCTAGGTTATACCTTTGCCTTGCGCATTCCATTCCATCTCCTCCAATGTTGTTGCAACACATGCACCAACCAATCACCAAATGATATGTTCCACTTCATATCATCACGTGACCGTATTTGTCGAGGGTATCAGTAAGGGGTACCCTATCTGACGCACATGACGAGAGCACCCGTACGCAAATCAAGGGCCCCTGACTCGACACCCCCCGGTCACACGCACAGTTACCGACGCCCGTAGCCTCGAACGCGGAAAGAGCGTTGTGTGAATCGACAGTGGCTCGAGCGCTGGCTACCGTCGAATACGGAAATAGGCTCGTACGAATCGAAAGGCCTCGAGCGCAAGGACGCCGCCCGCTGCCTGACGCGGGCACGAGAACCAGGGCATTTAATGCGCCTGCCGTGTTCTCACCTAACCCGTCAGTCACGGGAAGCGTGACAGGAAACCAGCACCCTTCCAATCGTTCTTTTTGCAGCCTTGCCTACCGAACGAGCCAGAGTGTGGCAGGGAGCAGCAAGGTGGTCGAAACGTCCCGTCAAGACCCCCCTCGAGACATCCAAAGTCAGCGCTCCGCTCAGTAAGGTTCTAAGCGACGTTTGACCCTAAAGCAGGCATGTTCCTTCCCAGAGAAGGGTCGGGCAATGGAGGATGGCACCTCAACCACTCTGATGCGGCTGCAGTCGCGACGTACAAGCGTGCAACGGATAAGCCGGTCGAGGACGGCGTACAGGAGCAGGATTCAGGGGCACGCGTAATCATCATCAGGGTACCAAGACAAGACGGTTCGAGGCCACGCCGGTACGGGAGCCCCGAGTAGGTCAGCGCGCCACATCCCTATCGACCCCTACTCTGTCGCCTATGCATGTAACCTAGGCCTCCCCTTCGAACTATAAAAGGGGGAGCTCAGGAGCGGATACGAGGGACAAGGGATACGTAGAAGAGCACCCATACTCCATCTCCATCCATCCCACGCCTGTATTCACCCCTGTACAAGCACTGAGCTACAAGATAATACAAACACTCTCCCCCCCGCTGGACGTAAGGCCTTCTCTTGCCCGAACTAAGATAAATCTTTGTGTCTTTTCTTGCATCACTATCTAGAAAGGGGAGCACGCACTAGTTTTACTCGTTGGTGTGACCCTTGGGGGGAAAACACCGATAGTTGGCGCGCCAGGAAGGGGTCCTGCGTGTTTTTCACCGATTTCCCATTTCTTTCTAGATGGCCACTCTTGTTTCGC